>NW_024423343.1:78543605-78916634 GCF_017311325.1 Ursus maritimus | reverse complement strand
ATTTATTTATTTATTTATTTATTTATTTATTTATTCAACAAAGACTTTTTGGACTCATAGTATGAACTAGGCACCATTCAAGCCACTTTTAAATAACGTCTTCAGTCTTACTCTAAGATATAATATGTATGCAATCATAGGTATAATGCTTTTTGTATTTTTCTAATATAAACTTCTATGAATATAGAACTATTAAAAATGTTTAAAGGTCTGCCCTTATTTCACATGCCACTAATGACACTTTGGGAAAGAGTGCTTCGGTGTTCAGAAAGCGCCTTCATCTTCATTGTCTTTTTAGAGTCTCTCAGTGACGCAGAAAGATGTGCACAACCATCCCGTTTTACAGCTGAGGGGCTGAAGCTCAGCGAGGTCGTGTTCCTAAGGGCATAGTGACAGGCAGTTCAGCCAGGCCCCATCCCTGGTCTCCTAACTCTAAGCTTACTTAGTACCCTTTTAACAGCGCTATTCCCCCAACAACAGGAGCTGATGACATGAGAAAAGACGTAAAGAATGATAAGGCAGCTTGAATTCAGCTGTCCTGCCTCTTACAAAACCTGGGACGTGGCTTATTCTCTGCCCTTTGACCTTTGTGTGACAGCTTTGCCTCACCACTAAATAGCAGCAAAGCAAATCACCCAGAAATTCAATCCTGTTACCAGGTGTAAAGCCTGCAGGAAATTTTTACATCATGTTTACTTAATGGACTCTATTAAAAAGTGATCTAGGATCTTTGATCCAGGCTCTTCTAACATACACTGTCCCTCACTTTCAGAGGGTCAGTTTGGCTCTCTGAAAGGTTTGCGTCTCCCTTTGTTGTAGATTTAAGCTACTTCTAAGATAGACTACATGCAACTGTGTTGACCCCAAATCAAACTTAAATTGCCAAATTTTAATATGTGCCTTGTGAACAAAATAAGCAACCAGAGATTCAGACTTGTTCAGAAAAGTCTTAAACTTCCATGCTCTAAGAGTGTATGGGTATGTTTCTGGGTATGTTTCCAACCCCACTGAACAGGCTATAAGACTATGCGTGTTGAAGAACCGTGATATCTAAAGAATGTGAATGAGTGAAAGAGGGTTTTAGGAGTCAAAATATATTCAATATGTGTGCATATTTATACATGAGGTAATATGTGAACTATAAATACATATAAATTTTGGTAATTTTTTCTAATTCTTAAATGACATATGTGCAAAGACTTATACCATGTTGGTCATTACCATTAGCATCATCATTATTAGAATGAGAGTATGGGACAGTTATGAATAAAGATACATCATAAAGTCCTCCCGTGATTTCTCACCAAGATAGGAATTAAATAATTTATGGAACTCCTGGCTTACGAATGTATAGGGATATAAGGTTATAATTACAGATCAAAGTATTAAGTATTTTAAATTACTTGCTCCTTCAGTGTAAGGTTTATAGAAATATTCGTGTGTTTATCCTTTTTAATGTTACATTTATATTTTTGATTTCTCAGTACTTTCTTCATTTACGAGTTAGCTAAGTAATTTATGAGGGAGTATTCATTAAATCATTAAATATGATTTCTGTTTGACTAGAAATTGAATTTATTTTGTTCTTCTCCGATACCATCTAAGGGGGCGGCGGTATCTTTAAGGAGTTTCTTGAATATTGCATAAGTGCATGAATAATTCCCTATAAACAACATATGTTCTTCATATATTTCACAATTCAGTAGAGTACTAAAATTCTGAAACAAAATAAGCTAAACATTTACCTCTGGTTATGTATGATCTTGTCATATCAGAAATAAACAGTGATCTGTATCTTATTTGTATTTAGTTTCAGAAAGCACCATCATTGCTTTCTCTTTCAAGGTTATTGAATCCTTTATAAATAATATAGTTCATTATAAAGTACCTTACAGCCTTAGAGGCAATTTAAATGAAAAAAAAATCGCAATAGAAAATTGGTTCAGAAAATTATCCAGGCATAAAAAATTTTTAAAGATAATTTTGGGCATGTGTTATCTAAATTTCTGTAAAAATCTAATTTGTTTTAAAATAATTTGACCTAATTTTTTTTTAGTATATCTGTGTGTGTATGTGTGTGTGTGTATAAAATGATTGTATGCTTCCATGTATATTGTACTGGGTGTGGTGGAGAGAAGTTAAGCACTTTGGAGTCAGACCTGAGTTTCAGTGCTAGCCATGTTACTTAAATTCACTAAATCTCATCTGTAAAATAACAAAAATAATACTAGTTTGCAGTATTACCATATTAAATGATAAAGCAGTGCCTTTTCCACAATAAATGCACAAGAAATGTTTTTATTGCCCTTTATTCCTTACTTAATTAAAAGTAAAAATTGGAGATTAAAAAAAGTTTTATCTAACTTAGTTTTTAAGAATTAAGACCAATGGGGTAAGTCTTCGTATTGGTGTCTTGCTTTGTTTCACTGTGAATCTGCTTTCTGTTGCATCGATCCCTTCTGAGATCTTTCACTACACCAGTTTGAGTCTACTGTAAGTTTATGTTACAGGAGAGCTTCCTTCCTACTGCCAAAGGGGGGGGGGGTCATTTAAATATAAGTGGAATTAGCGGTAGATTACATAAATGTAATGTGTGAAATATCTTTCATTTTCTGTTCGTATGAGTGAATACAAGATGAAACCTCTTTTCTAACATGAAATGTGAAAATGTTTCCAGGCACCATTTTTTTTTTTTGAACAACACATGGATATATTCATCTTACTTAAGCTTTTCCAGTTATTTCAGCAGGACGCTTTTCTTCGTGGCTTCGTGAAGGGTTATTAGAACAAAATTGTCTCTTGTTCTAGCACACAAGAAATTGGGTGTCCCCAGTGAACTTGTGTATATTAGATATTTCTATCCTTTAGGACAAAATACAAAAATTGTGAAAAGGAAACTGTTTTCATTATTCAACTGTTTTTCTCATTGAATACTTAGAAATGCTTGTTTTCAAACTTGATAAAGGAAACCCTTTGTTACTCATTACTGGGTACTCAGTTTGAAGGGGTCAAAGAAAAATTATTTATAAATGATATTCATGAGTCAGGAAGATTTCAAGAGAAAAGAGAAAAGTTAATAATTTCCTTGCTTCTTAGTACTTATTTTCTTACCCATGAGGCATTTTGGCAAACTCTCGAATTTTGTATAAAAGTAGCATAGAGTTGGGGAGAAAACTGGGTTAAGGGATGGCTGGGAGAGCTGCCTTGAAGCTGTGTTTACACAGCAAGCAACACTGTTTTTACTTAAATTGTTTTTTTTTTAAGATCAATAAAAATAGCAATGTTTTTCTAAAGGTGTTTTTATTCACAAGTCACATACAAGTTTTCCTATTTATTAATTGTTTATCTTGGAGGGGTGGCTTCAAGAACCATGATAGAGATTATTGCAGGAAAGTGGCAAAGACTGCACCTCCCCACCCCCTAGAAGTCCCCCAGTCACCATTTGGTGGCCACAGGTTGATGAAGTAGCAAGATTCTTGGCAGTGATAAAGCAAGAAGGGAGAGGCACACCCACAAGGTGTAGCCACACCCTCTTCCCTTGACCGGAAGGACAATGGTGGCCTCCTTCCCACTCATTGTGTGGCCTCTGCAGAGCCTAAAACTACCAGGTAATAATAGCTGCTCTACGCTTAGCTATGTTCAACCTGATTTGTTGCGTTTTGATTGTCTCAGCAACTCTAGCAGGAAGGTAGGTATTATTGTCCTCATTTTAAAGAGAAGGAAACTGAGGCCCAGAACATTTGAGTGTTTTATTCATGCTAGAAAGTGAGGAGGTCAGATTCAAACCTCGATCTGCTGGCTCCAAAGCCCACCCCCTTCACCAGCCACTGCTCTTGTCCTCCCCTGATGGAGTACAGATAGGCAGTTGCTGAGTTCTAGGCAGTAGAGAAAGTAAACCAGGGATCTCTGATTTATATGATTTTGTGAATTGAAGGTTATTTAAAGTCCAAATTTTGTTCTTAAAATATTTTCAAAATGTTGACAATAGGAAAGCCAAATGATCTCTCATTTCCATTGATGTTACAGCCTGAAGCCACACAGTCAACCTCTGCTTGAGCAAAGAGAGGACATTTGACAGGGCAGTGAAAGTTAAGCCTCCCCTCCCCCAGCAGGAAAGTAAAAACGGTGTTAACAATTGCAGGTCTGGGTAATATGGTTTGGTCTTCATGCCTTCACTCAGGTGGAGCCCGAGAAGTTGAAGACACTAACAGAAGGTTTAGAAGCCTACAGCCGAGCCCGGAAAAGGAACAGAAAGTAAGCACCGATTTTTTTTTCCACCATTTTGTTTTCCACAGATATAATTTACTGGTTTTTGTTCATAGGGACAAGAAAATCTCACGAATTTTGTCCATCTTCGGGCCTGCCTAACTACAGTTGAGTACTTGTCACCCAAGAGGACCATTATAGTTAAGCCAAATTAGCTTTTACAGAAAATATTTTCTTCTCTTAGTTTGTACTGTTGTGTGGGATTTTCCTCATGAGCTCTTTCCTCACTCCCACCATTTCCATCCCTCTCATTTACTGGGAAAGAAACACTCTCAACATGTAGCAATTAAACAGTTTCTGAAAGTGTAGCAAGGGACGCCTGGTTGGCTCAGTCAGAAGAGCATGGGACTCTTGATTTGGGAGTCATGAGTTCCCACCCCCTGTTGGGCACAGACATTACTAAAAATAAAAATAAATAAATAAATAAATAAATAAATAAATAAATAAAATAGAAAAATAAAACTGTAGTTAAAGTCTATCCCTTTGGGAGTAGGAATGGGGAAATAACCCCAGTTATACACAGGTAAACAATTTTGGCAGAGTAACTATTAGTCAAAGTGATGGTAAGTAATTCTTTTTTCTTAGGGCAAGAATAACAGGTTTTCTTTGGAATCATAACAAGAAGTTGTACGTTGAGACATTATTTTTCAAGTATTTCTAAATCTTTTTATTCTGGGTAAATGTTGTATGGACAAATAGATAATGTTTGAAACATAGTTTCCACTGTAATACGGTGTAGTTTTGTGTATCGTAATTATTATTTCATTTTAAGGTAGACAACTACAAATGTGCTTTTGTATATGCACATGGAAAGTTATTCAAAAATACATATAGTTTACATTCCTGTTCAGTTACTAAAATGTTCATATTATCAAATGTCCAAGAATTATGAGATCAGAACAATTACTAGTGTATCTTGTGTACATAATATCAACAGTATCTGTTAAAGAGCACTCTTTCTCTTGGTGGTGCCAGAGGTAAAATTTCAGAACTCAACAACTCTTGAGGAGACTCTTTATCTCAATAAACTGCCTCACAAAAAGATGCCAACCACATCCTATGTTGGGGACTTCTTTGGAAGGTGGCAAGTTGGCACTGATGGTAGTGATGGCCAAGTGAATTGCCAGATTCGCTGCAGATAAGATGAAGAATACGGTGAGGCCAGCCCCCTCTACTCTGACTATTAAGAGCTTTGTAGTAGGATAAGGCCCACAAAATTAATATAAATTCTGGATGAAAGGAGGGAAATTGCAAATTACCTACATCACAAATTTGCAATGGGCCATTTGCTGTGGAATATTCAACAGTACTTGTTTATTTGACGTAAAAGATCCCTAAAATCTTTCCTCCAGTGAGATAGGCCAGTTAGCGGAGTGATGTGTAAAATATCCAAAACAACAACACAGAAATGAATTAACACCTCCAAATATTTAAATATACTGCCTTGAAATGAGCTGTATTTTCCCCATAAATTTGGTATTGATCAATTTCTGAAAGGTAGTAAGTAATAAAGAGCAATTTAAATTTATTTTTCTCCAAAGCTAGTTTACTAGTTATGGTGAATTTACATGGGTCCTAAGTGGCATAATCTAAAGGAACTGTCATGAAACCATAAACTCAGAATATGGATTGGAGATGTAAAAGAAGGAACTATGAAGCAAACTTCAGTACAGACAGTCTTATTTATCATGATATTGTCTATGCAGGCTGACTTGTCTTATAAATGCCCAGTAGAATACTGTACATTTTAAATAAACTATTTAAAATCCATTATTTTATTCTCTCAATCACAGAATGGGCTAGAATTACTAAATTCATTTATGGATGAGGACACTCAGACCCAAACAGTTTAAATAATTACTTGAAGGTCACATGAGTGACAAATGATGTATTGAACCCAATCATGTATTTATTTATTTATTTAATCATTTAGTTATTCCCTAATTTAAGGAGACTAACTGAGCAAAAATCTGTGCTGCAGTCCCAGGAGCTCACTGTTGAGCAAAGGAGACAGATCCAGAAACAATTAAAATGTTAAAATTGCAATGACAGCAATATGTATAGGATCTTTGGGGATCATTGAGAAGTGGCATGAAACTAGGGCAAAGGAAGACTTTCTAGAGGAGGTATCTGAGCCAAGCCTTACACACTACATGGGTATTAGCCAGGCAAAGGAAATAAGGACCACACTGGCATGGGGCAGGATGGTGTTTAGATGAGATCAGCAGCAGGATTTGGGGGACCGTAAAGCATTAGACAGGAAATTGTAAGAGATGCAGCCAAAGGTGTAAGCAGCAATCAGATCTTGAAGAGCTTAGTGGGGGCCCAGAGGACCTTATCTTATTGGAAGTGCCTGAGGGGACAGGTGGTTGCATTTTCACTTTAGCTATGGCTGCATGGAGGATAAATTTTAGGGGAACCGTATTGGAGACAGCGATATTGTTTAGGAGAACAAGGGAGGATGAGGACTCAAACCAGAATGGGAGCGATGAGAATAGAGGGGGAGGAATGAGGTCGAGAAATATTTAGGAGGTAAAATTCACAGAATGTCATGGTGATTGATTGGAATGAGAAGGGCAAGCAATCAAGGGCAACTTTCAGGGTTTCAGCTAGGGTGACTTGGTGGGTGATAGAAACACTGACTGAAGTGGAGAATTCGGGGGGAGCTGTTGAGTACATGTGGGGTGCCCGTGGACTGTGTGGGACACAAGTCTGACACTGGGAAGAAGTGGTATTTGACTATGGAAAAAAGGTTGTGATCACACGGAGATCCTTTGGCCCATTTGAACAGTGGACTAAGGATTGAACCACTTGGACATTTGAACATTTACTAGAGATAATGAAGAAGATGAGAAAAATCAAAAAGGAGGAAGAGAACGGGGGGGCAGCAGAGTAGGGTGTTAGAAACCAAAGACCAAAAGCATCCAGGATGATAAAATGATGAACAGCAGCCCACTGAGGCAAAAACTGAGAAGTTTCCATTGGACTGCGCAATTTCGAGGCTGTTGGCAACCTTAGTGAAAACAGTTTCCAATAAAGTGGAAGGTGTAAAAACAAAGTGGCCATGGGTTGAACAGTGAATAAAAAGGGAAAAGAGAGAGCTGATATAAATTAATTTCCTATCCTTAATATGAAAATTTCCTAAAAAATAACTGGAAGAATTTTTTAAATGACAAAGATTTGACCGCTTTTGTAGACAAAGGAAAAGGAGGGAGAAAACAAGTGAAAAAGGATGGCAGCATTTGGAATAAGATGGCTTAAGAGGTTGCTTTGGGGCCTGAGTTCAAATCCTGTTTCCACCACTTTAGAGCTGTGTGCCCTTGAGCATGTTGCTTAACCTCTCTAAGCCTAAATTCTTCATTTCTAAAATGGGCATATTAATAACTACCTCTTAGCATTGTTATAATATAGATAATTTAAAGAGAGCCTTAATGCTGTACTTGGCACATGGTAAGTAGTTAGTAAACAGCTATTTTTATTGTAAAGATACAGGTGAAGCAAACACAATTATGAGATATTTTTGCCGGTTGAAACATTCTACCACCCTATTAGATGTTTAGAATTTTATGTATTCATTTTCATTTTGAATACGCTATAATCAAACTGTACAATAAGTATCTTTAAGCTGATATGCCTATTACAGCCTAATCACAAAAGAAATATTAACATATGTATTGAAGACATTACTTGGGGTCATTTTATACTTAAAAGAAGAAATAGCTTCATTAAAGAAAAAAAAATTCCATCGCCTTTAGATTTGTTATGATTTTCACTGAAATGAGGACCAAATCTTATATCTATACATACATATAAATTTAAAATTTGGTAATCTGATTTTTGTGAAGCTGGAAAGTGATAAAGTGATAAAATAAATCATGCTTTCACTTTAAAACCAAGAAATTGTACTTAGCATGTTAAATTTTCTTTTTTTTTTAAGATGTATTTATTTATTAGAGAGAGCCAGAGCATGTGAGCACAGAGGGGAGGAGCAGAAGGAGAGGGAGAGAATCCCAAGCAGACTCCCCGCTGAGCGCAGAGCCTGAAGAGGGGCTCGATCCTACAACCCTGAGTTCATGATCTGAACCAAGACCAAAAGCCAGATGTTTAACCAACTGAGCCACCCAGTTGCCCCAGCATGTTAAATTTTCTTCAATCTTCACACTTACTTTATGGATTCGGTTTCAGAATCTAAGATTCTTGACATTTAGGTGTCACCCAAATTTGTTCTGTTCTACACGAAGTGAGTTGCTTAAATTCTAAACTGACAACGTAGAGCAACATGCAGCTTCTCATTTCCCTCACTTCTTGTACCGTTCACGGATGCGCACCTGCCTTTTTCCTCAGTTAGTGAAGATAAGGATAATGTGTGACAATACAGGCAGTGAAGAATAGAAGTGGCAATTATCTCCATTAATAACTAGAAATGTGATTATAGGAACATCTATTGCTTAATCAAGTAGGTTTTAAAGTGTCCATTAGTAAAAATGTTTATTATTAAATGTCAGCAGGGAATTGAAAATAGTGGAGGAGACTCCACAGGGAGGCCCTCGGTACTGCAAGACTAAATTTTGACTAATTATTCATTTCATGAACTCATGGAAATTTTTCTTCCTCTTTTAAGTTCATTCTTCCCTGACCTGACCAGTTAGTGTAAAAATTAGTCTGCAGTCTTGAAACTCATGATGCATTCAAGTAATTTCATGCCCCACCTCTCTGTATCTATTCTCTCTTCCACAAGTAATCATTTCTCCCTCTATTAACTGCTTAAGTTTGTTAAAGGAAAAACACTATTAATTTAGCTTAAATTAATACAAGCTGTTTACAAACATTTTAAACATCTTTTTGAAGAATGAGATCACAAAGTCCTAAATTCTAACTTTTTATTCAACAACTAATCTTGAATTATTTTTATACTTTAATGGTGATGTTATTGCAATTTTTCATAGTTTGGGAAAATTTTTTTCATGGCTCTTTGAATGTATTACTTTTAAACACTATTGTAGTTAAATATCCATTTTCTTCATTACCAAGTTAGAACTGGTTTCACCAGTTCTCCTAAAAAGTCATGAAGTATTGCATATAAACGGTTGTCATAATACCTACCTCATAGGTTTCCTGTTAGGATTGAGGTAATGTATATGAAGATTAAACACAATTCTTGGCACATAGACAATTTTCCATAAATAGTAGCTATTTTTGCTCTTAAGATAAAAGTGAGAAAACCAAAATTCTTTGGTAGTTTTTCACTGAAATGTTTTACCTTCATTTTAGACATTTAGAACTTTATGCAGTTAATTGTAAACCCATAAGATATTATAATAAGTATCCATAACATAAATATCTTTTGAAATATATATTCATATTTTTAAATACAAAAGAAATAGTAAAGATAAATCTATTTAACACATTATTCAAGGTGTAATATTGTTAAGCAATTAGACAACGTGGTACTGTCAAGACCTTTGCCAAACAGCCCATAAATGTTGCCCCAACCCAACCCTAGCCAAGCTTACATGGCCTGCGGAGTCCTGGGTTCAGATGGTCCTCCACCCCTTCCTCACATGACTCAGAATCAGGCATAGCAAACTTCTCACTAGGAAAGCAACCCAGACTGACTCCACAAGATGCTCATGGTCCCTTAAAACTGGAATGGGTAGGTAAATAAAAGACTGTATGAATAGATGATAATATCAACTTGGACAGTGCTCAGTGCTTGGATAGTGATAAGGGAGAAAGAGACAAGTTGCAGAATAGTATGTATACCATATCATACCTCATGGACACCTTTGTGTGTATGTTTTTTTAAAAAACCACAGGTACTGTTCGTGGACATATAAAATATAAAAACGGGGGCACCTGGATGGCTCGGTTGGTTAAGTGTCTGCCTTTGGCCCAGGTCATGATCTCAGGATCCTGGGATCAAGCCCAGCGTCCTCAGGCTCCCTGCTCAGTGGGGAGTCTTCTTCTCCCTCTCCTTCTGCCCCTTCCCCTGCTTGTGCTCTTGCTCACTCTCAAATAAATAAATAAAATTAAAAATAAAGGGGCACCTAGGTGGCTCAGTCAGTTAAGCGGCTGCCTTCAGCTCAGGTCATGATCTCAGAGTCCTGGGATCGGCCCCATGTCGGGCTCCCTGCTCAGTGGGGAGCCTGCTTCTCCCTTTCCCTCTCCTGCTTCCCTGGCTTGCGCAGGAGTGCGCTCTCTCTCTCTCTCTGTATCAAATAAATAAATATCTTTAAAAAAATTAAAAATTAAAAAAATATGAAAACATACTAGGAAGATACACAACACAGTTGCCTTTGGGGAGGAAAGGAAGAGAGAATGGGACTAGGAACTGATGACAAATGGGAATTTCAGCTTTTTTTTTTTTTTTTTTTGATAAAAAAGACTTGAAGTAGGTTATTTAGTATCAGTTTATTCTTGGAAGCGGGTTTGTTAGGGGTTAATTTATTCTATGTACTTTTCTGCATTGTTTATATTTCTAAAAATAAACGGGAAGAATGTAAAAGCTAGAGCTTACAGGTCTGCAAAAGGTAGGAGGAAGGAGTTGGTGCTGTATTGCCCACACACTTTTAGTTAAAACCATTACATTAACCTTTTTTTTTTTCAGTTAAACTGACTTAAATTCATATATGTTTCCCAAAATATCGAGACATCGTGTTAGCTTTGGACCACATTTTTAGTTAGTAAATCCGTGGCGCCTGCACGGTGCGCCTGGCAGCCACTCGTCCGGGTGTACGCAGACACTAAATGTGTGAATTGTCCAGCCGCGGCGTACGAGGGCAAAACCTGGTGCGGGCTGCGGTAAACCGAAAGGCCTCATCTAAAGGCATTCCGCTAAAGTTCAAATATGTTTTTAAACACGATGTGAGCCAAACTAAATGGGACTGTGAGCCAAATTCCTCCGCAACTACAGATTTCCAATCTCCGTGTAGATGCTGAGGTGGGACTTAACTCTTGGAAAACCACGCCGACAGCCTGTTTTGAAAAGGTGTATGTCTGCACCTTTTCTAGTAATTGTCGCGACAAGAGAAATGAAATGAATCACCTTAGTACTCAGAATAATTGGGTAATGATGTATATGCATAAAAAAGGGGAAAGAAGTTAGAGTAGACAAAGGGCACATAACTACAGAAGGAGAGGGTGTGGGTTTGCCTGATCTTAAGTCGTTAGTTGCACAACGTCCTATAGTTTCAACAGTGGAAGATGTACCGTTTTGTGTTACTCAGGCCACACGTGCATCACGCTAGGCTGAGTAGAGAAAAAAAATCCGACAAGTGATGGACACTCTGGGAGAGTCATTCTTTATCTGTTCAGATACTTAAGTCATTTTGGTTTGGGGGAACATGTGGTGGGCTCAGGCCTGGAGGGAGCCTTGGGCGTGACAGTGAAGCTGTTTCCCACCCAGAACGTGCGCCGTGTGTACGCACTCCAGATTTCAGCCTTCACTTGCTCGACTCTGGAAGCCGGGGCGCGCCAGAGAGGGCAGAGGGAGCTCCCTAGTGGCCAGAGTCTGCAGCTCAGCCCCTCCACCCTCCCCGCGGCCGCACCGCGCGGCTGCCTGAGGAACAGACAAGCCGAAAGGAGACGCAATGCAGGGCAGGCTGGAATCCCGGAGGACAAGCGGCATCTGGGGCAAAGGAGACCCAGGGCCCAGTTTTCTTGCAAAAGCATCAGACGGGGGAAGAAGCATGTGGAAGGGGAAAGAATCCATTGTCCCCTATCATATGTTCCATTTTTTTCGTTGTTCAGTGACTTTATTAGTATGCAGTGATGAGAATCCTGGAGCGTTTGTCGTCTGACTTTTTCAAATGTAAATATAAATTGACTTTCTCTGGTGGAATTGGTACTTCTGTTTTCTGATTAGGGGATTAAATTGAGACTTTGTTTCCTTAATTTATTAATCTGGTGTGTTGTTTTCATTAATTCCAGAAGTGGAAAGCTAAATAACCATTTAGAAGCTGCTATTCATGAGGCCATGAGTGAACTGGACAAAATGTCTGGGACTGTAAGTTAATTTATTTTTCCATTATACTGTGTTTCTTTGAAAATAAATTGTATTGCACTTTCTGGTAAAGTCTCTTAAATATTGACAAGCAACTCACATAGCAATACTAAATTACTAGGCTCAAAAAAAGACTGATATCAGAAAAGATTCAAAGTAATTTAAGAAAAAAGTAACTTAGTAGTATTATGTATGTCTTTTTTCTGAGATTACTTTTGTGTTCTCCACATAACGTTCTTTCTAAATGTGAGCAGCAAAATATTCGAGTTCAAACCACAGGTTTCTGCATTTGGCTCTCTGAATAACAGTGGCCACTACTACTGCCTAAATAGCCAATAATGCAAATTTCACTTTGTCCATAGAACAAAAAAAGGGAATTGAACAATAGGGTCAAGATCAACAGTGGGTAGACCTCTCATTTCCTTTCTACTGTTACCTAAAAAGGAAAATATTTGGCACAAAATCGTATTGTTAAATTATTGAACACTGTAACCTCTGGTTCTTGAGAAGTTGTGTTTATTCTTTTTTTACATTTTTACTGAGCTGTTCATACAATAGTATTGAATGTGAGAAGTTTAATCGTTGTCCTCTAATTCATATATTAGCTAGTGCTAACACTCAAAATATAACTTTGGTAATTTCTTTTAAAAATGTAAATTATCTAAGGCTATTCGGCAATGAAAGCTAATTTCTTTTACTTCTACTCAACACTTCGTGTTAACAAGGTTATCTGGATCCTAACAACCCATTCAATGGCTACTGATTGACAAGATATGGGTTATAGATTCACAGAATCTTGGGGTTGGTATGGGCTTTAGAAATTTTGTGATCCAACCCATCATTTGCAGGTGGGTGAATGAAAACCCTAAGATGTTAAATTTCCTGATAGAATTTAAGAAAGGTCTAAAGCAGGGATTATAAACTTAAACACCTTCTAAGGCCAGGCAAATACTATCAATAAGTAAAGTGGGTCAGATGTAAGAGAAACAGCAACGCAAGGGGATTGAGAAATGCCAACCAAGGGGCCAGCGTAGGCTGCCTTAGAAACTCAACCCAGTAGAGGCTGTTGCTCACTTCAGTCTGGTGCTGGTTGGGAAAGGGCTTGCAGCACACAGTCATTCAGAGACTCAGGTTCTTCTCTCTCCATCTAGTGTCCACCATTCCTTAGGGCCTCAGAGGGTTCCTTCATGTTACTTGCATCCATCCAGCAGGTGGGAGAAGAGTATATGCAGAGGGCTGCCAGGATAGGCTCATCGCTTCTGCTGATTTTCCTCTGGTCTGACCCCATCATATGGCTTTCTTAACTCAAATGGACTGGGAAATGTAATATATGATGTGCCTGTTCCGGAAGAAGAGAAAATGGGTTTGGTGAGCATCTTGCTCGTCTTTGCTGCAGGACATTTGACCTTTGTGGCCAGCATGCAGTCAGGACTGGTGGGAATTGTGGCAACCTGGAGTCCATGCTCTCTCCAGAAGGAGCTCCTTCCTCCACGCTCCAGCAGATCTGAACCAGATGGGAAATTATGCCAGAGTTGCAAGGTCTTCCAATTTTTCATAAGATGCTAGAAGTCTGGAAGTGAAATTTCCCCATTTTTTTTTAGTGTTGACAACTATTTCTTAGACATTAAAGCATCATACAGCTAAACAAAATACCTTTTCAGGCCACATTTGGTCCACAGATTACCAAAACTTGTTTGCAGTCTTGGATAAAGTCTTCTTTGCTCAATTATAACTAGTCTTCAGTTGCGGCCCTTCATCAGAAACTAGTGGTTTTAAAAAATGTATATGGACAAGTTAGGAGGAAGAGGCAGTTTGAGAAACTTAAAAATGTTACTTTCAAAATTTAATTATTTCAAAGCTTTTTCCATTTGACTTTGAATAGTATTGGCCTTTGCTGTTATCTAAACATTGTTTTTAAAATGTACAATTAAGCCAACTTGTAGTGGGCCTTGAGAACTGATTGGACACATCGCCTAATGATGAGTTCTGTGACATTATGTTGGTAGCTTTGAAATCGGCTGTGGTGGAAGGATTTACACCATGGAAATTGGCCAATGCAGCAATAAGCTTGTGTCTCTCCCCAGGGAGCTGGTTGTTAAGCATTAGCTACACCACTTCCTTGGGACTAGCCTGCCTTTCCTGGGTCTTGATCGTGCCCTCCCCTATCAGTAGCCACACACAATGTGGGGCACCGGATCACCTCCCTAGTACCTGTCCTCTGCCCCTCAGAACCGCACCTGCTGTCTGATACCTGGCGATCATGCCCTGCCATGCCCCACCCCTGCTCAGTCTGACACGCAGCCATAAGGGCTACAGCTTCTGCATTAGCATATAAAGATGAGTTGTACTGCTTGCTCGCCCCAGACTCTACAAGCTCAGATCTGCCAACAGATGGTAGTGGTATTCTCTTTCGCACTCCAAGTCTTCTCGTGAATAAACTGAGCTGTGTGCGTGCTCTTACCATCTTTGACCTTCTTAGTAGTTGTAAAATAAGTCGGGTGACGAAGGAAAGAAGAAAACATGTTTGGTACGTATTTTTCTACTTTTCTAGACTCTACTGAAACTGGTGATCTAGGGACCGCTAACAGGAAAGGCTTTATTTCTGTCTTAAATGGACAGCAGGGGTAGCAACTGCACACTGCATTTCCCACACTTGATTTTCTCCGGTTCCTCCTTGGAGTTCCACCGTTTATGGGGTTCTCACAGTGTTGTTCTCCTTGTCAGTTCCTAGGATTCCTCCTTCTCTGTAGTGACTGTGGGCACACTGAGATCTGGGGTCTCGACAAAAAATGTAAATGCTTCATGATATCAGTGATTGAAAAGGAAAGGTGGACTCTATTCCCTCCCCTGTTTCTTTGTCAGAAATCGTATGGTGTTTGTACTTTCAACCTCTGTTGTTTTTTTTCCCACCTCTTTATCTCCAGGTTCACCAAATCCCACAGGGAGACAGACAAATGAGACCCCCCAAACCCAAGAGAAGGAAGATCTCCAGATAACAGGGACTACTCCACCAATGCGCAGTGTTTATTAAGGAACGTGCACAGATAAATCTATCTATAGATAGGTATTGATATGGCCACTGTTATATCAGTATTTGTACTATGGCAGATCGCTACCACCACCACAGGGTGCTAAAAGAAACAGTGATACAATATTTTTTTGAACAGGAAGGATAATGAAGGCTGGAAAACCAATCAAAATCCCTGACTGATGAGAGTAATAAATGGTCAAGAGATTACGGAGAAACTTTTTCTATAATACTAAAATTGTGATTATAAGAAATGTCCAAATGTTTCTGAAGACTTTTCAATGTTGTATATAGAAAATACAGAATTTCATGGTGATATCAGAAGTGTAAATATTGTACAATATTGTCATGTACAAGCGTACCTAATGCACACTTTATCTTTTATTGTACAAAGAAATAGTGTACAAAATTCTTTGGTTTCTATGGAGTACACCTACCAGAGACTACCAGTGTAAAGTGATAAATAAAAATACAACCTAAATGCTTTTCTATGATAATGTAACAGATGCTGTTTTTGTATTTAACAGCAGAGAAAAGGCATGATGATGTATTACCTGAATGATGACATACACTGCACACCACCGAGTGTCCATTTATATTGTCTGTTTGGAATGAACCTTGCCTGGCAGCGCTGGACTCGATTTCGGGTGCCTAGGAAATCAAAACCTTGCAGATTTCTCAAGGGATGAGGGCTCACAGGTCTAAATTAAGAATTCAGAAACTGCAACCATTTGTTGCATATTTTTTTTACCTAAGTTTTAAAGTAGAATAGGTTTTATAAAAAAAAAATCTTAGATGGAATATTTTACTCAGTCGTTTCTGTAGTTAACGTTTGATAGCCACCTGCTGATCTAGCTAGCTTATGCCGCACCACCGTTGACGCTCAGAGTGGAATTTGTTTGCGGACAATACCTGATGAGATAAAACTCTCTGTTTCCATACATGGAGGCAAAAGCCCCACTTCGAAACCATTATCAGAGGTAAGGTTGACTACGATTCAGTTTTTTTGTAGTGGCAAAAAGAAATATGAATCATCAAAGCAGGTTTCATAGCCATTCATCAGTATTACTCAAACCAGAAGTGAAGGTGGCTTACAAAATTATTAGCAATGGTAATTTTTTATCAGTATTATGTAACATATCAGATTTATTTTATTTAAAGAATTATTTATACCATTAACAGATTCTTATATATATTAATGTGGCTGAAATGTGCAGGTTAAATCTATTAACCAAATTATTTATATTATATTAAGTAAGAAAAAAATGTGAAACAAATGTAGAGAGAAAATACTACATTACAAGTATACAAACCTAAAACTGTGAGCCATTGTAAAGTACAAGGTTATTAATAAGAAATGTAGCACAACATAATTTTCCGTCTTTTTTTCACAATTTTTGTGGTGGTGTTCTAACCCCATCTCCCATGCACTTGAGTGAAGTTTCAGGACTCCAGGCTGACTTCCATTGATGGATTGTCAAAAAGAAGGGATCCATTATCCCTTTATTCTTAGAATCACCAGCCCCCACCCCCAAACCCTTAACACCCCCACTCCCTCCCTGAGAGCACTCGCTGCTTGTCCCCTAGCCTGGGGCTCACTCAACAGCTTAAAGCTCCAGTTACTGGCAACCTTTCAGTAGCAGGCTCTGGACCCCCAAATGCCCACCACCTCTGTTATCCCTCCTCTCTCATCCACCCCCCCCCCATACTCCTCAGTCCCACGATGTAGCAGAGTTCCAGTAACTCAGGAAAAAGGAGACCAAGGTCATTCTTCCAGTTGGTTTCTTGGGGCCACAGCACAGAGCACTCCACCTGGGCTCACTTTTGATAGCAAGAGCTCTTAGTTCTTCCCCCGGTCTCCTGTCTCACTATCCTTCCACTCCCACCCTCACGCCTACCCCCAAGCCTGACAGAATGCAACTGGCTACCCTGGGCTTCTGGGCCTGGAGGCAGGAACCCTTCCTTCTGGGGGTAGGTTCATTGTGTCTTTCGTGTAAACGTGGGATTGCCTGCCGGTCCTTCATGCAGTCACCCTGAGTCATCTTTTGTGTAGTTTAGTCGACTCATCTTTGTGTGTTTGGTATGTTTAAACCATAAATGTCCTTTTTTAAAAAATGTTTTGCCACCAACCTGCTTTTCTACTCTTTCGTCTACATGGTGGTTTTTATTCCCAGGTAGACGCACATGTATGTTTGTGTGTTGCAGTGTCTGCGTGTGTGTGTGTGTGTGTGTGTGTGTGTGTGTGTGTTGATATGTAGAAGTTTTTTTAGCCCTTGCTGTCCGTCTTCAGACTGAGTTTGTGTCCACCAAGCCTTCTTTTAGATAGTGCAAGCTAATTAGGTGTGTGCTTCCCCACCAGTGTGTACTTTACATCAGCAGACCACGTAAAGTATGTTTTTGCCCATGATTTCACCGGTTGCTTTCGGCTTTGATGTGGCTGCTAGGTGTTGTTGTTTCAGTCCACATGGGTTTTTTTTTTCCCTCTCTTTTACAGTTCTATGGTTTCGTGTAAGCAGTTAATGTAAATATTGTTAGCATTACAGGTCATGCAGTGCTGTAACATTTTTTAAATGTTGCACCGACTTTACAATTAAAAAAATTGGTCACTCATACTTGAATTTTGCCCATAGAGCCATTTCTTTCTCTTTGTATTGAAGCCAATTCATTTTTTGAAAATGAAGGCTAGCCCTTCTACATTATTACATTTTTTATTCCCTAAAATAAACTCTTTTTTTTTTCCCCCAACAAATCTGTCAATGGAAATAATGAAAAATTTTTGCTCCTTTAAAGAACATAATATCCCTCTTGGAAAAGAAAATCTAATTTCATTTTGTGTCCCTTAACAGTCTTAGGAAGCACAAGGAGAATAAGCTACACCTTTAAATAGTTTTTAAAGATTATTTCAAATGAATGAAAATTAACCGAGCAGCTCTTGTTTATCTCATTTGTAGCATTAAAAGCTATCAGGGTTTTTATTTACTTAAAGGAATATTTTTGGTTTGTAGTTTTCAGTCTCATCGTGAATGTGAATGCTTTAAGAATATTCATCCCTTGTGATATTATGGGCCACTTTTAGTCTTGTATTTGGACCCTGACTTTGAGTTATTTGCTATGTCTGTTTTTCAAGTAAACACAACCTTTTTTTTTTTTTTAACTTAGCACTGCAGAATTGTGGAAACAGCAGAGGGTTGTTATGTCGCTTTCTGTAAGTTTTATGAAGATTCCCAACTGACTTATCCCATGAGGTGATTCCTTTTTCATTTCAGACCGTGATAACACATTGTAGTTAACTTTGGTAATCTTCTCTGCAGTTTGCAATCTGTCCTTGTAAGTCACAAGCGGTTTTGCACTAAGATTTTAAAAATCTAAGATGCTTAAGATGCTGGTGACATTGCTCTTTCTGACAAGAAAGCCAAGATTCTAGACCTTACCGAAAATCTGATACCTTGTTTACTTTGCCCATTTATGCCCAAATGGTATAACACAAGTCTCAAGACTTTTCAATGTAGTGTATAAAATAAGTTGTGCGTTACTTGATTCATTTGGGGGCTACGAAAAAATAATATCAACCAGCCAGAACTGTAATATTGAATTAATTTATCTTTTTCTTTCATTCACTCTATCACATTTGCATTAGCCAAAGAGATAAGAACATTAGTAATTCATATGTGTAAACAACCCAGAAGTGAATATTAAATCAGTGAGCCAAAAAGCAATAAACAACTCAAGCATGGGAAATCCTGCTAACAATGGGGAGTCTGATACAGAAAAAATATATAAAAAGCATTATCTTCAAATATGAAAGATTAATTTGTATCTACTGTAAATATGTATTATCAGCCTTATCTGCTTTTATACACACTGTGTGTGTACCTCAGCGACCTTTTATAAACCGGAAAAATGGTTGATTTAATAATTTGTTATGTAAATACAAAGTTGTCTATAAATTGGAAAATTTGATGCCAGATGGCTTCACAATATACAAATGTGTTTTGTAACATCATGCCTTTATGGATTAAGTATAAATACACTGGATTGTCTGTGTAGAAGAGTAGCAGCTTACATTTCACCCGCATTTCAAGTGGATATTTTTGTCCAAATGGTTATCTTCTTAGGAAAAGAAAATGACCTGAACATATTCAATGTGAAAAACAAATATGGTTTTGAATTCACCAAAACTTTTCACACTCAAGGGTCTCTTCAATTCCATACTAAATGCCGTTTGTTATGTTTCTGTAGGAGATTCTTTGATCCAGGACTGGGATCTACCCAGGAAACCTCCCCAAACGGAATTATTCTACTTTAGAAACAAGCTGTGCATCTTAATTTCTAAATCATAGGCAAGGGAAGAACCACAACCTTCTTACTTCTTTTTAACTTGTTTCTTTTCTGCTTTGTTTCCACACATCTTGGAAAGCACTACGCAGCTAAACAGGGCCTAGTTCTTGTGCACCAAGGTATCTACAGAGTGACCTCAGTGCAGGTCTCTCCACCCTAGCACAGTTCACATTTTGGGTGAGCTCATTCCCGATTGTGGGGGCTGTCCTGTGCATTGTAGGACCTTTGGCAGCCTCCCTTGTCTCTATCCACCAGATACCAGTAGCATCCCTTCCAAATTGTGACAATCAAAAATGATGCTAGAAATTGCCAAATGTATCCTGGGGGTGGGAGTAGAGGGCAGGGGGAGGGGACAAAGTGAGACTTGAAAACCACTGCCTTAACGGAATCAGTTAGGGAACATGTGTCTGTGTGAAATACTGGCATGTTTTGCATGCTGTAATCAACAGGAAACTGATTCCTATCAAAATCCAAAACAAAATCCATGCCAAAGTAGCTCTTCTCAGTCCATCATCAAGGAAGTGAATCCAGTAGTTTCAGCCTCATTTTGAGCACATTTGACACTTTCGATCATGAGACGCAAGACAGTCGTGTTTTGAGAAGTCCCATGTAGGGCTTAGGAAAGTTACCTAAATATCCTGGTTCAGTTGACGAGAAGACTAATAGCCCACTTTGGATGTGTGTAAGGAGCTTTAGTGAGTGGAAGGCTTCTCGACCATAGTATAGTTCCCTGCTTTGGGTCAAAATGAGGACTTTGGCTGAGGGGATCATGCTATGTATATGCTTTAACACCTTTCTCCAGCAGCTGGTTCAGGTAGCAGTAGTTTTTGCCTGCTCCTCTGATAAGTTCTGATGGAAGCAGTTCAGTAGATCTTGGAGATATCATTGATCTATTTATTCATGTAATAAATATTCTTGCGTTCCTCTCTGTGCCACACCCAGTGCGCAGCAGTAGGGAGACGATGATGAATAAGACAGACCCCATTCTCTGCCTGCACAGAGCAGCCCAAGGAGCTGGCCAGTGGGACATGTAAGTACAATAAAGGGTGAGCAGGGCTGGGCTGGGCAGCACATGGCAGGCCCCTGACCTGGCTTAGTGAGGACCCAGGAAAGATGAATAGGATTCAGGCAAAGGAGGAGTGTGTCGTCTGGAGAAGGGTAAGGGAATGTGTTGGGGCAGAGAGAACGGCGTGTCTAAAGCTAGAGGCTGGCGGAAGCCAGAGAGAAGAACAGCCGAGGAGTAGAGAGCGTGAGGCAGTGGGGAAGAGAACAGGGGCAAAGCACTAAGCGCAGTCTGGGGGTGTCTTGTCCAGCATGGCGGTGATGGGGAGCTACTGCAGGGTTTCAAGGTGGGGCGTGATAGGAGCGGGTCCGTGTTCCAGAAGGATTATTCTGGCTGCAGTGTGAAGAATGGGCATTGGGGGTGACACAACACGGGGGAGCAAATATCTCATTTCGAGTGCAGCATTTTTAAAAAGCACCTACATCCTCAAAAGTGAAAAACATTCTAGGCCCACCATAATTCTTCATATTACATTTGTTGAGCAAGTTCCATCCCAGTCTTGTGGTACGTATATAAATATATATATGTGTAAATTCATTTTAATAATCCTAAGTAAGTGCTATTCAGCATGCTGACAGTTACTGCCCACAGCGTCAGTTCCGTTTCCATCACACGAATTAGTGCTCTATCGGCAGACCGATCGTGTTTCTACTTTGATGATCCGAGGCTGGGGAAGTTTAAAATCCCCAAACATTGAAGTGTTAAGTGTTCAGGTGTTAGAAAGTAAGGCCTGCTAACCGGAATGCAGAGGTAAGTTAGGTCAGGCGTCGAGCTTTGGCATGCCAGCGGCTTCCCACGTCCCTGCATGGGAAACAGGAAGGGGCAGAGGAGTCCACAAGATGTCAGAAGGGCCAGGGAAGTACTGAGGGTTGAAAAAGCCCTGGAAGGTGGGCTACAGGGAGTTGGGGACAAGGCCATCTGGCTTCGGGAACCTCTGCCCCACAGCAGGGGAGACCACAATGCTCTTTTATCATCCATTTCAGCCCATTATTATGCACATACCCTTGAAAGTATCCCCAACCACATTAATCACCTCCTACATCCAATGAACATTGAACATAAGGGCTTTTTAAAGCTAATTATCAGTTAAAAAAAGAAAATCACACAACAGAGACAGTGCAATAGCAGGCATTCAATCCTATGATCCAGAGCCCAGCAAATAGCCCTTCTTCCCTCTAGCATGGGGTGCTGCACACAGAAGATGGAATCATCGAACTTTACATCAAAAACCAGGTATGTACTGTATGATGACTAACATAATATAAAAAATAATTATTATTATAATAATAATTTTAAAAAAAGAAGATGGGCCGTCAATAGGGAGGCAGCCCCTTGTAGCCTTTACAAACTAGGTCCTGGAGAGAGATCATCTACAGTCAAATCTAGACTGTGCCACTAACTCATTGTTGAACTTTGGGCAAGTTATTTAAACTACCTCTGCTTAGCTTCATCTACAAAAGGGGATGATATTAGCACTTTCCTCATGGGGTTGAGGATCAAATGAGGTAATGCAGACAAAATTCTCAGCGCCTGGCACAGAGCAGGCCCTCAGAAAACGGTCATTGTTAAGCTGCCCCAGGAAAGATCTAGATCAGAAAAGGGAACTTCCTGCCAGTGAAAGGTGTCACACGAAGGAGGAGTTGTGTCTAGAGTTGCTGTGTCTCTCTAGGAAGGCCTTAAAGGTAGAAGAGAGGTATTTACCCAACTGAGGCAGCTTTACCCAAAGCAAATTGTGTCTTGAGGGCCTTTCCTCGTTCTCCCAGTCCAGCCCTGAGCTTCTGGATCTTCTGCCCAGGGTTTTTCTTAGATGAATTCAACTGTCCGCAATGCCACGTGCAGACATGGGTCTACAAAATGGTTTTCTAATAAACTGGTCTGGAAAATGATTTCTCTGAGAAGTGAACTGCATTGACTGTGGCAATCAGAGCAAAAACAGAACTTCTAACCCCCAGCCTCAGAGTGAAGTCAGACACGGCCCTTCAACTAAGTAGCTCAAGGTATGAAAAGTTCAAACAACTTAAAATCCATCAAATCAGGGAATGCAGAGCTTAGTACAGAGAAGAGCATGTTTAACTTAAGAGACTGAAATTTGGGGTCCCAGTTCTTACCACTGACTCCATGATTTAGGACAAATCACTAAAAAGATTCTGGCCCCAGGAACCAGCTATTCAGGGGTCGTGTGACCTCAGGCAAATTACCCACCTGGTGCCTTAGTTTCATCATCTGAAAACTAAGGGATAATAGAATCATCAGTGTGCTTGAGAATTAAATAAGCCAATCTATGTGAAGCACTTAGACGAGTGTCAGGCATCAAGTAAATACTATGCAAGTCTGGATATTGTCATTGTTATTACTGCTAATAATAGGGGCTGAGCCCACTCGCTTCCTTCGTCCACAGATGGGAATGACTGAGCCCTTATTTGTCTTAAAGAAAGATCCAGTCTTCTATGGGATGATCCCTCACAAGGGTCCTGCTATTCACATTTAACCATTTATTTCTCTTCCCTGATTTAAACGGGGTGCTCTTGAGAGGAGTAAGACTTTGAACCAAGCAAGACTCAGGAAGTTCCTAAAAGATACGAAAATATGGAGGGTGGGAAGAAGGTGTTCATAACTGTCCTAGAGTTAGCTGTACTCAGAGGACTAATAAGAAAATGAAAAGAAATAATACACTGAGGCGTGCTTTCAAAAGGGGAGAGGAAAGAACAAATAGTCCTGACGTGGTAGTGGTAGTATTTTCAAGTGCTATTAAGAATTATTTATTTTTAAATTGGAAGTTTAGGTCTAAATACTGTATCTAGACTCTTCAGGACTATGAATTCTTCGTCACATCTTGTTAAAAGAGGGGGCAGAATTTGTTAAACACTGATGGAGTAGATTTAGCTAAATACTTAGGTCCCAGGGGCAGGGCCTCTTCGGGGTTTCCTGGGCCGCTGTAGAGCAACGCATGTGGGAAAGTGGCCAGGCGGACTAGTTGCCGGGGGCTTTGGTCCCTGGACTGTGACTGAATCCCCCCAGAACAGAGTTTTTCCCTGCCAAGTTAATCTTAAATAGCTTTCGTGATTAGGGAAGATATCCTTAGGAAATCTTCTGTGACCTTTTACAGGCTCTGTCCCCGTTTTCCAATCAAATCGAGATTATCTAGAATCAATAAGTTCCTTCAAATTTCAAAACAAGCATGGAGGTTCAGGAGCCTGTGATTTCAGGCTGAGTCTCGCTGTGCTGGTTTATTTGGTGAAGAATGGGAAGCAAACACTCACAGGAGCTGGAAAAGGAAGCACGGGGGATCGGAGTGGAGAAATGCCCTGGCTCGCTCTGGATAAGCTGTCGGTCTGAGCAAGGGCCACCAGGGCAAGAGAGACCCTTCCCTCCCCTTTGCCTTGCTCTCCAGCTCTTCCCCAATGTCCGAAGCAATCACAGAGCAGGTGGGGCATCCTGGGAGGAGAGAAAGTGTGTGCATTGTGCTTGTGTGCATCACAAGGCAACCAGGTCAGCCCCAAGAGATCAGGCCGCGGTGACGGCCAAGGCGGGGAGCCCGTAACTTTCTGAGTGGAGAACAACACACTGGAGAGGTGTGGTTCCTCCCTCAAAGAAGAGATTTCCTTGTTGTGAGGCAGTGCTTTCCAGACTTTGAGGACATACTATATACAAATGTGTGTGTGTGTGTGTCTGTGTGTACTACTGAATTAATTACATATGCGTGTCATAAAACACACAAAATAGAAACTAAGAAAGGCTGAGATGAACTGAACAGAAACAGAAGTCTTTCTTTTTCCCTTTCTCACCCTAGTGGATGTTCTTACCCTGTACCTAGGGTGTGAGCACCCATCTTCGGAGATTCCCCAAGTGACAAAATCCTGGGAGGTCAGTGATGGAACTGAGCCATGACAGGGAGCTCCTGGAGGGGGACCCAGTT
This sequence comes from Ursus maritimus, assembly GCF_017311325.1. Taxonomy (NCBI): domain Eukaryota; kingdom Metazoa; phylum Chordata; class Mammalia; order Carnivora; family Ursidae; genus Ursus; species Ursus maritimus. Next base: position 78,892,021 of record NW_024423343.1, on the reverse strand, counting down.
TCTCTTATTTAACTTTCTGTGCTCAATTCCACTTAACTGGTAGAGGAAAGAAAGCATTCCTGGGTATCTGATAACTGACATGGAATCCATGTTTATGTTAGGTTATATGAATAACTTCCATCTTTCTATAAGTTCAAAGTGTCTATTAAATATGTCTGTTTGGATGTGAGACTGGGTCACTGCCAGATTCTGTCACCTGCTCAGGAGCACTGCCGACCCAGTGTGCAAGGGCCTGACTGGAGACCCGGCGCTGCCCGTGCCACTCCTGGTGCAGTGAGAGGACACACCCATGCTCACAGACCTGGGTCAGGTATCTTCCCTGTGCATGTGCATATGTACTCCGTGCACTCCCAGTCTCAGGAATGTTCTGGGGCTTTCTTGACAAGTAGCCACGGTGTGTAGTTCTAGGCAGCTCATTCATAAGGTTATGAGATTGTGGAAAAGGAGCTAAACTGGGTTCTAGTCCCAGCTCTGCTGTGTGACCTTGGGCAAGTGCCTTAACTTCTTTCTACCTGAGTTTTCTCATCTGTCCCCAGAGGAGCTGGTATCACACGGCCTGCCCCACAGGGTTATCAGGAAGCTCGCATGAACACACCCATGCAGGCATTTTGAGAATGACAAAACATTGTACAAATGAAGTCATAAGGTATTCAGATCCACTTGTTAAGGTCTTTTCAAGGTGTGAAGACAAACTTTTCCTAGAAATCTTGGAGTCAACTCTCCTGTGGAACTTTGTCTTGAGGAGCCCAGGTCAGAGGGAAATTGGCTCATGGTGGATTTCTCATCTGAACTCAGAGCCCTAGAGGCTTTATAAGCCTAAAGAATGAACCAAGTGGACATTGATGACTTCTAAAAATGTGCATACATTTCCATACTTCCAGATAATGCCAAGATTTCCAAGAGATGTGATTTTTTTGTTCATTCATTCAGCAAATAGAGCGCTTATCTCTGAGATAAAGTTAAAAAGGCCTCTCCTTCAAGGGCTCCTGTTCCAGTGAATGAAGAAGGCCTGTAAACAATCATTGCCATACACTGAGAAGAGCTGCTGCAGAGTGTGAATTATGAAGAGCTTTGGAATACTGGGGGATTTAAATATTGGGGAATCAGGTTAAGTGACTTACAGAAGAGTAGAAATTCAGGCATTGCCAGCAGGGGTAAAGGACATCAAGAGAGAGGGAATGAAGTGAAGGCCTGGGGTTGGGTGAAGGATGGAACATCATGATTTTCAGGGAGCTGTGAGGCACTCAGTAAGTCTTGAATTAATTTCCAGGAAGGAGAGAGGGAGTCAATAAGCCCGGAAAGTAACCAGAAGCCAGCTTATGGTGGAAGTGGGGTGTGGCAGATCTTCTAGGCTGGCGGAACATGGAAAGCTATTTGAAACATTTACATCAGATGAGCAACAACCATTTATCTATACACGTATCAACAAAAAGTTTTATTTATTGTGTACTTAGCATATGCCAGCAGTACTCTAGGATACCAGGGCCATATGACTGCCATGTTCCTACCCTCATAGAATGTATAGCCCAGGGTCAGAGACAGACACCAAAACATTATTAAAGTGTGATGAGTGTTAAGATGGCCATTGGATTCTACGCCACCATATAATGTTGTTTTAGAACGGTCACTCTGACCACAGAATAGATCAGATAATTTTTCCTATTCTCCTGGAAAAATGACAACAGCTCAAGTTTTCTCTACTGACCTCAACGTAAAAACCCAGCTGCTCTCTGAGATGCTCAGTCAAGATCTCTTTGACCCCCAAAATTAAGGCATGGGGAGTGGCCAGGTTAAGGTCAGCAACTTAAAAGGGTTACATTTAGAACCCAGAGCCATAAGGTTGAAATCAAAACCTTGTACTGTGCTCTCAGCTCTGTTCCTGTTTGCCCATGTGACCTTGGGCAAGTCACACCATTCACAGGGCTTAATAATTTTAAGGGAATAATAGAGTTCTTCTCAGATTAATGTTCTAAGACTTTATGGAAGAGGTCTGGTAATCAGCATGTTCTAGCTAATTCATGTTTACAAAGGAGACTTCAGCTAGAGCTTTCTGTGTTAATCTTTGTCAGATCTACCTACCCGTGGACTGACAACAAGAAGACAATTTCTTGAAGTACTTTTTCTTTTTTAAAAAATTTTAATTTTAATATTTAATTTTTATTTTTTAATTTAAGTTTTTATTTTGAAGCACTTTCTCCATATAACTTGCCTTCACCCCCAACACAGTCCTGCACTTCACACTGTCCTTTTTGTTGGATGGAATTAAATCAAACAGATGGGGTTACAAGGAACAAGCCCACTGATGTGTACATGTTGTCCTTACACCTCTCAGCAGGCTATTAGCTCCGTGGGACTGGATTTTGCCTTTCTCTTTTTTCACTACAAAAGATTATATGAGGCACAACTCCTGAGACAAGAAGATAATACTTCCTCCAGGACCAGAACAGCAAGTTACATAGGATGAGCTTTGATGGTCACCAAAACCCCTTACCAGCCCATCCTCAGTGTCTGTAATTTCCATGGCCAAGATTAACACATCCCCGTGAGAGCAAAGAAATTACCCAACAGCCTGATAATTGTAGCAAGGATGACAGGGAAGATGGGTGTGGAGTATCCCAGGGTCACATTCTGTCATTTCAGGGAACAAAATGGTGGTGTACTTGTCACCATGCCTAAAAATGATGCCACGTAACTCATACGTTGTTCTACATCGATGAAACTCACTTGGTTTTCAAGCTAGGGATAAGAACAAGGAACATAAATGGCAAGTCCTGAATTGAGAACATTTTTATTTTTATTTTTTATTTTTTTTAATAATAAATGGCAACTCCTGTCAAGACTCACCACCACCATGTACACATCACCTGTGTGTGCCTACCCTGACCTCAGCTAGATGGCTATCATTTGAGATCTTGGTTGTAGTCAAACAACGCCGGAGGAGTCATGATGAAGGCTTCTCCTCCACATGTTCAGTGGCTGATTGATGCTAGCTGTCAGCTGGAACCTCAACTGGGGCTGTTGGCCAGGTCATTTACACATTATTTCTCTGTGTGGTCTGGGCTTCCTCACAGCATTGTATTTGGCTTCCAAGAGCAAATGTCTTAAGACACAAAAGAAAGAGCCAAGTGGAGGTTGTATTGCCTTTTCTAACCTAGCCACCAAAGTCACATGTCATTGCTTCTGCCCAATTTAACTGGTTAGAAACAAGTCGCTGAAGCCAGCCCATATTCTTGAAAAGGGAAATTCGACTGCCTTTCTTGATAGAGTGACAAAAATTGGCAGACACATTTAAAACCACTACATAAGTTTGGAACAAAATATGTGATCAGAACATATTCTCCCTGCTCTGTAAGTATGGCTAAGATAAAAATAATTGCTAATGTTTTTGGAGCACTTGTCTTATGCCAGGAAGAATGAGAAGCACTCTCCATGTTGCGAGAGTTACATGACAAATTTCACCTCTTCTGTGGGACAGGTTCTCTTATTGCCCCATTTCATCACTCTGCAATCTAAAACTTGAAGATCCTAGATAATTTGTCCATGGTACCCAAGTAGAAAGTGGCAGTCCCAGGACAGGAACCCAGGCAGGCTTGGCCATTAAGCCGAACTGTCAATGTTTTCTCAGTCTCTATTTTACTTATGGAAGATGAGTTTCAGGTACATGAAATAGACTTCTCGAAGTTAATAAGTACATGTATAACTCTATCCAACCTCACACACAAAATATACTTGTACAGCTCCTAATGAAATGGAGAAAATATCTTCTTGATAGCTGTTATGTGAAGGTTTTTGGAGGGAGAAGGTTGGATTTGAGCGAAAGATGCTGTGATAACACCTTTGTGGGGTAAAAGGAAGTCTCCCTAGCCAGATTGCAGGGCAGGAGGGAGCTTCTTGAAGGGACAGGTATTGACAGTTGTGGGAAAAGGGTGAAGAAATAGAGTGACCCTCCAACCCACCCTATTTCCCGCAAGAGAATCAGGAGATTTTAGGAGAACAGACTTATCTAAACTCCCCCATACACACACACACACACACACACACACAGGCCTCTGAAAATCTTCAGTGAAATTGCAAAAAATCACAGTGGGTTTGGTGTAGTTGAATTTATTGTTTTAGCTAGTTTAGAGGCTGAGCTTTGTATCAGGGATTGCTCAGAATTAGCCCATACAAATAAAGGAGGGCACTAACCTCTGGGTTTTTAAATTGTGCCCTATAACAAGTAGTTCATGTCCTTGACAGAGTGATGGAATTCATTAACTGGTTTCAGTCCCACTAGAGGCCTCTTCATCCTTCCCAGTAATTGGCATCAAGCCCAATCTGTTCCAGGAAGAATAAATTTCCTCACTAAGCATATGCTTACCGAGTGCCTACAGCACTTGTCATACCCAGATATGAACAAACCTCAGTAAGACTAAATTCTGGATTGCGGGGCTATTCACCTTGTTTTGCTCACTCTGGTTACCAGGAATCTACTAGGAAGGTAGGTCTCACTTGGACCAGATACATAACAATTCTGCAATAAGTCTATGAAGCCAACTCCAGCTACTCATTAAGACTAACGCAACACTCTCTGGTGAGAACCAAATAAATTTTATTCCTCGTACTTAATACCAAAGAATTTCAAGGATTGTCTCTGGTTCCCTTTCATTAGGGAAGCGACAATAACTCTCAACCTGCGTAGCTGAAGGCATAGATCAGGTCCAATCTAGGCCAATCTGGGGTTTCCTGTGTTGTTCTTGTCCATGGTCATCTGCTGCCTCTTGCCGCAGATTCTTGGGGTAAGCCTCAGCCTTGGCACGAAACATAGTCATTGAACACTAAGTGTCAATTGTTTCCTCCAAAATGCTTCCATTTCCTCCATCACACTCTGAAAAATCTGGCCCTGGTATTGTGAGTTCTGTAGCTTCCTGTCACTAGCACCTGCATTCTCTGATGGTTGTTGGGTTTTCCCTGTGGAGATAGACAAACATTCACAGCACCAAAAGGAGCAAAAGCTTTATGCCCCTTCTCATGGAAGGAATTAGTTATATTCTGATTGGAGTCATAACTTAAAATGGATCCCTTGTTGTGTAGAAATGTGGATACCATGACACTTCCCTTACAATACCTTTAAGTCTCTCTTTGTCAAGGTCCCCTTGAACAGTACTCTTTCATCTCTTTGTAGAATGCTGTATCATTTCCCCAATTATTCACAACACACTTTCTATAAAAGGACTTCATTGTTACATGCTTGTGGTGTCTTCCTACTTCTCCACCCTGCTGACAATCAGACTCGACGGTGGACTAGTTTTGGCCAATGGATTATGAGTAGAAGTGACAGAGCCTGTTCCAAGAAGGAGTCTCAAGAGTCATTGTGTGTTTCTGTCATGTTTCTTGCAGTTTTCTGTATCCACGAATTTATATTTTCGATGAGGAGTATTCCTTCACTCTCAATCTCCACAGTGGTTGAGACATGAAGAATGGAGCTGGACAGAGCTCAGCAGAGCTGGCGCTGACCTCCAAGAGTCATGAAACATGAGCAAGAAATAAACCTTTGTTGATTGAAGCCCCTAGAATTTGGGGGTTGTTACTATAGCATAACCTAGCAAAAGCTGACTAAAACACTCATAAAGTAAGCTACATGCTTACTGTATGGAAGCCTTTGTGGAATATGGAGTTGTACGAGACACAGTGTCTGCCTTCTAGAAGCTTACAATCCAAGACAGAAGATTAGATGCCCAAGTGTCTGTTAAAGTGGCAGAAGTGGCTAAGCTGATGAGTGAGGCAGGAGGACCATAAGGCTGGTTAGCAGCATGAAAAATAAGAGGGGAGAACTTCACCAAGGAGGGGTGGTCCTCTGGGAGGCTCAATGATGCAGGCACTTCAAGGAGAAAAATGGCTGAGCAGGGTCTTCAAGGAATTACTTCCGGATGAGCAGGTAGAGGGGACAATCAGATGCAAGGGGTTAAGGAGGTGGAGAGGAAGCAAAGTCATCATAAAAGAGCACTCTTTCAACGTGTGGTAAGAGGAACTGTGGTCATGGGGGATGTCAGAGATTGTGGCAGTTTTACAGAGTAATGCAGCAGGCATATTTGGGGGTTTCTGCCTTTCCTTCAATCCCTTCCCATAGAGCCTACACATGCCCAGGGGGCCTGCTGAGGGAGAGAGAATTAGTTAGCCCCATGCTCCCAGCCTCAGATGATTGGACCAAGGTGGGCCCCTGATTTGAGCAGAACCAATCTAAGTTGCCAATGGCCTATCATTTGAATAAACAGGCTCAAAAAGATGACTGGGGACAGTCACAGTTCTTCTCGTAGGAGCCCCAAACTAAGAGGTACAGATGAAAGAAGCTCCTTGGGAATGGATCCTTGGTCTGAAAGTCAAGTAGAGGAGAATACGGTGTCTACTATCAGGTCATACACGTACCTAAGTCATGAGGGCCCACAGGAAGTGGTTGGGAAAGAAGAACAAGGGAATAACAGATACGGGGAGAAAAGTGGAAAAGCCATGAGTAAGAGTAACAATAAGTAAACTATGGTGCTTCATATACACCAAGCGTTGTCCTAAGGCCCTTATGTTGATATTACCTCATTTATTTCCCATAACAATCCCAGGAGATGGGTGCTATGATTATCCTCATAGTATAGTTGAGGAACCCAAGACACAAGAAGTGGTGCCCAAGACGATTCACAGTAAAGCCATGATAGAAAACTAAGTGGGCTGACCGTTGACTCCCTCCTTGTAGCCACCATGCATTACTGCCCCTCGAAAGGGAGATGAGAGGCACTCCCTGCAGCCTCTGGGAGCCAACTCTTCCTAAGCTCAGGCACTTTCATTTTCTTGGTTTTCCTGAGATCATCCAAGCCATCCAGAATGGGTTTCAGCTCCTGGCAACCAAAATAACCCAAACCAAATCAGATGGGGAGATCTGGGCTTTCCAAGCGAGAGAGCCTAGGGACGTTAGAAAAAAGGAGCGTCAATGTAGCAGACCTACAAGGAAGCACAGAGGGATGGGATTAGGGCAGGGGAGAGACTTTTCATCTCCCATAGCCAGGACCATATGGCTTAGTCTGACCGTCAGGCGCCCACAGTGCCATATGGCAGCCAGCTAACTCACCAAACAAGACTGGCTCATAATTCAGGCTGTACCTTTCTGGGCAGCTCAGCCACTAACACAATGCGTGAGGTTGGGCTTGCATGTCTCCTCCTTTCTGGGCCTTGGTTTCTCTGTCAATTAGAAAGGAATGATGATTTTTTTTAAAATGGAGAGAATTTGACTTATCAGGACTTTGTGGAGATTAGGAAGGTGTAGATCACCCTGTGTCAGCCAGACCTGGCATCTTGGGTCAGGTTTTCCAGAGCCGTCCTCTGAGATGGAGGTGTAAGTGCAAGAAGTTTATCAGGGAGTCTTCTCGGGATCGACACCTGTGAAGACTGAGGGCCGCTGATGGAGCAGAGGGAGAAATCACAGCAAAGGCAGTAGCCTATTCCATAGGGAATTGAGCTCTTCAGAATTGCCCCAAATGGAGTCATGGGGCTGTGCCTTTGTACCTTACCCCACCGAGAAGTCATTGGGCCTAGGGTGCCCTGTTAGGTGAGGCAGCTCCCTGAGTCAAGGGCGTTTCAGGAAGCAACGCCCCATGCGGATGGGGGATGTGGGACTTGGGCCTGAAAGGAAGGATCTGGGCAGTATGTCATAGCATCCCCTAGCACCAGAACTGAACCCCACTTCTCAGGGGCCAAATAGGGCAGGGGAGACTGAACGTTGGGAAAGGTGGGGAAGCTGAGAGGAGCCAGGAAGGGATTGCAGAAGGTTGTTCCCTACTGGTACAATCTCACTCTCTCCCTGCCTGGAATCAGGGAAGTAAGTGACCATGGAGAAAGCTGCATGAGTCTGGATATGTGTGGGAACAGTAAGTATAACCTAAATCTCCAAAGGACGGGGAGGTCCCACATGGGTCACCTTAGACAAGGGTACATTTCCTACCACCCAGCTGAATTTTGAGGATTTCAGATCGCCAAGAGCAAAATAGAAGGAAAGAAACAGCTCACTGTGGGGCATGTGTTCCCAGCCCCTAGCTGGTTGTTGAAAGAGCTACCGAGTGTGTACCCGGCCTGATTCAGGTGACACATGACAAGATGTGTGAGAGGGTGAGCCTCTGCCCAAAGCACTCTCACTTCAGGAGCTGAGGGACTGTTACAACTGATCATGTCCCCCAGAATGCATATGTTGAAGCACTAATGCCCAGTGTGATGGGCACATAGCACCTTTCATGAGGTCATAAGGGTGGGGCCCAATCCAATAGCACTGGGGTCCATATGAGAAGGGCAGGCGCACAAGCACAGACAAAAGGCCACGTGAGGACACGGAGAGAATGTGGCCATCTGCAAGCCCAGAAGAGAGGCCTCAGGTGAAACCAAACTGGCCAGCACCTTGACCATGGACTCCAGCCTCCATTCTGTGGAGAAAATTACCTTGTGTTCTTTAAGCCCCCAGCCTGTGGTGCTGTGTTATGGCCGCCCGCGCAGACCGACACAGGGGGATGGCCAACCAGGCGAGCAGCAGGCTGAGGAGGTTGGCGCCGCAGGCAAAGCCCATCTGTGTGTCCTCCTGTTTCTCCCTCTTCTCTGTCCTGCCTAGCACAGTCCAACGCCAGAGGGACCGGTGAGTGGCCAGGGGACACCTACCTGGCAGAGTGGCGTTCAGAGGCTATGCGTAGACTCTGCGTACGCAAACGTTTACCACGGGAACTCAGGGCCTCCTGGGTTGCTTTGCAAACCGGCTCCAGCCCGGTGTTCCCAGCTGCACGCACTTGAGGAAGGACAGCCAAGAGAAGCAGCCTAGACGCGTGCCTTCTTCGCTTCCGGCTGAGGCCCTGTTTGTTTGCTGGTCACCGCCCATGTCATGACCTGAAGTCGGCTCTCCGAAAACATTTGTTTCACTGTAATTCTTTTGGTTCCACTTTGGAACTTGGATAGAAAAATACGATCCCCTTTAAGAAAATACCCAATGCCCAAATCAAAACTGAAAACTAGGAGGTGAGAGTTTACTGTCTGGGCCTCCGTATCTGAAAAATGAGGCAGACATACTAGATTCGTGGTTAAAAAATTTTTTTCTTTAAACCACGAGAAGCCTGTCTTCAAAGGAAGCCTTACCGGCAAGCAGAGACAAAGGAGATACCTGTGAGCTGCGCTGCTGGGATCCAAAGCAGAGGAGCGAGTTCTAGAAGCTTCCTTACCAAGGTAGGGCTTGACAAAGCAGGCTCCGAAAACGATTTGCTATCATCTCCTAAGGCAGTTAGTAACATGGAGCCAGTGATGGCCACCTGCCTTTGTCCCTAAGAGGACAGCAAAGCCAAACATGTTCACTGCGGCCTCCCCTGGGGAAGAGGATGGTAGGTGGGGCAGGCCCGTGTAGACTGGGGTGAGGGAAAAGGTGAGAAGGTGTGGGGGCTGCTGGAGGGGCCTGGCAGGTCCAGGGGAGGAGGCAGGAAGCACCACTGTGGGGCCCCACGGAGGCTGGCCAGCCTGGTCTCTGTGAGGAGTCAGTTGACCGGCTGATCGGTCCTTGCCCTCCTGCCGCCCACAGTGATCCAGGGTCCAGAGGAGGGGAAAAAAGGCAGTACACGTGGAAGGATCAGGAAGGCCAGTCTTTGCATCCTCTGCCTCCCTTGCGAAACTGGAATCCCGACCTTCCTTCGTTCCTGGCACCCTTTTCCTTAACCACACTCCCCCCACCCAATGTTCTAGAACAATTGGGTGGGGACAGACCTGCCTCCCCAAAAGGTGACCCAGGCTCCAAAATGATTTTGTTCTCAGGCTTTGCAATCCAAGCTCTCATCACTGTGATTCTGGGCATTAAAAAAGCTTTTTCCACGGCGTGGCTCGCAGATTACCCCATCAGCCTCACCTGAGGAGCTCATTTGCAAACTTCCTAGACCCACCCAAGAGCTATCATCCTTGAGGCGGGGCTTCAAAACCTGGATCTGTAAAGCTACCCAGCCCAAGTGATTCTGATGCACTTTGACATCTGAAAGCTTCCGGAAGCCCTTTAGATGCTCTGGTTCTGCTGTGTGTGTGTGTGTGTCTGTGTGTCTGCGTGTCTGCGTGTCTGTATGTCTCTGCTATTCTGTTTCATATCTCTTTCCCCCTGGCGCCCCTCTCTTCTGCAACCGGAGCTGGATTTGTCTTCACTCTGGGAATGTGCCCATAGGGAAGGTTGTGCCTCCAGGCTCTCGTTGATATCAACCTAAAAATGCAACCGCAGATGCACCCAAATTAAGATTAAACTATTGCCACACCCATGCGTTCCCTCGCCAATCAGCTGCCTCTCTGCATGACCTCTGGATGTCACTACAAGCCAGGTTTCCGTAGCTGCAGATCTCTCAGAAAAGGGCTCTCCTTCCAGCAAGCTCCAGCTGGAATGGGAGCGTCTAACAGGCACGGCCCTGAGGGGCCTCTGAGCACCAGACAGCAGGCCCTGCTTCCTCCAGACCACAGAGCCCAGGAGTACTCTCATCCCCTGGTTCTTGTAACAGACCCAGGGGGGGCTGGAATGGAGGGGGCTGGGGTCCTAGTGCCAGCCAGGCTTAAGGCAGAGCAGCGCCACCCTGAGAAATCCCAGGGGGACGCCCTAGATCAGCAACTCATCAGGCAAAAGAAGAATGGAGAATTCTCTCTGCATCTTTTTATGAAGTCAAAGACTCTCAATCTCCCAAGCCCTTCCCAGACCCTAAAGGCAGCAGAAAACATGCACAAATTAGAGACTTCACAGCCCTGCTCGCCCCCGGTCCTAATGCCAAGCAGCAGGGTATGGACAACACGCACCCTTCGAGCACCAGGGCAGGGACTTGGTCTTCAGAGCGTCTCACATGTTCATTTAACAAACATTTATTTAGTGCTGACCATATGGCAGGCTCTGGAGGCTGTCTCAGGAATAATACTTTTCCGGGCAGAGATCACACAGGGGTTTCTGTGGGCCAGGAGCTGAGCTAACGTATCACAGGCCTCATCACACTGGAGTCCAAAATGTCCAAGGAGGCAGGAACTTCTCTTACTCCAGGGGAAGCTGCCCCTTAGAAAAGTCTGTGCAGAGTGGCAGAGCTGGGAGGGTGCTCTGGTCACAGGCCCAGGCCCTGCTTCACGTCCTGTTTCACAAGTAAGAAAATGAGGCTCATAGGGGCAGGAATGGCTGGTTCTTAGTCTTGGCTCAGTCTCCAAACATTCCTGAAAATGCCAACTCCTTTAGTGAAAACTCCTTCAGCAGGCACCCGCAATGTGTGTTTGTTTACTGGTACGTGAATCCATGAACTACGTTATACACTCTACCATATAATACATTAATAATGTAGGTAAAACATACGTTAAATTATAAAGTTAAAAATACAGATGAGTAGGAGTTCTGATATTTTCTATGCACCCCGGCCTAAGCTTTGCTAATCACATCGGGTACATGTCTCTGATTCCTTAACTATTACAGTGTTTAAAGTGAGGATGAAAAAGGAGAACTTACTTTGAAATTAAAATGACTAATAGGTGCAAATCTAAATCATAAGCATAATTTATTCCTAAAGGAAGTATCGATTAAGCCCCGATGCATGTCAGGACTTGTGCTGAGTACAGTGGGGAGGTCACAGAGAGTCCCAGTAAGAGCCTGTCCACAAAGGGGCAATCGTTAAGGAGATGGGAGCTATCAATACGATTGTCTCGAGTGCAGATGCAAGGATGGGGATGGCTAAAACTCTAGGCCCTGTGAGACTTTTGAGGGGGACAGGCAACCTGCCTTGTGCAACCATTAGTGATATGGTTAATCCTTATTCTCCTAACTACGAGTTCACAATGCTTCCTAAACATACTGGAGCAAGAACACAAGCTATACCATAAGGGGTTGAAAGCAAGACAGTGTGTCAACTGTCATCATCAAGAAAGTCTGATCAGTTCCCATGTGTGAGCCCATCATGCCTGCATGAGACAAGGCACTAAACCTGTCTAGGAAACAAAGCCAATCCAGAAAATCCATGTGTCTGTGTGTTGTGCCAATGTAGTCAGAAATAAACTTAGGAAGGCGAGGTCCAACTGGATTAAGCCACCGATGCTGAGAAGAAATGGAGGTATAAATATTTGGTGCATCAGTTGCCTATAATGGTAAATGTGGGGACCAAGGAGGTGCATCGAATACATGTGGGCCCTTTCCCCCGGAAGTTCCCCTCCATGCGATGTTCCCCAGCCAGAAGCACCTGGTAAGCCTTTGTTGCTTCCTCGGCCCTAGAGAGAGTCCAGAGAAAGACAGCATGAGTGGATGATTCCATGGTCATTCTTGGGAGAGGACTCCAAGCACACAGCTACTGGGGATGTCCTCGTCACCACCTCTGTATCCAGAAGACAGATTATCAGCGGTGCTATCAAGAAAAAGGGCTGGAGAACAGAAGCAGGAACTCGTACTACCAGCTGGTCTAGAAGGAAGGTCTATCAGTCCACTAGGGGTGCTGTAACAAAGTACCACAGGTTGGGTGAATCAAACAACAGAAACTGATTGTCTCACAGTCCTGGAGGCTAAAAGTCCAGGATCAGGGTGTCGGCAAGGCTGCTTTCTTCAGAGGCCTTGCTCCTTGACGTGCAGATGCTCGTCTTCCCCCTGTGTCCTCACACGGTCTTCCCTCTGTACATGTCTGTGTCCTAATCTTTTCTAATAAGGACAGCAATCATACTGGATTAGGACCCACCCTAATGTCCTCATTTTAACTTGATTACCTCTGTCAAGAACCAATCTCCAAATAGAGTCATATTTATGGTACTGGGGATTAGGACAGTAACATATGTATTTTGGAAGAGGACGTAATTTTTTCAGCCCATAACAGAAGTGTTTTCTTAACTTTGTTAAAGATGGAGCAATGAGAGAAAAAAAAGAACTAACCAGCTCACTGTATGAAATGTCATAAAGTCTTCACCAAGACCTGGTATGAATGATGGGAAGACTGACCCAACTTGGCCACTTTGGGCCAGGACCCCAGAAGTGACCAGCTGCTACCAAAAGCCTTCTCTATAGCAAAATGATGCTGTGGACTGAATATCTGTACTCCCCTCAAATTAATATGTCGGAATCCCAACCCGCAGTGTGATGGTATTAGGAAGTAGGGCCTTTGAGAGGTGATTGGCCATGAGGGTAGAGCCCTGGTGAATGCGAATAGTGTTTTTATTTTTAAAAAGACACAAGAGCTTGCTCTTTCTCTCTGTTCTCCAGCATGTGAGGACATGAGAAGAAGGCCATCTGCAAACCAGGAAGAGGGCTCTCACCAGAGCAGAAACTGCCAGCATCACGATCTTGGACTTCCAGCTTCCAGAACTGTGAGGAGTAAGTATCTGTTATTTAAACCACCCGGTCTATGGAAATTTGTTACAGCAGCCGGAGCCCAGACAGATGGTGAGCATCTCGGAGTGTGATGACCCAACCACACATGTGAAGAGGAAGAACCTCCTTAATCACAAAGAGTTTTGGCTCCATCGTCCGGTGGGTGGAGCTGTGTGCAGGCAGCAGCTGCGCAGGCCCTGCGGGGTCTGACCTCGAGGTAGAACTTCCAGGCGGTGGGTCCTGGTGCTTGCTCTTCATGCCCCTAGATTCTTATTGACCCATGAGCCTCCAGGCACGTCCCCATCTTCGAAACGCGGTGCCTCCAGGATGCAGTGCAGCCCAGCTTTGAGATCTCCGTCCCTGTGGGGGCCTGGATCTCTAGCCACGTGGGGAGGGAGCTCTAGCTGATATGACAGCAGGGGTTTTCCCGGGTGCTGACGCCAGGCGGCGGCATTGGTAACCTGGTAGCAGCCCTGCGTGGCTCTAATCTTGTTTATGCAAACCCAGTCATTTTGCAGCCCATGAGGAAGGCTAGGAGGAGGGATTTGCTTTGATCTATTATCAGAGAAGGTTTTGCATTTATGTGGGAATGGCTAATGCTAAAAATATTGCTGTTTGGGAGAAACATGAGCCAATCTATGTCCTAAATCCAGATACTTTAACTGATACTGTGGCACCTTGGAACACCCAGCATTAAAAAAAACAAAAACCAAAAAAACGTGAAACTCCCTGTTTCATTCTTCAGATAAAGACCAAATGAAGGGAGGTGCCAAGCATCCAAATGCTGGTGCAAGTTTCCCGCCTCTTCTCTTGTACCAGAGTCTTCCTTGACCCTGTGCTCCAATCTGGCCATAGCTGCTCGAAAGCATAGGAATACTTTCCCTCAAGGCCCCTGGCACAAGACTCTATACATGAAGGCTAGGGGGTTCGAACCATTGTTTCAGAAAGAATTTTCTTCCACATTCTACTCTAGCCCAAGGGAATGGGATTCAAGTCAGGAGACTGGGTCTGAATGTAAGCACTGCCTCTCACCAGCTGTAAGGGATTAGCTTGCACGGTCTCTTAACCCCTGAGTGTGAACTTTTCCTTTGTAAGATGGACCCCCTAACCCCCCCTCCACCTTCCTCCTGTTATGGGGCTTTTGTGAGAATCAAATGGAACAGTGTAGGCGAAGGTACTTGTAATGATAAGGCATCATATATCTTACAGGGGACATCTTTGGGTTTTGTCACCCGACATCTTTTACCTCTCCTGGTAACAGCATATTATAACCTAAATTTAACCTAAATTATAGCCTGTAACCTAAATTTCCTCTGGACAACAAACTTGATTCCATGATTACTCCCTAGGCTACAGGTGTACTTGACCCTGGACAGTCCCAGAAGCTGGGGATGTGACTCCTTGCTAGGAGAGTCTTGTAACCTCCCAGACTCCTCCTGTGGTAGACTGGCCCTTAGAATCCTTTCCAACTGCCCCCCACTGTGCTATCCATATTGCAGTGGTTATACAGCTAAAAACCACCTTTCTAGACTTTTGTACAGGCAATTTTGTAACCAAAATTTTTCATTCAAACTAGATTTGGAAGGCAGGAGTGCAGAAGAGAGAGTTTCCCTACAACATTCACAGTTTCTGTAGGCATTCATGCTCATGGACACTTCCCATGAAGCAGTGGTTCGACACCTGGTCAGTCGTGTCTTGGGTTTCAGAAGCAGTTTGGAGGCAATGTCACCAGCTTCCCGGCCTCCTGATCCCCAGATCACAAATATGACACGTGGTCTTGAATTCAACTCTTCTCACGGTGGCCTCCTGATTCCCCTTCCTTCCTGAGTGTTTCAAGAGTCACAGCTCTCCCCAGCAAGTTAGTTCTGCTGTGTTCTGGGAGTCATTTCTAAAGCTTCAGTCTAAAACTCACTCCTTCAGACAGTAGAGCTTGAAGAATTGCGACTGTCAGAAGGACAAACCCTTGGCAGGCACCGTCAGGCTTAAGTCTACTCCCTGCCCCAAGTTCTCCATTTGTGTTTTAAGGGACCAGCAGCACGACGATGAGGCCAAGACTATGGATGTTCCCCACACGCACACGGAGGCACAGAAGAAACTCAATAAGAATACAAAATTGTCAAGAAGTTGCCAAGAAGTATGACGCCTCTTTGGCTTCAGAATCTTTGATCAAGCAGATACCACAAATCCTGGGCCCAGGCCTGCACACACTGGCAATTCCCCTCCTTGCTGAGCCACAGTGAGAACACGGCAGCCAGAGTGGATGAAGTGAAGTCCACCATTCAATTCCAGATGAAGAAGGTGCTGTTTCTGGCAGTGGCCGATGGCCACAAGAAGATGATCGATGGTGAGCTTGTGTACAACATCCACTTGGCTGCCAATTTCCTGGTGTCACTGCTCAAGAAGAATCGGCAGAACACCCAGGCTTTATCCATTAAGAGCATCATGGGCAAGCCTCAGAGCCCATACTAAAGCACAGCTTAATAAACCCTAGTGCTACCATTTAAAAAACAAACAAACAAACAAAACAAAACTCACTCCTTCAGACCATCCAACAGTTTTGCAAGCAGTCAGTACTGGAATTAAATTCCTCTCTGCTTTAAATATCTTGAGTGGCTTCTGTATTCTACAAATGAACCCTGCCTGGTACAGAAGAGATGGATACTTGGGACCCCAAGTGGACCAAGGGGAGCCAGATCACAGAATTTCATTCCAACAGTTGATAAATAGAGGCTAACTTTCCAATAGACTTGGCGGTTATGAGGCCAGAGCAGCTGGCAGCCATCTTGCCTGCACAAAAGAGCTTGTCTGAGAAAAGCACCAACATGAGGGGGCCAAGCCAAGAGATGAGAGAAGCCTGATCTTAACATCATTTGGGTAGCTGAATCAAGCAACATCTTGTGCCCAGCCCATCCCTGGACTTTCCAGTTAATAAGTTCCTCCTTCTATCTGAGACAGAGTTGAACTGGTCCATCATTTGACCAAAACATAACTTATCAGGCGTAGCGGTGACCACAGGAGAGAAATAACAGGGCAGTAGTAGTCAGATGGCTATAGATCACATATTTTCAAAGACAGGTCTGCATCAGAATCGCCTGGGAACATTTTACAAGGTACAAGTGAACAGGTCTGGGCCTGGGCCTTCCAGGTCACATGAGGGACACATGTGAGCAACTGGAAAATTCTCCCAGGTGAGCTGGTTTCCACATGTACCACTAGAGAGTGTGGCTAGTACAAATCAATTCACAGGGAAAGGAGAGCAAGGCAGTGGCCATTTCTTGAAAATACTTGAATGTTTGAATCTCAGTTCAAAGCACTAACATTATTTTTTACTTAATTTTTATTTTCTCCTTTTAGGGTTAAAAAACCTTTGCATTAAATCACCCAGTAGTATAACCACCAGATGAGAATACTATCGAGTGAAATATTTCAGCACAGCTTGTGTAAGCTGAAGCAGCTGGGCCATTTTTTAAAAATTATAATAACTAAGTGAATACATAATCAATCCCTCGAGTGCCAGCTCTCTGTTCTGTGTGCTCCCAGAGCTGTGATTTTTCATCTTTATTCTGTGACCCCCAAAAGAAAAGCAACATAGGGAAAAATGTTGATAGACTGTTCTCTGTGACGTCAACCAACAGAAAAAGCTGAATTGTTGATGCTCATTCCAGAAGGCATTTCTACTGTGGGTTTTTGTGGGTGCAGATTTAGAACAACCCTTCCTTTTCTGGAATAAATATTAACTATTTAATACCAAAAGGCCACCTGAGAAGAGAAGTCAAACATTTCGATGTCTGCAATGTGTACAAGACACAACAGTGGTGGAAATAGGCCTATGGCGTGGAGTGAACAAACGCAGACCTAAACATCGATCAAGCATTTCTCAGGTCTCAGGTCTTGTGTAGCCAAAGATGAACCAGACATGCTCCACTGGTCCAACAAATTTACAGTCTACAGAGAAACAGACTTAGTAAAAAAACATAATCATTTGAGGAACGATTTTATATTTGGAATCAAACAAAAATCATTCAAAGACAAGTCTGAAGAATAAGTTGGGTAATCAAACCAGCTGACTGTGAGGTCTGACTCGCAGGATGGCTCTGAAGTTAATTCCCAAAGATCAGTCTTGCAAACATCATGAGCATCTTAGAATATGTGTGTGACCGCCTAAGGTACCACTTTGAAAGGGCAGATTCATTCCACATGTAAGTTTCAGTTTGTTTCTTTCTTGGTTTTGTTTTCAGGAACATACATAGGCAAAAAAGTCCCATGATTAAATGCTTGGTCGACAGAATTCTTCTCTAACCTGAATTTCCTCAAGCCTTCCCTAGATGTGAATACTTATTAGGTCACATAAGCATTAACATTCAGTTATACTGGCCCATTGCCTGGGCCCTGGCATCCCCTGGAAGGCTCCTGCTGAGTATTGATGGAGACTCCTCTGTGTGAAAGAACAGTCTCTGCTCTCAGGCCCTCCTGCTTGGCCCCTCACTGTTGACTGCTGCCCATGAAGCCACTCATGGCCATTTTGGCCAGGATCTCTGGGAGCAGTGAATTCTTCCTTGAACCCCTGGATGCACTGCAGACGTGGGCAGATAGATCTTCAGCCCAACCCCGTGTTGTATTTTGTCCTCAGGACCTGGGTATCGGAAGCCCCCATTGCAAGCAGGTCACTGACCTGCCCATAGCTTCTTTCCAGTCCCAGCCCCTCCTCTAAAGGGCAGGAGTTCCAGACAGCATGACGTCCAGCTCCACCCTCTCCACACCACGCTGTGAACTGAAGTCCACATCACGTCCTCTCCTGATGCACACTGACCCCTGAGTAGCTGGCCACCAGCTCATGACCTACCGCACAGCATGGTCCCATTGGGTTCAGCTACTTCTTAAATAAAGATCAGGCAAGAGCCTGAAGAAGTTAGCTTCCCTCCTATGGCTTTTCTTTGTTTCTGACAGAGCTGACTTGAGGCCAAAGTTTACACTGAGTTAAGAGAATGGGTTCCGGGCAGGAGGCTGCTGCTCTCTGTTGAAAGGGTAGGGACAGTGTCTGTGAGTGACTGTACAATTGAACAAATCTCGCAGACTCCAGGGGGCAAGGACATCCAGAAACACTCAAGGCCAGTGGAAAGAGAGATGCCACAGATACTGTTCGAGAGGGTTTCTTCTAGGAGTTACCCTGTGGGGAATGCTCACACTCTGCTTTGTACTGGCTGTAATGTTTTAATTCTTTTTTAAAAGTCTCTACCTTGGAGCGCCTGGGTGGCTCAGTAGGTTAAGTGTCTGACTCTTGGTTTTGGCTCAGGTCATGATCTCAGGGTCATGGGATTGAGCCCCGAGTTGGGCTCCACACTGAGCACGGAGTCTGCTTGAGACTTTTTCCCCCTTCCTGTCCCTCCCCATCTGCTCCTCCCCCCACTCACAGTCTCTCTCTCTCTCAAACAAGTAAAAAAAAAAATTTTTAAAGTTTCTACCTCATAAAATTATGGGGAGAATGAAACAAGGGTTCAAATGTGGGGGCCAAGTCCTCCCGACTCTTCCTCATTGTCCATTTTCCTTTTCCTAGCAACTTCCTAGAACTGTGCATTTTATTTGAATAGTTAAAGAAAATAATATATTTATATTAAACAAGCATGACTATATTACAGATTAAGATACACAAATTCACATGACTTTTTAAAAAAAGATTTTAAGTAATCTCTACATCCAACGTGGGGCTTAAACTTACAACCCCGAGGTCAAGAGTCTCACGCGCTACCGACAGCGGCCAGGTGCCCCTAATTCACACGAATTTTTAAGATGTCACGAGGGACTTAAAGGAATTTCACCTGTGCTGCTCTGAGGCACGCATTCACTCTTGTTAGGGACCCTTGAGTGGAAAAGTTTGAGAATTCTGATGTGGAGCCCAGGGAGGCCCTGAAAGCTCCTTCACTGAGGGCTGACAGAGCCAGCTCACGTGTTGGGAAAACCACTCCAAAGCAGGCATGGTGAGGTGGAGGGAATGGCGGTTAGGTTCCTGAGCTCAGCCCCTGTGTAATAATTATACAAGTTGCCTCTTGAATCTAGAGGCTTCTGTGTGCTAGGGCATCCACATGCATTTCTCTTCAGGTTCCCAGCAAGACCTACACTATCACGGGACACTGAGGCTCAAAAAGGTGGAGAGCTCTCAGTTGCATGGCCTGAATTCAAGCCTAGGCCGACTGCATCTCACCCCCCCTGCACCTTTGAAAACCTGTCACCATGCTTCCCACCTTCTGGCTTTCCCCATCTCCAATACAGCAGGCTTCCAGAGTCTCTGAGGCAGGCCCACCCATAGGAAGTCAGGATGCCTTAGGCATCCTTTCCTGACAGAACAGTCTCAACCATGCCACATCTGACTGTAGGATAAAATGACTGCATGATTTCCCGGAGGGACACTTGGCAATGAATTTCTAGTGGTTGCAGCTGACTCTGAAGAAAATGGGGGTGTTCTCCCGCCCAGAGTAGAGATGAGGCTTATGTAATCCTAAAAAGGGAAGCCTGACAGCCTCGTGCGGGGGAAGAAGAGTGCACTCCCCCCACCCCGTCACATCTCCTTTCGGGAAGTTGAGCTACTCGAGTATCTCAAGGAGAGAAACCAGCAGTTCCCAGCCATGGTGCTTCATGTGGGCCCCACCCCTGGACGTCATACCTGCGGCTTCTCCCACCAGCCCTCTGCTCGCGGTCCAGGAGAGAGCACTGATGGGGGGACTCAAAGGCTTCTACTTATTGCCAAGGCAGGAGGAGGACAGGGACACTCTCCCCCGTGGTGATACTGCCCATGAACAGGAAATGGCTCTGACTTTTCTTCCTCTCAGCCTTTGCTTTCTGTTTCAAGCCTTTAGTCTGTGTCTCTGAGTCACACAAAACATTTTAGAGCAAACAGTAAGAAACGAGAGTGCTTGGGAGGGGAATGTCCTGAATTCTAATAAGCCATTTTCTCTGTAAGGCAACAACTTTGCTTTCAGGTTCCAAATCGACTCTGGTCTGTCTACACTTGTCCCTTTCTGTGCTCTGTCCTGTAGAGCAGGAACTTGGTAAGTGTCAATGGATGGATGCAAGAGGTCAAACAGGGTCTGGAGGGGTCACTGGGACCGTACTTTTGGGAGGCCTCGGCAGTGGCCACAGCTGATAGGCAGCCAACCAATATTTATTTACTAATCCTTGATTATGTGCCAGACACTGTGGTAGGTCCTTGGGATGGAATGTGGAGCAATGTGGACAAAATCTCTACCCTCTTTAAGCTTAAAATCTAACAGGGAAGGCATGTTAAGCAAAATTTCCAATTACATTGAATACTGTGAGGGAGAAGGGCAAGGTACTGTGCGCGCAATAAAGAGGATGTGACTCGGCTGGGGGATAAGAGATGCAGTAGAAACATTCTCCCCAAGAAGGCGACATTAAGTCCTAAAAGAGTTGCCTATGTGCAAATGAGAGGGAAGGACGGAGTATAGACAGCTCCAACCTGGGGGATCAGCCTATGTGGAAAGCCCTGAGGCAAAAGAATGTCCAGGATTCTGGACTGGACAGAAGAAGGGAGGGAGCAGACGGAAGGTAGGCAGAGGCACGGAGACCGTGGTTGGCAGTGGAAAGGGACTGACAGGTTCTAGGAAAGGAAAAGACACCATCAGATTTGCATTTTTAAAGGTTCACTCTGGCTATCATGGGAAGAATGGAGTTGGAAAGAGGCTGGAATCCACTCAGGGAGACCGTTGTCCCACTATAGTCGGTGGTCAGGTGAGAAGTGGTGGTGATTGGCACTGGGGCTGCGGCATAGAAGGCAGAAAGGGGAGGAGGAACCGACAGCAGACAGAGCAAGGAGTAACAGGTGGAAATGTTCACCAGCTCCCACTGGAAACTGAGACGACACTCTCCGCTTTATGAATGACCCTGGGCTCATCCACTGGATTTCAGTCTACTCGAGGAGGACGAGAGAACACGTGGACGAGGAGAAGACCTGCAATCCCATCTCCGAGGTGTGGGGAAAGGCAGAGCCCTCCACAGGCTGCACCCTTCCCTGCCACCTGCTCCGGCTAACGGCTCTTCTCAGCATCCCGTGACAATAAAAGTCGATTTGCATAACTTCTGAGATGAATGTTCTGCCAAGGAATGCCACCATATTCCAAAGGCAATCCACAGCAGCACGGGCCGGGCGTAACTTTCCTAAAGGGCCCTGATCTGTGTCTGCAGCTTTAGGGGACTACCATTCAAAGCAGAAGGGCCCGACATTGGAAAGAATGCTCTATGTGGGCTGAAAATGGTACAAAGTATGACAACGTTTCCAGCTTCTGAAAGACCCCTCTGACCACCGCCCTTCTTTTTTCTCCTTCCTTGACTGCTTCCTGCATCCCGAACAATGGCAGTGACTGCAGGGGGGGGGGTCCCCTCCCTTTAGCTCAGTCCCCATTCCACCACTGTCAAGATGAGTATTCCTGGAGCATTGCATCTGTTAAGATTCTCATGGTTGTAAATACTCTTGGTTGTAAAAATCAGAAGAAGAATAAGAACATTTATTATATCATGTAACGAGGAGTCCAGCGAGAGGGTGGACTTCAGGCTTGTTTGATCCAGCCGTTCAGGATGCTTATCAGCGACTTGTTTGGTTTCAGCTCTCTGCTCTGCTGGTCGGCATGTCGGCTTCTTCCTGGGCTGGTTCCCTCTAGGCCACAGCCTGGCTGTTGGGCATTTGGAGCCGCCTGCTTCCTTCCAGCAGGAGAAAAGTGCTTCCAGAGGCCCTCTAGGAGTAGGGGGGGCCTCCTGGGAGCCCCGGCAACACTCTCCTTCATCCCTTGTCCTTCTAGAAGCACTCACTAGTGAGAAGGTTGTCAGGCAGGTTCCTCTGTGTGGTTTATTTCACTTAGCAGGCTTGCCCTGACCTGTCGAGACTAATTAGGGCCAGAGGTGGGGATGGGCTCATCTTGCCTTGAGTCACAGGGGCTGTGTGGAAGAGTGGACACTTGGATAGAATTGAAGGTTCTTTTAGGAAAGAGCCAGGGAGCCAGAGATGTTGGGACAGCAACTACCAGGGTCCATCGCAAGTTCTGGCTGGAATGGGCACCACAGGAGCTGCAGGAAAAGAGAATTGTGAGTTTTTAAAAAACATTTCAGTATGGGGATTTTCAAACATATAAAAAGTAGACAAAACAGTGCAACCGACCCCCGTGTATGCACTGCTAAGCCTTGACAATGATCAACTCGGGGCCTTTTTCATCTATTTTCCTACCTGCTTTCGTGCTCCAATTCATTATGAAGCAAATTCCAGACATTGTATCATTTCATTCAAAATTATTTCAGCATGTATCTTTAAAAGACAAGAACACTTTTATTTTGTTTTGTTTTTAGTTTTAATTACGGTATAGTTGGCATAAAAAAA
Source organism: Ursus maritimus (assembly GCF_017311325.1). Lineage (NCBI taxonomy): Eukaryota > Metazoa > Chordata > Mammalia > Carnivora > Ursidae > Ursus > Ursus maritimus. The sequence goes on along the minus strand of NW_024423343.1, from coordinate 78,869,315 downwards.
ATAGTTTCAGGTGTTTAACAGTGATTGGACAATTATATAAATTACAAAATACTCACCATAGTGAGTATTATACTTACACAATAGTAAGTGTACTATTGCCTATGCTGCACTTTTTATCCCTGTGATTTATTTTATAACAGGAAGTTTGTATCTCTTAATCCTTTTCACCCATTTCACCCATCCCCCCAACGCCTTCACCTGGGCAACCACTAGGAGTGGTTTCTCTGAGTCTGTTTTCTCTGCTTTGTTGTTGTTGTTATTGTTTGTTTGTTCATTTGTTTTGTTTTTTAGAATCTACATCTATGTGAAATCATATGGGATTTATCTTCCTCTGTCTGGCTTATTTCACTTAGCGTAATGCCCTCTTGGTCCATCCGTGTTGAAGGGCACATTTAAAAACCAAACCATATCATCATTTCTCTCCTTAAACAATGATTAATTAACAGTCATTCCTTAACATCATCAAATTATTGGGTCAGTGTTTAAATTTCTAATTGTCTTACAGGCGACAAAAATCCTTTTTGCAGTTTGTTCCAAGGTAAATTCTTAGAGAGCAGCTGAACTTGCAAGATAAGGAGAGTGAGGTGTGGGAGCAATGAAATAGCTTACCCCAGGGCCCTCAGATTTTATTTTATTGGTTGATAATTCTATCCTGCTTCATCTCTTGATGTGTTTGAGGCAGGTGATTACATACTGGGAGAACCAACAATTCATTCATTCATTTTTTTTTAAAGATTTTATTTATTTATTTGACAGAGATAGACAGCCAGCGAGAGAGGGAACACAAGCAGGGGGAGTGGGAGAGGAAGAAGCAGGTTCCTAGCGGAGGAGCCTGATGTGGGGTTCGATCCCAGAACGCCAGGATCACACCCTGAGCTGAAGGCAGACGCTTAACGACTGCGCCACCCAGGCACCCCTCATTCATTCATTTAACAAATATTGGTTGAGCATCAGCTGTGTGCAAGGCACTTAATGAGGCCAGTGCATCACCAGCACTTGGGTCTATAATCAGAGGAAATGAACTTTGACTCACTCTTGGGGCTTCCATCTACGACTCAGGCAAGTCTCCCCAGCCACCATGGTAGTGCCTGAAATCTCCAGGAGAGACGCTCTTTTGGAGCCAGGGGCTGTCTTGGGAGGCCCTTCTGCATATTCACCGTATGATTTTAGTGGACAGTTGTTCTTTTGAGCTTCCCACATGGAACACTCTTCCTACCTCAGAAGAATCCTAAAATTGGAAAAAGGACTCTACTTTCTACTACAGAGCCTGACTCTATGGGTGGTCTTTCCCTACCTCCGGAAAGCCTGAGAGACCTAGGAAGGTCCTCGAACCAAAGGCTACAGCCCAGGACCAGAGGCGCAGGCCCGGTGGGGATTACCCACAGGCAGAACAACCAAGTCCAGGGGAACAGTGCCAAGCATCCACAGCCACCGGGGTGATGACCGAGAAGACCCCTTGCCAGGAGTCTTTCCAAGAGTCACCTCTGCTCAACCATGCTTCCCACAGTGGCCTAATCCATTCCTTCCGCCCATGCTCTGCCTGTCCTCTCTGTAAGCGACATCCACTTCAGAGCCTAGAGTTGCTTCCTGCTCTGGGCAAGCAAAATCTCTAAGGGAGTCAGTTGATAATAATAATCCATTAATCCATTAACATGTTAGGCCTTTTATAACACTGCCTTATCAAATTAAATATTTGCCAACCATTAGGAAAGAAAATAGAACACAAGATAGGGACATTTAGAGGGATACTAAGGGGGGCCATGAGAGGGTCAGAACCCACCATGAGGACCTGGAAGTCTGGTACGTTAGCCCAGGATGCTGGGGGGCTGGAGGCTGTGAGGGAACTGCCACCTCCTTTCTAAACCTGAGGTGTGACCCTGAAGAATAGATCAGTGTTCCACAAAGATCTGGAAGGAGGAGATACGCGGTGCCCTATAATCCCATGCGGAGGGATCTGCTCTTCACGTCCTAACTCAGTTGTTCTCAGCCAAACTACAGCCAAGTGCCCTGGGAGCACAGATGGACAAGGTGGTATTGGAGAGTCTAGCTGGCTGCTAGGAGGGGTGTTCTTCCTGTGTGGAGAGAACTGGAGGGCCTGGGGGGCCACTCCCTGCTCTGGAGCTGGACAGGCAGTACCCCAGCCAGGCCCTGGGCTCAGCTCCCCCCAGAAGCAGCTCTGCTTTTCCAGGGCCTTCTGCCAACCCCCTTGCTGGGGCATCTATCATTCTGGTCTCGGGTCCACAGCTCAGGTGGACTGGCTTAAAGTGCCATCCATGATCCTGGGCTTCTCCCCTGTGCTCTTCCACCTTTTAAATCCAGATGAAGCAAGATTGTCAGCTCTCTGGACAGAATATCCACTGCCCTTCTAGCTTTGTGCAGGAAGTTGCTTAATGAACTCCAAAATAATTATTTGCAAAGATGAGATTTCTTACATTCTGTCTGTGGTTTCCTGTCCTTCAGAATGTTCTTCCTGCCCTCCCTTCCTATGCTTCTCACTGCTTGCGTGTCTTTTTGGGCTCAGGTGCCCCCTCTTTCCCACAACCTCCTCTCTCCTTATTCTTGTTTTACTTTCTCTCCCCTTCACTCTGCTCTGCAAGACGTTATTTTCTTCCTAACCCATGCCCTTGTGTTCGTGACTGCTTTCTGAAAATATTTCCACTTTCAAGGGAGTCTTGCGGCCATCCCTGGCTCTCTCTTCTGTTGGATTGCCAGCTCTGAGGACACATCTATCTTTGCCTCTATTTCTCCTCAATACATTGCTGTTATGGTTGAATTGTGTCCCCCTAAAAAAGATAGCTTGAAATCCTAATTCCCAGTACCTCAAAATGTTATTTGGAAGTAGAGTTGTTGCAGATGTAATTAGTTAATATAAGATTGTACTGACGTAGGATGGGCCCTCCTTATAAGGAGCCAATACAACATGACTGGTTCCTTATAAGAAGACAACCATGTAAAGACACAGAAACACAGGAAGAACACTCTGTCACAACAGAGGCAGAGATTGGGGTCATGGAGGTACAAGCCGTGTCACCCCACAGATGGCCGGCACCCACCAGAAGCTAAGAGGAGGCGAGGAAGGAGTCCCCTACGTGCTCAGAGGGCGCGTCAGCCAGCCAACACCTCTTTCTAGCTCCCAGAACTGTAAGACAACACATTTCTGTTGTTCTAAGCTGGCCAGTTTGTGCACTCTGTTTTGGGAGCCCTGGGGAACTAGCACAAAGACCATCGGGAAGACCCCAGGAACTCCCGAGTGTGCTTTTCCTACCACCAACCCCAGGCTTTCCGGGGCTCCCAGTTCCTATCTGGAAATCTCCTCCTCATTGCTGCTAAGGGCGATGTTTCCATAAATGAAAGAGCTGTTGGCACTCTGTGACACACGAAAGCCGAGGTGGCTCGTTGGCCCTCAGTGCCCAAATGTGTTTTCCTACCTCGTTGCGGATGTTTTGTTGGTGAGCTCCATAAGGGCAGGGCTCTGTTTCGTCCACTGACACAAAGGAGGCCCTCCATAAACCTTTGTCGAACCAAGAACTGAACTGAGACCTTTCCACCCCTGCCCACATGGAGGGGCTAACGCTCCTTCGCAGGAGACGGAGGGAAGGTGGCAAGGCTAGGACCAGGGGATACAGTGGTCATGTGGCAGGGAATAAAAAGATGGTTTTCATTTATCTGAGAAATTCAAGTGAGAGATACAGCAAAGGCAGGGCCTACCTCGGTTTTCTATCTTGTGATCTCAATTTCCCTCCTGCTTGAGGGCTTCCCAAGTGTGGATTTTCCCTGTGAGCCCACCTGATAGAGCCCGCCCAGGTGGTTGCCATTCAGTGCTCCAGCATGGGGTCCCCAAGGGTCACCTTGGCCTGCACAACCAGAGGATCTATTTGGTTCCAGAATGGAACAGGGAGGCTGGAGGCTGGAGTTGCTGTGGAACCCCAAGTCACATGCTTGGAGGCCGAAGTGTCTTTCTCGAGCTCTGGCCCCGGGGGGTGCGCAGGCCACACAGCTCCACCCATGGACAGAGCCCTTACTCTGGGAGGCTCGTGCCAGCCATGCTGGTAAGGAGGGTGAGGGGATACCCAGAGAAATAAGCCAAAGTCTGTGCTCTGAAGAAGGTGGAAGCCCGCCAGGTTAGGAAGCTGAGAGCTGTCCGTAGGAATGCATTAGCAGCTCCAAGGTAGAAATAGGAATTGGGCAGCTTGGAAGGGCTATTGGAGCTCAGAGAAAGAAGGTGTCAGCATTGGTGCAGGGAGAGAACGGTTGGTGGGTGTCAGAGCTAAGAATGCCCTTGCTGAGAACGAGGCCTTGGAGGAAGAAGAGGAGCAGAAGGGCGCTCACAGGGACACAGTGTGAGCAGAACTGTGAATTGGGCGTGAGGACAGGTTTCAAAGCCAGTCAGGCCCTGACCAGGTGTGGACACGGGCCAGCTCATCATTCGACGGCAGACATGCCAACGCGGATGGTGCTTGGGCCTTCTGACTCAGGAACACGTGTGCCCTGATGCTGACAGAGAGGCAGAAGGGCGGGGTTCCAAGTTACAGAGAGAAACACCAGCCTTTTTCCTACTCGGATGCATAGCATCCTGACAGTTTGGTAATGAGTCCTTCAAATAAAAGCCAGTGACAGAGGAAAGAGAGCGTCGGTCAGGTTATTCAAAATATGAGGAAGCAGTCATTGGTAGTGTTGGACCAGAAATACAATTCCCCTGAGGAGTCACGTCACTTGCTCTCTGGCTGCTTTGTCCTTGTTTCTTCCCCGGCATCTGCAGGGCGAGATGGATATTTAGGTAGTTGACCAAGGGGGGCCTTGCTGAGAGCTTGCCTCTGCACAGCTTCCCACGTGGTCTCTGGGAAATAGCCATTGTAAGTTTCAGGATGGGGAGCGGGGGCAAGAGAAAACAGCGTGTGCATGACAGCATTACAATGGAATCAATTTCCAAGAGGAGCGTCCATGACTTCATGGAATAAACACAGACGAGTCTTAGAAGCTACTGAACCAAACATGTTCACAGTAGGCACTTGCTTTTCTTTATGATGACACTTACAGGTCCATTGATGGCATGCCGTAGAAGTTATTAACTGATGTTTTACATGTCACCCCAAAGCAGAAAGAGGAAATGCATTGCCGGCTTAAATTTCTTCCACTGAAGATCATCACAATGGCACCCCTCTCGGCAGATGAAGTGCCTTCATTTTCCCAGACTTCACTTATCTGTCTTCATTTTCAACTCAACTTGTTCAGCTGCTGTGGGTCTGGGAGCTTCTGCCGCCCCCCCAGGGCAGGCTCCATTCCTCTCTTTGGAGCACTGGGCATTTGATCACTGACACTCCCGCCACCTGCAGCAGTCTCGGGGGCCCTCGTGTGTGAGAAGTGGGCGAACATGTCTGCCTTCCTAGGCATCCACCTCTTTTATGGCTCTGCAGGTACATGGAGGAGAGTCTCCTTTAGGTGGGAGGGGTGACCTTGAGGGGCTTACACGCTAGCCAGCCGCTGTCTGAAAGATGAGCCCAGGCTGCTCAGCGTAGGGCCTGGCATGGAGCAGCATTCCAGAAGCACCCACTACCTTCCTGAGATGACCCAAAATAGGGAGTGCAGCAGACCTACCACACAGAGATGTGGACTTACAAAATTACAAAACTGCAGGCACTGGGCCAAGAAAGAGGGGCAGGGGAAGGTTTGTAGATGGCCATGTAAGTGCTTTCAGCGCCTATGCCTTTGAGTTCCTGCAATGCTCATCTGCCCTGGGGGGAGGGAGGGTGAGAACAGAGCTCTTGTCTGCCCCCAGGGTCTCGGCTCCCTCCAACCTCTCACCTTGTCAGCACCCCACAGACGTGGTGTGATTCCTGGGTTTGAGGAAATACATGTTTCACACACGGTGATCTTAGGCGTAAGCCAGCTGCACATCTAGTAACTGACCAAAGAAACACTGATTTATCCTTCCTTGGCCAGAAGGAAAAAGTGGTTTCTATACCGGAAGTTTTGAGAGATGCTGTATTCGTCTCCAGCTTTGCACATAAATACCACTGTGTGAGCTGTATTCAGATGCTGATTTCAGAGACTTTTTAGTGACTACTTGAAGTTTTCATCTTGTAAGTAACCCCTCAGGTCAGATAAACAGCACTGTGAGGAGGACGCTCTCATCTGCCCCCAGTTAGACTACGGTCCATGTTGTTGTACTGGTCAGGCCCCCCCCCATTCCTGTTCCCCCTATTCTAGTGAACCGTGATCTTCCAAATTCATCTCCAGTCTGTATTCCATCTGAAGTAATTAGAGGGAGAGGGGAAGAGGCACAGTCATGAGGGGGAGGTGTGGGAGCAGAATTGACTGGTAAAAAAACACACTAAGTCTGGCCTTGCCCATTCTTCCCAAGTTTGGGAAGCCCTGCGTTTGGCCCTTTCCATTCGGAACAGGCTTAATGATTCCAGACAAGGAAAGGGAGCTCCTATGGAAGAAATCCAGGCAATCATTCCATCGCAGTGACAAACAAGCCTTGGAGAGCAGGCTGGAGGCTGTGGCAGTGACGCCAAGAGGGCCACCCCATGTCCGCTTCAGGGGCACCACGGACCTGTCTTCATCTTTACTCCTTGGCGGGTCTCAGTAGAAACTTTCACAGCAGCAGCAGGCAACTGGGTGCCAAGTCCAGCTTCCATCTTCCTATGGCAGCTTCTGCAAGCCGGGGTTCAAGTACACCCAAGGGTCTACTTTCCAGGGAAGAAATGTTCATGACTGATCTAAGAGGTTTCGATTCCAAAGTGTTAACTTCCAAGCACAGATTTCTAAAACTGTCTCACAAAAGTTCCCATGTCCCCCTCACCCATGATAATCTCACTGCGAAGCTTTGCTCTGGGATATAAAAACCTCCTCGAGCCAAAGAAAGGGAAGATTGATATATTGCTTTCTGGAGAGTCTCTTTAATGATTCATCAAGGCATCTTCGCCTCTTAGGGCTTCCTGTCTTTCCCTGTCTGGCATGTATTTCCGTTAAGGGTGAAGCATGGCCCACACTGAGATACTCTAAATTTAGCACAACTAAAGCAGATAGGTTAGTGGTGCTAAATTTTTTACACGACTTCTCTCAGATTCAGTTTGCATTATTCAGTAATTAAACCTATCTTATCAAACCATCTCATGAAATATTTATTCTAATTATAGTTAGTTCTCATCTTATAAAATGTTGAATCTTTTGTAACTCCTAGCAAAAATAAACTTGAAAACTAAGGGTAAAGCATTTAGATGTCAACTTTAATTTTTACAAGGGGTTACGAATATTCTTAAAGTTGTTTTAGGAAGTACACGTGTGAAAGTGAGACCACTGACCCAAGGAATCTCATGAGCCCTATCGTCATCCCACTTGTGTAAGCTCCTCCCATTTTCTTGAGCTGGACTATCCAATATGGAACCACTAGCCACATGTGGTTAGGACTTGAAATGTGGCTAGTAGGAGTAAGTAATTAAATTTTAATTTAGTTTAATTTTAATAACCACATGTGGCAAGTGGCTGCTATATTGGACGGTGCAAACATAGAATATTTCCATCACAGAAAGTTCTGTTGAACAGCACTGGTCTAGAGTACCCTAGAAACTGACAGACCTTTAGAGGCAGGTACTGCTCTAGGCAAAGCTGTGACTTGGAGAATAATATTTAATTTTTTGAAAAGGTAGTTCAGGCACATGACACAAAATTCAAAAGATACAAAATGGCTTCTAGGACAAAGTTAGTTTCTTTCCTGCTTCTTTCCCTAGTCAACCAGTTTCTCCCCCAATTTGTTGTGATCCCCTCCAAAGACATTCTCCTCGAATGCAAGTGTTAAGTGTACGTGTCTCTGTGGCAGTTTTAAAGTATAGCCACATATATTCTTTGCCATTCTTCCCATTTATGGCCCCTCCCTCTGACTCTGGGTGAACCTTTGACTACATCAATCGACACAATGTGACTTCCCAAACAAGGTCCAAAAGGCCATATGGCTTCCACCCTGTTTGCCAGAATACTCACTCCTGAAGTCCTGAGCTATGATGTGAGAAGTCTAGCTACTCTATGACCACCACGGGAGAGAGACCAAATGTAAGGCCACAGGTCAACAGTCCCAGCTTTGTGTACTTCAGCCCTGACAATCAAGGCTCCAGACTCAAGAGTGAAGAAGCCATCTTGATTGGTTACCTGTGACTCACGAGAGGGGTTTTATAATTTGTTGGAAAGTTTAGTACAAAAACTTTGTAATGGGTACTTTAAAAACTAAGCAATGATAAAATGAAGTAATTAATAACCCCAAGAAAAACAAAGTCGATGCATATAAGAATAACATCTTACAATGGTTCAGCTGTGAGTCTGGTGGCAGTAATGCAAATACTGAACACTGACTTAGCTAAAAATGGTGATGTAACTACATTGGGAGGGTGGAAGGAGGGGAAACGTGTATAAGGGGGGTGCAGGAAAGCGACTGAAAGTGTCTAAAATTGAAGAAGCTAAAAATAGTTGTATTACTTAGAAGTACAGATATAAATCACAGAAGAAACAGATGCAAGCTGCTAAAGCATGTGTGTACACCAGTGGGGATGACCCAATAGAGGGGGAGGCACTGCTGAGGGTGACTGCATGAATGAGGGGAGACCGCTCCGAGCACCAGTGGAGTGGTGGCCCTTTAATGGGGCTAGACACATCTGACTAGAGGGAAGGAGAAGAGGCCAACAAGGGACTTGGGTCGATTTCAGGGAAAATGGGGAAATGAGGGAGTTCACATGTGACAGCTTCTCTTTTCTTAATGAAATATGAGAAGTGTTCATCAGCTCAGAGTAAGAAGCAGGAAAGGATGAAGGAGTTTTAAAGATAAAAACGATGTGAAAAAGTTGCTATACAAAACATGAATGCTGGTTTACCAGGAAAACACAGCAATATTGCCTAGCAGTTTTGAATACTCCGTTGAGGTCTGTGATCATGAACTTGAAGTGAAAACACTTTGCTTACAGGGCAAACATGGTTTTCCATAGCAACATTAAATTACTTGAGTGCAAGTATGGAGCAAGGGATGGTTGGATCCATTTGGGGTTTTGTAGGGTTCTGTACGAGAAGACGAGGGGATTATGCGGATGAGAGGGTTTGATGGGAGTGTTTACAATGATGGACCTTACACTGGAAAAGACTGAACACAAGAGGAGGCTGGAGAGGCAAAAGTGTTGGAGCCAATGGAAAGGAGATCTGAACAGAGTTGAAGAACTGTTACAGTGGCTTGAACAAGTGCCCTGAAGGAGAAGAAGCTGGGGAAGACAGTAGGCATGTGGGCTTGCAGGGGACTGCCAGTTTCTGGGGGTGACGAGGTTCAGACTATAATGTTGAGGTGGGATGGAGGAAGAAAAGGCCATTAGAGATGAAAAGGTCAAGGGAACCGAGAAGCCAGGGTGCTGGAATGGGCATCCATGTGGTTAACCTCACTGACGTTGACTGAGCTGTGTGGAGAGGAAGGTGGAGAAGCAGGGACTGTAGCCCTCGGTGAACGAGGACATGTGATCTCGTGGTAGAGTCAGGCAGGAGGACCTCCTAACAGGGCCTTTAAGAGAGGGAACAAGAGTTATGATCTGGGAACAACAGTGGAGAACAAGCAGGCACCAACTCTACCTCCCGGCCTTGAAGTTTGTGCACTCTAAGAGGTCCAACAGCCTCCTCCAGAGAGAACTGCAGGAAGACAGTGTCCTTGGGACCAGCCTGGCTCTGCCCAAGACAAGGAGTGGCAGGGAAGACAGTTACAGGTTGAAGATGTGTAAGAATTACATAGGTCAGGGAATGAGGGGGAGGGGAGGTTCCAGAAGACACAGTGGAAATGTTTGAGACACATGGAGGGGAAGGGTGGGAAATTGGGTCAAATCAGGTGATGAAAATATCGTATACCTGAAACTAATATTACACGGTATGTTAACTGAGTGGAATTTAAATAAAAACTTAAAAAAAAAAAAACCACCACCAAATCAGGTGATAAGCAAAGCAGGAAAGGGATGCAAGTCCAGATGATAATGGTTGACAGGCAAGGTCTGCTCCTCTTCTGCTGGTGGTGGGGGGAAATGAAGACCAGAGTGTATCACTCCCTGGCTTGGGATCCTCCAGTGGCATTCCATCATACTTAGAATATAACTGACTCCTTACAAGGCCCACAAGGCTCTATATCAGTGGTTCCCAAAGTGTGGTCCCAGGACCAGCAACATCGGGATCAGCTGGGACTTGGGCCCTTCCCCAGGGCTGCTGAGTCAGACACGCTGGGGGTGGGACACAGCAATCCCATCCAACAAGCCCTCCTCCAGGTGACTCAGCTACATGCTAAGTTTGAGAACCACTGACGTGCATCATCTGGCCCTTCCCCACCTCTCTGACCTCTGAGTTTCCAAACTGACTAAGCTTCAGCCACTCTGGCCTTTTTTTTTTTCTGTTCCCAAGCTCCTACTCTCCGGGTGGCCTCTGCTCCAGCTTGCCATCTGCCTGGAATGCTCATGCCCCAGACCACGGTGAGGCCCCCTCCCTCTCACGGTGCAGGGCTCTGTTCAGACAGACCCTCCCTGACCCCTGCATCTCACCCCCAACTCCCACTCCGTGTCTAGCCCATGATGCTTATTTCTTCAAACATTTACTGCTTCCTGAAATCCTTCGTTTTAAACTTGTCTATGTCTGTCTCCCCCTTAGAATGTAAACTGCATGAGAACTGGGAACAGTTTGGCTTTTTTTTAACCATGGCATCCTCAATACCTAGAAGAGAGCCTGTTGTACAGTGGGGTACTCAGTATAGCAAATGAGAAATAAATGGGTGAGTCCTGACATTTCCTAGACTCTGATGGACAAGTGATACAAATGCCTGGGGGATCTGTTCAAACACAGAATCTGCTTCTGTGGTCTGGGGTGGGACCCCAGATTCTGTATTCCTGACAGGTTCTCAGCATATAGTTCAGGGAGGTCACTTTGAGGAGCAGTCTTAGAGTGAGCCCTTGGCTCTGTCTCTTGTGGTCCCAAATACGTCGTGGTTTGGTGGCTGCAGGCAACATCCTGAATACCCAGTTATATCTGTGATGATTCTATTTGAAATATTTTCAGTCCAGGAATAATAGTAGTTTTCCTGAACCAGTTCTCCTTGGAGAGGAGAGGTGTTTGAGCTCTTCCCAAAGATTACAGAATAATGAAAAGACGCTTACGAAGGGAGGCTACTGCTTTTAAAGAAGCCAAGTTTTGCTGAGAACAACTCACTAAAAGCCAACTTCCAATTCTTCTAGGCTAATGAAGAACTGAGAGTTGAGATCAATGCAATCTGTGGCTAATATGCTAACTTTAAAGCAAGGAATTGTTAAATCTATTCCAACTGAATCGTTTTTGAGGAAAGCCAACAAGGAATAGCTGGGGGCCCAGTGTGGGCATTTGTCCTCTTCTCTTTCCTGATCCCGTGCAGTGAGCTAGGGAAATGGCAAAAGAAGGAAGTATAGGGCTAGATTATCTGAAAACGCAGGTGACAAATACGGCCATCGAGCATTTCTCAGAATACGCTGCTACGTCATGGTAATTCACATGCACTAAGGATTTCTTTGATCAAAAAAGTTTGGAAAATGTTGGATTATATATTCACAGATTAGGATTCCTCACTGCGGAACCAGAAACAGAGGCATCAATGTGCTGAGCTATTTGTAACTCTCCGCGGGCTCTGAGCACATGGCATTTTCTAAGGGAATCTCGGAGAACCGGTGTTCTACGGAGCGAAACTTGAGAAAGTTTATTGCTTGAGGTTGGCTCCTATTTAAGAATTCCTCAAAAGAGGAAGGCGAAGCAGAGATGAGAAATAGGGCCTGGAGAGAGGAATAAGCGGGTGGTTTGTCTCCAGGCCCCTCACTCAGCCTTCTGCCTGCCAGGGATCCCCAATCTGAACGTCCTACCTGTACCAGACTTCCCGAACAACAGTCCCTTAATCTCGCTCTTCTTCATGCTCAGTGTCCCATTCTCTCAGAGCACTGTTGAAAAACTGAAAGAATCAGCCAGTGTTGTGAATTATTTGAATACCCCTCCTAAGAGTACTAGAATTTTGAAGTGGGTTTATGGAGTCAACCTACTTGATCCAAAGAAAAGGTTCTCTGTTGAACTATCACACTTGTGGGAGTGGTTTTTGATTGAGGAATGTCCATTTCCTGGGCCTGGAATTAGGGGGCAGGGGTGTCAGCTGGTGGAGACAAGGCCCCATGGCTCCCTGCGTTACTCTGTGAAGTGTGGTGGGTCAGCCCGGCACACTATCACAGCTCCCCCAAGCCTCAAGCAATTCTCTTCAAACTGGGCCCTGGGAAATACCTGTAACAGTTCCAACTAATACTTTATCAGCGGAACATAGTTTTTCACATTTTGGGGTAAAAATCAGTGTTGTTCTCATTTGTTTATGTGATCCTTCTGAATCAAATTCCTTCCTATTTTTCTGCCTCCGAATTGCATTTTGACTGTAACAGCCCATTTCTTACCGAGCGTATAATCAACGGCAGTAGAGGTGAGCTCTACAAGTATTGCTAGAGGGATAGTTTTGCGTTTATTTTTCCATGATTTGGATAAAATATAACCTAGAAAAAAATGTTTTTTTTTTTAAAAGCAATCTATGAGCTCCTCAAGGAAAATGACCAGTGTCTCATTCCATTCGATACCCCCATGGTAAGGGCTGGGCGTGCAGCTGGTTTCATAGTTGTTTGCTGAATTCACTGTCCAGTTGTGTTACACTGACTTGTTTTTGTTTGACCTTATTGTTACGTCAGCCCCTCTCCCTGTTTAACACGGTGGTTGACTCTAAATCTCTACCCATTTCGCTTTCCTACTATTTGCCAACAAAGTGTAAGCACATTGAACATATCGTGATTTTTTTTTTTTATTAAAGAGTTTTCAACTTTTGAAAGTTTTCTTTTAAAGGTGCTGGGGTACTTAAACCATTAGACCAACCCTGCTGAAGGTCGCATGTGACCAATCTGATTCTCTATCATTTAGTAGGCTTCCAGCCACTAATAACATAGCCCTAAATCACAACAAGCCATACAGAAATACGGTATTTCATATGACAGGAAGGCCAGAGCAGGACCACTTTCCGGAAGAGTCGCTGGCTCACTTGCTGACAGCAGCAGCACTTGTAGGCATTGTGCCCAGACAGGCCCAAGACCAGAGGAAGGAGGGGGACAGAAGGACCATCTCTTCCCATGACTCTCTCACAAGAGTAAGGATCTGCCCGAGAAGCCCCTGTGTTGCCCTTTGATTTGGCCGGAGTTAGGAGGAAAGAGGGGAAATGGGTGCTTTCAGGCAACTAACAGTGTCCACTGAGCCCCCGTCACGCTGGCTCACAGCTCCCTGACTCTTTGCACTTTGCATAGATGGAACCAGCGCTATTGCGGAAGTAAACAGTTACTGTCCTCTCTGTTTACAAAAGCAAGGCATGCTGCTTATAGAAAATTTGGGAGCTATAGAAAAACATGAAGAAAATAAACGCTCCTCACAATGCTACTACACAGAGAAAACCAGTGTGGATGTGTTGGTGTGTATGTGTGTGTCTGTGTGTGTATTCGGCAGAGAGTGGAATCTGTATGTACAATTTGTAGTAGTAGCTTCTTTTCACTTACAAATGTCTCATGAGAATTTCCCCACATAAATATTCTTCAAGCATAGTGGGATATTTTAGTAGCTATTTAGCATATATATATTTGTGTGTGTGTGTATATATATATATAATTATATATGAGGGGTATCTGGCTATCCTACACTTGCCTAGGGCTTCAGCTTTTGCAATCACCTGGCTCTTCCGCCGCCCTGGCCCCTGGAGAGGTCGAGCTGTCAGCAGTGACAGTGTCTGATCGCCCCATCCATCACCTGCCCCAGCAGCTCAAATCCAGCCCAGCCCCCAGGCCTGCCTTCCTCTCCAAGGCACCAGGAACCGGGCCTAGGACTGGGCTCACCTCTCAGCTTGGAGTTTTATTATCGTCCTTTCTCTCTTCTGCCTCCGTTTTACCCTGAAGTGCTCCCCTGGAGATTCTCATGTGCCCATACTGCCTCCCGATTGAGGAACACCCCTCCTAAGTGACCCCTTAACTGAACGCATAATGAACTTGGAGTCTCCGTATTTATCTTCACACTCTCCTCTCCCATGCCAACTTCTCTGCTGGCTGTACCTCGCAGAAGGTCCCAGACAGGCTCCTTTTAGTAAGGTGCTCTCAGCTTAAGATTACCCCCTCCCCGGGTTTTTGCAGCCATCAGGAACAGCTTCTTAATATCCCAGAAGAGTCCATTTTGGGAATTTGGGGGAGGAGCAAGAAATCCATGTCCCTCTGCTCTGGTGAAGTCCTAGGCTCTTTAGGCTGAGACCTGTCTCAAAGATCATCCCTTGTGGTTAGAGACAGACCTCATGCCTGAGGCCTGCCCAGTAGGCCTGCAAGGCCAAGAGGGGAGGATGACCTCTCCGCTCTCCCTGCAGGCAATCTCAGTCTCTGTCTCCCCACACTGTGTGGAGATGCCCCAGCCACGGTGCAGCCTCCACCAGGGACCAGCAGCATTTGCTCTGTCCCCAGACCTGTCCACAGTCACCTAGGGAAGAGCTCAGGTTTCAGAGCCGTTTCTTCCCAGAAAGGCCCAACAAACTCAGGACGGCACAGCTGGGAGTCATTAACCAGGAATCAAAGGGCAGCATCAAGGGGAGGCAGGGCCTCAACACACTCAGCCTCCAGGAGTTGATGAATCAGCCTCAAGGCAGAGTTAAGGGGGCCCCAAGGGTTGTCAACAAATGGCCCCGAGCAGTGCGAGGCAGGGCGGGATCTGAGTCCCAGCCTCTCCATGCCCAGGACAGGGTGGCTGAGGGGGCCCTCAGGGATGGGCTGGCTTGCCCTGACACCTCTCCTTACTCTTGGGCACTTGTCTCTCTACTGTCGAATCCATTGCTTTGGCTTAGAAAACTCACCGGTTTCTCAACAGGTCAAGAGAAAGCGGACGCTGCGACAGACTCCTAGCAAAATCAGGGCTGGTCAGGAGGTCCCAGTCAGAATCAACACTCCAGGCCACCAGCCAAGCTGCTCCCTCTTTCCCAGGGCTCATATAGGGCCCTGTAAAGAATTCAGCTGACACACAAGGCTTCGCTTAAGCCTATTTGTGTTCTTAAGAAAAACAAGTGATTCTTAACTGCAGTTTCCAGGCTGCTGGCCTGGAGGGCTATTAGGGTTTCAGCCCCTCTCAGGAATAGCCCCACTNCAGCCGGCAGCCTCTCTTCTGCCCTCCCCAGCGGCCCCCTCACTCCTCGAGCTTTGTCCTGTTCTTTCCCCCGAGCCCGGCCTGAGTGGAGACGCTTATAGCCCTTTTGCTCCTTGCCAGGGCTCCTTGAAGCCCCTTAAGCTCTGGAAGGGCTCCCAGCAGCTGTGAGCAGCCCCTCCTCCGTGCCCCTCGAGAGGGAGAACCTGGGAGGGCCAAGAATGTGCTGTTACCGACCAGACTTCCTGCCTCAGGTGCCCTCTGACCTTCAGTAATTACAGCTTCGGAAGTGGTCGGCTCCCCATCCAGAAAATGGAGATAATGAGCCCCAACTTCTTGGGGCTATTGAAGGTTTAATTGATTCATGGTGGCGAAGTGGTGGCGATCCTGTCCCAGAATTCAGCCAGAGCTGTTCTGTCAACAAGGTAAGGGGGCCGGAAGCAGCCCGTGAAGAAGCAGCTCGAGCAGGGGGGCTGGCTGGCAGCCTGCCTTCCCCAGCCCCAAGTTCCCCTCTGCCCCCCAATTCTTCAGACTGTTCCTCGGTGTTCTGTTCGCAGAACCCTCGGTCTGGCCCGGGGGTCTCCTACTGGGCCTCTCGTCTTGCCCCTCCCCCCGCCGGCTGCGCCCTCCCCACACTCCCCTGTCTCCGTAACTGGAGTCGCGCCCTGCTGCAACCCCACCTTGTCTGCGTCTGTTTCTGCCCGAAGCCCCACTCCATTCCTTTCCGTGAAGGGCTACAGACCCGCGCCTCTCACACTCCGATGTGTGTAGAGTCTTGCTGATTCGGATTCAGGGGCTTCGGTGCGGGGCCTGAGATTCTGCATCTTGCCGCCGCCTCGGTGCTCCTGCTGCGGCTGGGCTGAGTCCTGTGCCCCGTGCTTCCCAAGTTTCTTTTTAGTACACGGGCCTTTTGTCTCTTTCCCCACATGAGCTCGGCGTGTCATTAACTCAGATTTGTAAGTTCAAACTTAACGTTTACTTTCAAAGTCCATCACTTGGGCTGTTTGATAAATACAAAAATAGGAAACTTGTCTTGTGTCAGCCCCTGCTTCCAAATTTATTCCTGTATTTTACTGAGAAAACTCTGATACAGACTCGTAATTACAAACGGTTATGTTGAAAAAAAAATGCTTATCTGGAAATTGTAGGCTACTCCTCATGTCAGGTTACGTTGCTAAGTCGTTCTCCCTCACAATCACCACGCCAGGAAGATTTAGTCCAAGTCTCCACAAAAGCATTTGATTTGGCAGCACGGGTGAATCCTTTAGTGACCACAATGTGCTGCAACTTAGTATGTAATAATTTTCAGCATATCTATTGTTTTATTACTCTTTAAAAATAAAGTGTAACTTTAAAAATGCAATTCAAATCTAGTAATTGTACTACGGCCACGCCAAGCTGGGTAATTCTCCGTCACAGGGGCCGTCCTGTGCCTTGTGGGATGTGGGGCAGCATCCCTGCCCTCTGCCCTCTAGACGTCAGCAGCACCACCACTCCCAACGTTGGGAGAAGCCAAGAAGTCTCGAGACATTACCGAATGTCCCCCTGCGGGCAAAACCATTCCACTCTGACAACCGTTGCTCTAGAGGCACTGGGATCTGGGGACTGTCCTTTGAAAACTAATGGTTTCCCATTTAGCACTTGGCACGTGCTCTCGCTAGCCGCCCGTAGCAACTCTTTACAAGATGGTAAACCTCTTGTGAGCAAGACCGTGAACGAGTTTCAGCAAACACCCTGTGAACAGTGACTTGCAATGCCCCGCAGATCGATCCGTATAAAGACTAGCTCGCTGGGGACTTACTTGCTTCATTGATTGATAGAGATGCTAGCATCGGTCTTGGCTGCTTCATGTAGACACTTGGGGAGAAATCTGAGATCAGGTTTTGAAAGCATGAACATATAAATGTAAGGTGTTAATAAAATTGCCAAAGTGCATTTGTTCATCTAAATTTCTTATCAGCCTGTCTTCCCCCACCCCCAGAAATATGAACAATGAAAAATTCTTACTTCTTCTTTCCTGAAATTTTCTTTATCCTTATTGAGTGGTATCAGCTCTATCATTTATTAACTGTGAGGCTTTTGAATCCCTTTGAATCTCAATTTGTTCATCTGTAAACTAGAAGTGATAATACTCATTTTATAAGATTGTTTTGAGGCTCAATGGAGTAATATAGGCAAAGTACCTAACACCCACAGAAGTCACAAAGGAAACACTTAGTGTTAGTTGCTCTGCTCTTGGAGTGTCTTTAAATATTCCCTCTCCAAAGAAGAGGAGAGATGGCAAAGATCATATAAAACAGCAAATAGGCTGAATGTCTCGTCCATTTCGCCTAGGAAGTTGTCTTTCACTAACTCTGCTCCTACTCACATTTACACACATTGCCCTCTCCACTCAGCCCCTCCTCTCCACCTTGCGTCCACACAGGATATTTTCTTCCCCACTTGCACGAGTCTATGGCCATACCACCCTGAATGTGCCCCATCTCGTCTACCCCACTTGCACGAACTGTCTCTTGAACCGCCATCCTCCCCTCAGTCACCCAAAGCAGAACCCAGGGAGTCATTCCTTCTCTTATTGGTAATTTCTCCAAGTTCCACTGATTGCACTTCCAGAGGGTAAATTCCCTGTCCCCTGGAATCCTGCTGCAGCTCAGACCTTCGTCAGTCCCGCTTGAACTAATGCAGGGGTCCCTCATACTCCTCCTACTGTCTGGTCACAGCCCCTTCAAAACCATTCTTCACTGTGTTCTAGGCTGACATTCCCAGGCTCAACATCATTCAGTGATTTCTCATAGCTCAGAAAGATCAAGTCCAAGTCCCCAGGCAGGACCCCCAGTGTCCTGCCTCGCCCCAGCTCTCAGCCTCATCTCCCTCTCCTTGCACTTTATCCCCAGGTAATACTTTAACGCTGGTGCATTCCAAGCTGTTCTTCATATTTGCACTTTTAGACACCTTCTTCCTCCTGCTTGGTATGCCTGTCCCTTTCCTGCTTATCTACCTGGAAACTCCTCTTCATCCCTTGGATGAAGGGAATTCACATCAAGCAATTTTTTTTAAAAGATATTATTTATTTATTTATTTATTTATTTAGAGAGGTCGAGCAGGGGGAGGGGCAGAGGGAGAGGGAGAAAGAATCTCAAGCGGATGCTAAGCTCAGCATGGAGCTGACATGGGGCTCGATCTCACCTCCCTGAGATCATGACCCTAGTCAAAACCAAGAGTCAAAAGCCCTTCAAGGCATTTTTTAATCATACACTTACCATCAGGTCATCAATGGCATGGAATGTAGTGAAATGACAGTGCTTTCTGCACTTTGCCGCAGCATTCCTGAATATATAAATTACTGGATTGTTGTGTCATAATTATATCAAGAAATTTATTTTTAAAATTTTTTTATTATGTTCAGTTAGCCACTGTATAGTATATCATTAGTTTTACATCAAGAAATTCAAACAAAGAAAATTCTGTATATCGTTTAACAACACACATGAAAACAAATGTGAAGTGCACGGACTGACTTCCCCAGCCCCTGACCGCCTCCCCCTGCGATGCTGCCGCATTATCCTGGGCCGACATGTCAAACTGGGGGGGATGTATCCTCCACAGTTGTGGTCTCACAGCTTCTCAGTTTTCTCAGAAATCCTGTGACTATTCTCTTTTTGGTTCTCGTGAGAGCTTGGGCGGTGCATCTTCTCTAGAATATGTAACTGACTCCTTCTCCACGGGGAGAAGCCTCTCCCTTGGCCGCAGAGGCCTGAGGGGACCCAGACATCCATCCGCAGGTTATGCCTACTGCTTCTCCCCTTCCCACCCCTCTGCCAGCCCCAACTTTTCCCCTCCCTTCTTCCCTCCCCATCTCTTGGGTTTTGTTTTTTCTCTGCTTCTTTATCTGCCTCGGCCAGATGAAAAGACTCTTGTCACAGGAAGGGTAAAGGCGGAGATACTGAAATTGTCTGTGAGCTAATGTGTGTTGAACACTTAACACATGCCAGGGACCGTGCTAGGAGCTTCACATGTGTTCATTCAGCCAATCCTCACAATCGGCCTGGGAGTCAGGAACTTCTGTTTCCCCCAGTTTTATAGATGAGGTAACCCCGACAAAGGAGGTTAAGTCACTTACCCAAGACCCCACAGCTAGCACGCGGCAGAGGCAGAATTGAACCTCGATGTCTGGCCCCAGGGCCCATACCGCCATATTCCTAGCAGTGAGGGCTGCAACAGTTTTGGGGGTTGTATTTTAACATCCCACGCAGCTGTCTACTACACGGGGCTTCCTGACCACCTCTCCTTCGAAGGAAAGCAAAAAAGAATAAAGAAAATGTAAAAAAGGGTAATGCAGCTCTTCCTCTATGCTGTCTCTGTACACGCTTTTATCATTGCACGTGCCAGACCTCAGTGGTAGGACTTTAAAACGGCACCTTCTCAGCCATCTTCCTATTCTGAATTAGCACGGAGACGTTTGTCAAGGTGGAGAGATTTTTCTAGAAGCAGCCTAATTGCAGTGATCTTTGCCAACTCATTCTACCCCAGCCATGGTCTTGTTTTGTCTCTTCGTAGGCCAGCAGACTGAAGCCACAGTACTGAAAGAGATTGCAGGACCCACAGATGGTGGAAAGGCTTCTGATGCAAGGACACGGCAAATGAGGTAAAAGCAAAGAAAAAATGTTTGAGGGGAAAAAAAAAAAGATCTGTGCCCATGGTAGATCACAGTCCTCTTTGTTTTTCTTTTGAACCAGAAGTCTTCCTGGGCCCGAGAGTGGGCATGGTATTAGACTGTGGCCATGCCCGGGAATAAAACAATTTCTAAATGAACACAAAGACTGGCTGGACTGCAGTAGCAAATGTCACCAGTGGGGCCAATGTTGCCAGACCCAGGAGTGAGCTGGTGGAAGCAGCGTGGGCGTCTGTGAACACGCCGCCTGGTCGCGCCACCCGGGTGGGGTTTTGCAGCATCACCACATCCGGGCTTTGTCAGTGCTGACAGGGGCAAAGGGACTCTTCCCTAGGGCTAGCCTGATAAAAGAAGGCTCCTGGCCTTCTAGAAACATCCCCGCCCCAGCTTTTGGGCGAAGAGTCAGAGAACAATACGGGGGGGAAGAAAGGAAGGCCAAGGCTGGGGACCCCACAGAGGGAGAGCAAGAGGCAGGGGGCAGGGCAGGGCTCTGCTGTACTGGTGCCTGTTCCTGTAACTGTGTGCTCCAGCCTTGAGATGCAGAGTCGTCCGCCGAAGGAGGAGTGCCTCTGGCAGCTCGGTCTTTGTAAGGGAGGAGAGGAGAGTCAGCGTATTAGGAAATTGACTGCAGCCAATGAAATGCTGCCTCGATGCATCTTGTGGTAAATTGGCCCTTTAGTGACCTGAACATTCTCAGCTGACACAGACAGCATCCACCCTACAAATCCGTCCTTCCCCATGTGGCAGGCATCGGGGAGAGGCCAAAGTAAATACCTCCAGTCATCCCTTCCACTTACCAGTTGGCATTCACAACACTCTACTTTCTGCCTAACAGGAGAGAATTATAATACAAACCAAGGGACAGTCTCCTGTCCTTGATTCCTTGGGCCTGGAGGGTGAGCCTCAGAGAAGACACTGGAATGGGGAATGGGGTAGAGCATGCCGGCAGCCAGATGTCTTGGAACCTATGTGTTAGACGGGCCCAGCCTCTCCAGTCCCCTTTGCAGGACGGTACGGTGGCAGGGAAGACGCAGCAGCAACCCTCTCTCTACCACTGTTTCATTCTTCTGCTTGCCCTTCGTGCCTGCTCCACCACCGACCTTAAAACATGGAGACCTCTACATCGGGGACTCTGGAAAATCTGGCTAACACATAGCCAGCCGAATTCTCACTTTGTGCCGGGCCCCCAAACCACAAGGACTATCTTCTGAATCATTCATTGTCTGTCTAACTTTGTTTCTGGTCTGCTCGAAATGTCTTTTTGATGACTAATAGCCTTTAAGGACATATTTTTAAAAGTTGAAGAGAATCGAAGTGTGAAGAAACGGTTTTGAGGTTGATAAAGCTTCTTTTTGGATAAAACTACCTTTTAGTGTAGGCTGCTAAAAATGTATTTTAGAAGAAAGATGTTAAGCCACATCCTGTTTAGGAAATATCCCTTAGTTTCTCTTCTAGGAGACATTTAAGAGCAGAATGGAAGGAGCACTTTTATTTTCACTTCTGGCAGTAGTTCACTCTTTTGCTGAGTGCTTAACAGGAGGCCTCTCAACGATGCCACGAGACGCAGAATAACAAGCGCAAAAGAGCAATGAGCCGGGTCCTCTGGCTTCAGGCTCTGCAAGAGCCGTTGACAAGAAAGGGAAATGTCTGAGCTTGTGGAACTCCTGGCTTCACTCCTGCCACTGCCGTTGCTGTGAAGAGCCACCTAGTAGCTGAGGATGTAAGGGGTATCTCTGAGATTTGTCCATCACCTTTCAGCACTCCCCACCCTCAGCTTCCCTTTGGTGGGTACCCGCAAAGGGCAGGTGGAATCAGCTTCTAGAGTGTCCAGTCGCCAGGACTGTGAGTTGGGTTTCCTAGGAAACAGACTGGGGTGGAGCTTTGTGTGCAGGTAGGTTGTTGGAATGTGCTCTCAGGACCAACACTGCAGGGGAATGGAGGAAACAGGGTGACAGAGAGAAAAGGTGTATTGTGATGCAGTCACCACAAAGGCCTCAGCTCTGAAGCTGGGGGGCGGGGGCTCCCTCCAGAGATGTCTCAAATTGAGGCTGGGGGCCAGGCTCCCGAACCCTCATGTCAGTTATATCCTGGCTGACCAGCAAGGGGCATAACTCGGGGTGAGATATGTCCCCTCAGCCAAGGGCAATTCTTGGGGAGAGACTCTAGTGAGAGCCAAGCCTCCACAAATGGGCCTCCCAGAGCAGCTGGTGGAGTAAGCGCCTTAGCCCTGCACCGGGATCCTAGGCAGTGTGCTACAGTCCACCCCTTGTGCATTAAGATCTACTCTTTAGTGTAAGAAACACATCTCATTGGAAACTGGTTCCCCAGGATTCTTCAGTTCTCTGGGAAACTTGAAAGAAGGTTAGTGGCACAAATTACAGCCCCACTGCTACAGCTGATCTTGATACACCTGGTGCTCGTTGTCGACTGTCCACTCTCAATTTTTCTCAGCCTCCGCTAGTGCCCCTCCTAGTCTAGTTGGCCATCCTCTTGGGGAAGAATGAGGATCCTCAACCCTAAGCTTTCTGAGTCCCTGGTTGCCATGCTTTCCTTTGGCCAGAGTTGCTGCCTTGTTGATTTACCAATTTACATTGTAATTGGTCAGAGGAGTATCAAGAGACACCCAGTGAATTACCTGGGTGCCAAATACAATCCACCCTGCCCCCTTGTGTAAAAACTGGCCTCTCTGCTCAAGGAACCCAAAGTGAACAAGCTGCAGTCACAGCTTAAAGTTGAGTGGGACATTTTTCGTGACTCCTGGTGGAAGGGTTTCTCCATCTGGGAGCCAGGACCTCTAAACATGCAGACAGAGGGTTGTAGGAGCTAGAAGCATAAAATTCTCAAGTGGATCACTGGGAGTGATGGTGAGCACAGCCCTCTTCTCCCACCCCACCCCTCCCCCTTGACTCCTGGACCCATGAATTCTACCTACTGGGGACACAATCCTTCATAACGGTCACTACCTTAAGGCTCATGCTGCATCCTAGAAGATTATGTTTCTAAGGCACCTTGGCATTAAGTCATCCCATTATTCAATCAGGCTAACAACTTTTGGATGGAGTGGTTGGTAATAGGATCAGTGGATCCCATGATGTGCCCACAGCATGCCTCCCTGGCGGTTAAGTGAGTCCCTTGATACTTTATGATACTAAGCAGCATTCTGTAAGTGGAGAAAACAGCGAAAGGACAGTAGATGGATAGTGATGCTGTAAAGGCAACTGAAAATCTGTACTATGTGATCATTGTGGTCAAGAGGAATCACTGACCCTTGCAGGGTGGGCAGATTCCAGTGTAACCAGCTTACCACCAATTGGTTGGTTGGTCGCCATCGAGGGACGGTGCTTTATTAGGAACTCAGTATTGCTCCTCTTGGGGTAGTTGGACATTCAGGAGTGGCAGTAGTTAGACCAGCCCCGGTGAGTAGAAGTATAGATTACCTATTGTATTTTTTATTGTTGTTTAATAATCAGCTTTTGCATTTATTTATATTAGTTATACTATTTTCAGTTCATTAATTTTTCTTTATATTTTTATTAATTTCTTCTTCTTGATTTGCTTTAGTGCTGTGTTATTTTGTTGTGGTGGTTGTTCTTTTTCTGAATTTCCCTACCAACCCTTTAAAAAAAAAATCAGTGTATCTCTTGAATGGCTTGTCACAGGAAGCTTTTGGGTCTGGTATTGGCCAAAAACTGCAGAGTCTGCTACCCCATGAGCTCATAATGACTCCCTTTCTTTCCTTCACCTTCTGAGGTGGGTAGTCATTCTTGGCTAGATGTCTTCATCTTGCTTCAATTCAGGGACACCCAACAGTTTGTTGGGAAGGAATCAAGTTTTCTTGCTAGGATAAGAGGCCTATTGTGCCTTTTGTGATTTTGGTGTGTTTATGGAATCCAAGGAAGGAATTTTTCCAATGCGTCCTTGAATCTGCCCTTGGCTTAGAAGGAAAGTAATAGAAAACATAATCTTGGACCTTAGGGTCCAAGGAGTAGCTTCCTAAGGATATCAACAAATGGACAGGGGCAGATCCAGGTTGTCTTAAATGCTCTTCAAGTTTCTGCAGATCAGCTGCGGGGGGGGGGGGGGCTTTCCTTTCATCTGCCTAAACCTCAACTCCCTGTTCTATAAAATGGGTCACTGTGTGGATTAAATGAAATACCAAGCACAGAGCTCAGCACCTAGTACCTGCCCAATAAATGTTTATTGCTATGGACGTTATAGTCATCCTGAGCTCTCTACACTACTGGCAAGCCATCCTGAGGGCAGGCGGTCCTCTAAGCCATTTCCCCTACTCACCCCAAACATTGAGTATACATACCACTCTATAAATGCCTGTGGAGGCTAACTGAATAATTTCTATTGGGGAAATACGGTGTCCCTGAAAAATGCCTGGACCTGGATTTTATAATGCAGCCCTGTGCATGGGTGTGGTTGGCAGGTATCTTATCCGAACACAGCCCCATACAGCAGCATTCAATGAGGTCCTGTTCATCGGGATTCCCATCTCGGTCCTGTTTGGCAGGACACCCTAGGTAGGTCTGTTTACAAGGCAAAAAGTGTGCTAGATGCAGTATTATTTTTAATTGCCCAAACTCTGAAGTAACTAAGATGTCCTTCAGTAGGTGAACGGATAAATAAACTGTGGATAAATAATAGACAAGGGACTATTATTCGGGACTAAAAAGAAATGAGCTATCAAGCCATAAAAAGACGTGGAGGAAACTTAAATGCAGTGAAAGAAGCCAAACCGAAAAGGCTGCATACAGTAGGATTCCAGCTATCTGACATTCTGGAAAAGGCCAGACTATGCAGACAGTAAAAAGATCTGTGGTTGCCCAGGGCTAGTGGGGAGGAAGGAGTGGATAGGCAGAGCACAGGGGATGTTTTAGGGCACTGAAACTATCTTGTCTGATACTAGGATGGTGGATACACATCATTATGCATTTTTGTCTAATCCATAGAACCTACAACACCCAGCATGAGCCCTAATGTAAACTGTGGAGTCTGGGTGCTAATGACGTGTCACTGACGGTTCATCTGTTGTAACACATGCGCCCACTGGTGCAGGAGGAACGTAGTCGGGGAGGGTGTGCATGTGTGGAAGAAGGGCAGATACGGGAGCTTTCTGAACTTTCTCCTCAATTTTTCTGTGAACCTAAAATTTCTTTAAAAAAATAAATTCTAGTTTAAAAAAGGCAGCCAGATGAATGAGTGATGGACTTACGTGATGACGGTCCTGTGTGGACCCTGTGAGAGGCGGCACATCCAGGGAGTGAGCAGGGAACGTGAAAGCCTTGATGATGGGCCTAGCTTTCCCAATCTTTTCTTGAAAAGAATCAACTCAGGAAAAATTTTAAAAGGTTATAGCCATACCTTTTTTTTTTTTTTTTTAATCATTCAAAATGAAAGTAGCTCCTTCTGGGGCACCTGGCTGGCTCAGTCAGTTGAACACGTGACTCTTGATCTCAAGGTCGTGACTTCGAAGCCCATGTTGAGGGTTGAGTTTACTTAAATGAAAAATAAAAAGCCACTCCCCTCCTCCAAAAAAAATTAAAGAAAATAGCTCCTTTTGGACTCCGATAAGTGAAAATCATATTCTTATAACCGAGATGACCCATTTTACTGAAAAAGATGTCAATAACAAATGGCACTAACCAAACTTTTTAAGTTTGATTATGTGATCATTTTAGAAAGTAGCCACATAGAGGCAGGTATCTAATTTTTCAAACCGAAGTCAGAGAACTGGCTCCTGACACGCAGTGAATTACAGTTAGTTCAGTGGACCTGCCATCGCGCTCGCACTCGTGTTTTCACACAGCGTGGGGAAGCCCAATCACAACTTCAGTAGGGAGGGATTGATGGCTCATGGGAGCTACTGGGAACCAATGTGGTTAAAGCTGTATTTTGTGAAGATTAATGCGTCAGCTGTGACCAGAATAGATTCAGCTGGGGAGGCAAAGAAATCTATTACATGATGTTATCACATCGATGGGAGGCGACAAGGACCCAAAGTCTGGGGAGAGCCATAGCGTGCAAGAGAAGAGTATGAGATGTAAGGAGAAGTGAAAAGTCCAGACAGGGGAGGAGCGTAGTGGAAGCTGGGTGTGGAGTGTGGGTAGAGGGCCTTCTCCCTTGGGGGGTGTGGTGTAAGGCCTAAAATGAAGACTCAGTATTATGTGCTGCCTTGACAACTGGTAAAATCGAGAGAGGCTCAAATGGCCTAACTGCAAGTTCCCAACCCCACTCTGCTCCTACAGGTAGGAGTCTCTTGGCAAACAACCCTCCTTATCAGAGGGACCAGACACGGTTCCTGCTTATCCCTGAGAAGTGAGTTCCAGCTCCCTACCAGCCCACAGTACATTTCAAACAAGCCAATCACTATCAGGGGTCATTCCTCTCTCTTGATACCACAAAGACTGCTTCCCACAGCCCTGGTTTTTCGCTCTGTTCCCGAGTGCAGCCCCCTGCATGGTCCTGCATGGCGTGCACTATCTTTCTTCCCTCGGCCATGAGTCTGTGTGGCTCCAGGTGTATATGTGCTGGGTGTCCCCTATTCAGTCATCCCCACAACCGTAGGCAGGAATCCTCCCTCAGCAGCCAGGTGAATAAGAAGTGATTCAAAGAGGAGGCAGCATGACCTGAGGCCCAGGCCAGTTTCACACACAGACACAGAGAATTTCAAAGCTGGATAAACCTGTCTCACCCTGTAAATAAGGAAACAGACCTGGAGGCCAAGGTTTCTGCCTCCCTATACCTTTTCCATGCCTCACCGGCAGGATTTGAAAGGCAAGTGCACAGGAGGTGTAAAAAGGTAAATATCATTGAACGGCTGTAGGAGAAAGTATAGCAGTTGCTATACTTCTTCCAGAGCGGATTTACTTTTGCTTCTGGAAGGCAGTTAGAATAGGGCCGTTCACCTTAATCCAAACTCGGATTGATCCGAACTGAATTGGGCTGCAGTCTTGCTGACAACAGAGCTATTTCTCCTTCTTCCTTACTCCCTGGTGCAGCCCTTCAGCGATCACAACTGTGAGCCTGAAGTATTTATTAGGCGCCTTTTCCTTGCAGCTCCAACTTTTATTTCCTCAACCTTGTGAGACTGCTCAGCTTCTCTGTCTCTTAGCCAACCCCCTTTAAAAAATTCTTCTTAGAGTTCTAAGAACATTTGTTGGGGGTTTCCCCCAGCTTTATTGAAATAGAATTGATTAGCTCTCCCTCTCTGGTTGTATCCTCAGCTCTCAGCCCCATCCCTCCTATGATTCAGCAAGTGCCTGGAGGGGACAAGGAGCCCCATGCTGGCTCTCCCCTCAGTACATTTCCTGTCTCTCCGGGACCCTGGTCCTAATTGCTGTCTGCGGTGGTAACTCTGATGACTTCAAACAGATGGATCTTTTTAAAAAATCCAGCTATTCTGGTTGTGTTTAGTGGAGTTGGTCTAATACAAGCTGATTGTTTAGCCAGAGTGGAAATCCAATTAATAAAACATTTGTTAAATATCTATTATCTGCTCAGCATCGTGGCGCTTCAGTCCATAAAAGAGAAGTAAAAGACATGTTCCCAGCCTTGCACGCACATGGGGAGACAGGACAACACAGGGAACAGTTAGGGCACACTACAGAAAGAGAACACCATTGGGAGAGAAGGAGACACGAGAGCGAGCTGGAATCATCAAAGGCTTTTTTGTTCCTCCACTCCCACACCAGAACAATAATGAAGTCTCCCTATCAGTCCGTATTCATGTGCGTGCAGGCAGATGTGTTTCTGTGCACAGAAATGCACCTTTACATGGAGAGATGGGGTTCGGATGGGGAGCCTGAGGCCAGAGCAGCGTGTGACAGAGAGCGTGCGTGTTGTCCCAGCCAGACCCACACCGAGGCATGCGTCAGCACCGGCCCTACTTTCCTTCTCTCGCTTTGTCTCTCACTTTCCTACCCATTCCCTTCCTGCCTTGGAAGCCGAACTATAATGAGATACTTCTATTGAAATGAGCAGAAGAATTTGCCTCCAAATGATCTGTTGAGGCAAAAAACATTGTAATTCTGCATCATCTCAATATTCACCCATGAGGCAGGACTATTTTCCTGTTTGACAAGTTTAAATGTAAGCAGAGAGTTGAAGTCACAGAGTGGTTAAGCGTTGCTACTCCAAAACGGTCACCCTTTCCTCCACACCCAGGCTAAGCCCTGTGCCCAGACCTCAAACAAAGGGGGCTTTCTCTCTTTCATCTCTCCCTCGTCTCTCTGACTCCCCTCCTAATCACCTTTCTGCAAGGTGTACTGGAAGATGATTTTCAATGAGCTCTCCCTGTCTCTGTAACTCAGCTTACAAGTTTCCCTGAGGCAACAGGACCTTTTATTTTGGTTGATGTCAAAGCATCAGAAGAACACAAAGATTGCAAACGGTGCAGGTGTGAGCAGAGTGCTAGCTTTTCTATTGGGCAAACAAAAACAGCTATCTGAACCATGACTCCGCTTTGCAGCGTCATTCCCCTAGGTCTGAGAGACGGCCAAGGAGTACACACTCCTCAGAAGGAAGGAGGAGGCCAACAGGACACATGGTGGGGGCTTGGGGAAAATGAACTGAAACTTGGAGGATTTTCTGGATGGCTACGTGGACCCTTCCAGTTATTTTCATTTAACTGCATATGGCCCACTGACCCCCAGGTGTGGTATTTTCAACTCATCACACTGAACTCTTTACTCACAGATAAGCCTATTGCTGATCTCTGGAGCAGAGAAGGTCTTTCTCTGTGGTAATGGCTGAGGGGGACAAAGGCTTCCCAGCAGGAAGGCTCAGCAGTTCTGCTGTTTGAGAAAGAGACCCAGCTGAGCTGCTGCTTTGGCTCTCTGCACAGCAGCAGGTAGTGTCAAGCCAGAGTGACTTCTGAGGAGGGTCAGAAGAAAATGTCAGATGGGGTTACAGCTTGGAAGAAGGAGTGGGGCGTGGGGAGGGATGAGGAGAGACAGGAACAAGGAGGTGCAGAGTGTGAATGAGTTTTTGTTCTCCCATCAGGATGATGGGCAGGTTCTTTAAAACCAAGTCACTATTTTCACCCTCTCCAATAAGACTATTTCCTTTGAGGGATGATACCAAATGAGACCAATGTCATGTGGTCAAAAGGCAGAATGAAACTGGGAGTAACTTGCCCACTGTTTAGTCAAGTCTGCTGTTGAGGAAGCAAGACATAGCCCAGTCCAGCCATACAAACAGAGAAAAAGTAATCCCCTTCATAGTAAGGGTTAAATGGCAGTCCCCCCAAAATGTGAAGTCCTAACCTCCAGTACCTCAGAATATAACCTTATTTAGTGATAGGGTTTGACAGAGGTAATCCAGTTAAAATGAGGCCATTAGGATGGCTCTATATGACGATGTCCTTATAAAAAGAGGAAATTTAGAGATAGACACATATACAGGACACCATCTGAGGTTGAAAGCAGAGATTGAGGTGATGCTTCTATAAGCCAAAGGAACCCCAAAGATTGCCAGCAAAGCACCAGAAGCTAGGAGAGAGACATGAAACAGATTCACCACAGCCCTCAGAAGCACCAGAAGCTAGGAGAGAGACATGAAACAGATTCACCACAGCCCTCAGAAGCAGCCAGTCCTGCCACCATCTTGATCTAGAACTTCTAGCCTCCAAAACTATGGCACAATGAAGTTCTGTTGTTTAAGCCACCCAGTTTGTGGGGCTTTGTAACAGTAGCTCTAGCGAACTATTATATCCCGTCTGGTGTCCAACTCTAATTGTCGGACATATTTCCCTTGGTGATTGCAATCATCTTCCTTTTGGTACAGAAACAGAGAAATTGAAGGACTGTGAAATTAAAAAAAAAAAAGATTGGACTATAGACACTGTGGTTAGTCTTTTATAAACAAATTCCCAGGAAAGATTTGTTAGGAAAATGAAAACCATATGGCTGGCACCTTATCTGATTTTCTTCATCATAACTATTCCCTAGCAGTTAAATATTAGTGAGGGAGATGGAAAATGTTGGTTTGGTAAATGGGTGGTGGAAGATTTTGAAGATGCTACAACAGTAAGAGAACAGCTGTTATAAAGTGACAAGAGGAAGGAGTAAAGAAATGTGGTAGAAGAGAAGTTGATAAAGGCAGTCTACAGGTGAAACGGGGTGAACCATAATAACAAGTAATCCTCAAAGAATGAGATGTTTGGATCTATGTATTGTTATATGTTGTAGAATATAGATACATATTCATTTGCTACCTCCTCATTCTAGAAATCAGGTGTATTTTTAGATGTAATCAAGAACACACAGTGAAGTTTGGGTAAGAGCGTTTGTGAGAGATGGACCAAGCAAGGAGGCAAGAGCTAAAGAGATGCTGCTTAATTTGTTCGTAGAATCCTTCTCCTGAAGTTGTAACATCCAGAAGTGAGCCCTCTCAGTGCCCATGTCCTCACTTCCTTTCCAGATGGTATCATGGAACAGACCTGTGTGTAGTCAGGCTCCCAGAATCCGGAGGAACTTCTTGCTGCCCTTGTGTATATCCCCAGTGGTTGCTCTTTGCAGCCCTCAGTGGATGCTTCTGTTTGAGATAGTATCTTCCCTGGTGAGACACTTGGAAACTCAAATTACATTTGCAATGTCTGGTGCTGCAGCATATGACCACCTCCTAGAATATCCTACCTAGAGCCTCACACACCAGATACATAGATTAGTGTCAAACAGTGGGCAGTTCTTTTTCATACTGGTATTGGGGGAAGAGGCTAACATCCACCAAGGAGGCTGAAAGTGTTAGAACATGTCTTTTATAGTATTATGGGTTTCATGAAACAATTCTCAATGTACCCCCCAAACTGTAATAAGATATCATAATGTAGTGGGATGCTGCTATGGGAACAGTACAAGTACGTAAGATACATCTTACATGGTATGTACTAAGGCAGCAAGATATGTTACATAGATTCTGGCATCACAAATCGTTCAAAGGACTCATTCCATAGGAGGTGACATTTAAACCTAACTTGGAGACCACGTACATGCATAATATCCCTTGATCTTCTGAATCTCATTCAGTGCTTGGGAGCTCAGTCCCACTGTAGTTAGTCATATCAAAGAGGGAAGAATTTGTAAAAGGACAAATGTTTGACTCCAAGTAAGAAAGTAAAAGAGATACTCTTACAGCAGAATTCAGTTACTAGCTACCGAAGTCAATGGAACTCTTTCTTTGTCTGTGGTGCTAATGTCCCTATCTAATCCCCCCACAGAAGCACATCCTACCTGGGCTCCCTGCCTGATCACAACTTGATTCTGGCAATGAGGAGCCTCAGATGAAGCAAGGAAGGGTCCAAGAGACAGGCTAGGGCTCTGTAGTCCATCTGTGGCAAAGAACTCATTCTATCCATTTGCTGCTGAGGAAGGGTAGTAAAAGTCCCGTAGAGCTAACAATAGTGGAGCTAGCAGAGCTTCTGTCTTCCTTGTTTCCAGGAAGTAAGGTGGTACCATGTCATCTCATCATCATTCCTTCATTAATTGAAGCTTTTTTTTTCATTTAAAAAACATATGTTAAGTGCTTGACCTGGGCGGGGCAGTATGAGTGTAACTTCAAGAAGCTTTCCAATCATCAATGTTACAATCTTTTTTTTTAATTAATTAATTATTTATTTATTTGAGAGAGAGGGAGAACACAAGCGAAGGGAGGGGTAGAGGGAGAGGGACAAGCAGACTCCCTGCTGAGCAGGGAGCCTGATGTGGGGCTCTATCCCAGGACCCCAGGATCATGACCTGAGCTGAAGGCAGGCAGGCACCCAGGTGCCCCAATGCTAAGATCTTTAAAACACGTTTTTTTTTTTGTACACTGTGAAAGGTACTAGAGATAAAAGACTTGGCCCATGTTCCCAAGAATCATTTAAAAAAATGTTATATCAATTATTTACACTGACATCTCAATAAATTTACCACTCTGATTTACATATGGATGATATTAATATAATATTACAATACACATGTTTCAAAGCAGTGGTTCTCAACCTTGGCCCACAAGCAGATCAACTAGGGAATTTAACAAAACCCTTGATATACTCAACCCCACCCTAACAAATTGCATCAGAATTTCTGGAAATGGGGTCCAGACATCATTATATATTTTTAAAGACTCCAGGTGATTCTAATGTACAGCCAGAACTGAGAACCATTACATTAGAATTTCTGCCTTAGGTACTTCAAGTTTGAAACAATGCCTTGCACATAGTAGACCACCAACAGTATCTTTCATTCTAATATTCTTTTCACATTTATTTCTTACCAGGCTCCCATCAGAGTGCCTAGCACAGAATGGGGACATAGGAATTGGCTACTCCTTTTCACTCTTCCTTCTTGGTAGAAAGTACGTAGAGCAAACTAAAGTAGAGTAATATTTAGGCTTTGAAATGTACTTGCCAAAATGTCCGTATTGAGGGAGATTTAAACTCAAATAAATGTCTGTCCTCTTGTTCATATGGATATGTCAAGGTTCATTATCATATATAATTACATGAAGTAATATTCAGACAATAATATTTTGTCACCCTCAACAGAAAACAGAGGCTTGTTGGGAAAACTTTTGAATATGCTGATAAAATATGGCTCAGAAATACAATGTTGACAGTCTTAGAGCCTGGTATATTATGGGGTCAGAATGGAAACCTGGGGATAAAGAATTTGAATCCACTAAAAATAAGACAATTTTCTCTTTTATCTAAATATCAGCATGTAGCTTATTTAAAAAGAAACTGTGCGACCATGGCTATTTGTTTTCTGATTGGCTCACTTCATTTGGCCTTCTTAATAAACAATTTCTGCTCAGTCACTAAATTTTTTTTTTAATTTTTAAAGATTTTTAAAATTTATTTGAAAGAGAGAGAGCATGAGTGGGGAGGGGTCAGCAGGAGAGGGAGAAGCAGACTCCCCGCTGAGCAGGGAGCCCCATGCGGGACTCGATCCCAGGACCCTAGGATTATGACCTGAGCCAAAGGCAGACACTTAACTGACTGAGCTACCCAGGCACCCCTAAAATGTTTTTTATTTTATTCTGTTGATGGGATGGCAGAAAACATGCTATCACCCAGGCTTTGGCAAAAATCCAGTTTCCAGAGCTGCTGAGAGGGGAAGGAGGCCTTCTAAGCCATTGCTCATGAGGGGAAATGATTTCATTCATTCACTCAATAAATACTTGTTGAGTATTGTCTAAACAAATGAAGGAAGGAATAGGGATCCTGTGATGAATGAAGGAGTCCTCTGGAGTAATGCTTTCCAGGGAAAATGTTTTTTCATAGAAATGCCTGGGACTGCCCCAAGTAAAAAATGACATTTTCTTTTTCACGCGAGTAAATTTACCCATAAATATTTCCTTTATATGGATCCGTATCACTTTAGGCGTCCACACTGAGGCTTGCAAGTCTACAGTGGAGGACAGATGGATTCTGGGTCAGTGAATGCAGGGGAGTGAGATGGTAGAAGGGGTCGGAAGAAGGAAGTAGATGAGGGCTGTCATAATCTTATTCTTAGCCTCAGTCAGCTGAAGAACCACAAGTTATGACTTGGGGTTTTGATTTTAGTTTAACTGGTGTTTATTTTTCCCCCTGAATAAAATAAATGTTCACTTCCTAAGTCTGCTGGGTAATGTGGTGTCCCTCAAAGATGGTAGAGGGGAAACACATGAATGTAATGTATTTCATCGATCAGGCACCTCTGGTCTCCTTGCTGCCTGGCTTGGGAAATGTCACGGAAGGATCATTTTCAGATAAGCAGTGGCTAAGGTAGGCTTGAGTGGTTTAGAGCAGTGCTTCTCAAACTTACGATGCATGTGAATCTTCCTGGATCAGGAAAAATGCAGATGTCCGTTCAGCAGGACTGTGGCTATGACCTGAGAACCTGCATTTCTAACAAGTTCCCAGGCCATGCCAATGTTCACCAAACATACTTTGAGTTGGAAGGGCTGAGAGGACCTCGGGCTGGTGATAATAAAAGAAAGAGTTTGTATAATTCTAAAATCTTTTCTCCTTTAAGATGTTTTCCCAGACTACTCAAAACAAAGCCATTGTCTCTATTTTCCAAACAAAATCTTCCCCCAAAATATTTGAAACAAAGATCTTATCTGAAATTCGTCAGGTGTGTTTCCAGGTGTTAAGAGATCTGAAGCTTTTGCCAATATAAAGTTCCAGGGACTCCAACACAATTATTCTTACTTAAAAGCCATATACATAGTTAATAGGACCTGTTTTTGTGTTTAAAAATATGTATGATTGTATGTTTTTCTTCTATTTGTTCATATCAGTCTTGACCCTTAGATCGTAAACTTTAGGGTTAGACTATGTCCCTCTTAGAACCATAGAAACTACCAAAGGAGCCAAGAAGACACCTGGGAATCCGCTAGTTCAGGGTTGTGCAAGCGTGGCACAGCCACCACTGGGGAATAAGTAAGATGAGTTTAGATATGGAACATGAACAATCATTTTATAATTTTGTATAGTTGTATACATTTTTAATATATTTTAGGGAAAGTTATAACTAGCATATCTTGCCCAGGGTTTCATAGACACTACTATGAGGAGAAAGATACATTTACTTAAATTTTCCAAGTGAGTGCTGTAAAGACAAATGAATATCATTACTGTAGCACACACATATAACAAAAATCATGAGAGTTTTATGCAAATAACTGTGGTTTGGGAAATAATGTTTAACCTACCACTAGAACTCACAACTGAGGAAACTGAAGAGCAGAAGTATCCCCATGTTTCAGAGGATTTAAGATGCTGTGAATCCTAGGATATGTCCTAATTTCAAAGGGCTAAAATGTGAGGAAATTCAAAGAAAAAATAAAATATGGAAGTGGGTTCCTCAAAGTCAAACATCTGTGACTGAGTATTTGTGCTTTAATAGTCATTAAAGTGTTGACTTAAAGGAATAACATTCTCATGGTGGAATTTCAGGTATTATCTATGGCAGGTAAGTAGGTGAAATAGTTTCAGACAGGAGCCCTTGTACAGTCCCCTGAAATCACCCTTGTAGAAGATGACCTATTACCCCTGTCAATGTCCTTCAGCTAAAGGCCAACAGGAAGACATCTATAGATGAACGAGTTGGGTCTGTTACTCATTTCAATGAAAGAGAACTGTGGGGGCATCTCAGCAAAAGATATTAGAAAGGACTTACGATAGGATTTGGCTTGCATTATATGATTTTGAGGAGGGTCAAAGAAGTGGAGCCTTTCTCTGGATTGGTTGCTATCAGAAAGCAAAGGTCGTTCTGTGATTTGACATTTTAATAAGTCTTATCTAGAAGGTGAGAGAAATGGAGATAAGCGAAAACTGGGATTGGTAAGGAAGGAGCACTCCTACTGGCCAGAGTAGGAGGATGTTTGGCTGTCTTTGTGATCTGGGCAGCATTCATGTTTAGTCCATGTTCGGACATAATCACATAGTGTTGTGATCTTTGTCTTGATCCGTCATGGTCAGAGAATGGCCTTGTCTGCTGTTAGGGTTCTGTGAAACTGTTTGCGTTCAGCATAAGAACAAGACCCAGCTGTGAGGACCACATCAACTCCTGGAGTTCAAGGCTGCTTTTCTTCTTATACCTTCCTATGTAGTTCTTTCCTGAGCCACCTTGCTCCATTTCCAGACACAAACTGTCAGCAAGTTAAGAGTTTTTGTACTACAATCACAAATTTAAGACCCAGTCTTGGACTCTGCGATGGCAAATGTCTTTGTTTAACTCTGAAAGAAATTGCCCTGCTATTTTATCTCTTTGAGGGAATGTGATCTTCAGCCATCCATGACAATCAATACTCTACTTTAGCAAAGGCAATAATGCATGCGTTCATCAGTTAATCCTTCCCCAGTCACCACACCACACACACACTCACACACACACCACACACTTTTTATTACATATATGACAAACAATAATTGCCCTATAGAGAATTCCCTGGGATGTCTGTGCTTGGTCAATAGCATTTACTGATGGTGGCAGAAAGAGAAAAGCATCTTGGGAAACAGAACTCTCCCAAGGCCTCTGATGCTCATGGCCACTGCTGCTCCCAGGCTAGAGGCACAACCAACTAGAGGTAAATAAAACAAGCTCAAGGTAGATTAGTGGTTGCCAGGGACTGGAGGATGGGGATGTCTTTTTGGGGTGATGAAAATATTCTGGAATTAGATGGTAGTTATGGGCGAATACACTGAAAACTACTAAATTACACACTTGAAAGGGTAAACTTTATGGTATGTGAATTTCAATTTAAAAAAATTTTTAAAGGAAGTAAAAAGCAAGAGAGGTCAGATAATACTTCAGAGAGACTTTTATTGACCATTGTTGGGTTTGCTTTTTATTTTTTGTCCCCTAACTTGTGGAGTTTTCAAGGTAGGCAGAAATCTGACGTTTGATATGATCAATTCACTTAGTAACAGACTTCTTATTAGTAATCAAAACTTTCCCCTCTGAATGAAGGTAACTAGTAAAATTGGGAACAGTGGTTAACCCAGTCTCCACAACACTACAGACGTGTAAACTTTCTCTCTGGAATAGTATCAGCTGAACCAGGGTAGGTGGTTCTATTCTGCACTTGTAATAGGAAGCTTCACTTTTAAGAAGTCAGTTAGTTGTGTTTTCAGAGAGAATTTGTAGTGGTCTTTTTAAATATTTTGTCCCCAATTCCAGCAACAAGCCTAAACCAAAAACTCCTATGCCAGTTGTTTCTAAAAGGATTACTCTAAAAGCTAAACCCCAGTTAGGAGTGACAATGATAAAGGTATTAGCACGTCACCCTACACAGGTGTACAGAAGGACAAGGGCGCTCATCATGATGCTCATTCGTTCATTCATCTGCACGTCACGAATCCTGCCGGGCCTGGGGGACACGAGGAGGCAGCGGGCACGTAGCCCGCCGTCAAAGAACTTCAAGTGCATTGGCACAAACTGAGCTGCCTTTTATGTCATTTGGGTACATGGGCTGGGCTGCATTTTTTTAAGGTATAGTGATTCCACAGTAGTGGGAATTAAGACTCTGGAACTTGGACACGAAAGAGACAAAGGATATCTTTCTTCCTCACTTAAGGAAAAACTTCTTCTATACTCCAGAAACCAATATTGCCATGTATGTTAACTAACTAAAATTTAAGTAAACGAATTTTAAAACTTCTTTTAGAGAGGAACCCCATCTTCCCTTGAGACCTCTCTGAATCTAGGGGCAGCTAGGTGGTATTCGTGTCAGGACAAAGAGTAAGGACAACTGCCACGGTTGCCCCATCCCAGGCCTTGCTCTGCCCTTTTCTCTGCATTATATTGGGTAGTATTCTCACGTAGACAAGAGCCCCAAATAATTGCAGGCTTCCAAACGTATTTTACTCTGAGCACTCTTTTTTGAAAGAAACAAAATCATCAACTTCTGCATGATAGTGGTTTAAGTAGCTGTTACGGAGAAAGTGGATGATGATAAATTAACACAGTAACACTTTCAAGTGATTTTGCATTTGAATAATCACAGCAGCATTGTATACATTTGAAACCTAAATGACCATTGACTCAGTTTACTCACAATTCTTCTTAACCATCAGTTTTCCAAAGTTTTAAAAGTTCTGGGACACTCTGTTGATGAAAGTGTGGCCAGACTGCATACCCTGTGAGTGGGATAGAAAATTAATACCACCTTTTTTGGAAAGCGAATGGGCAATATCTATAAAAAATTGAAACATGCATTCACTTTGACTCAGCAAGTCCACCCCTATAAAATTACCCTACGCAAGTTTACAGAATGCACAATAATGTTCATCACAGCATTCCTCAAGAGTTTGAAATCTGGAAACAAAACTGTCCTAATGAGGGACTGGCTAACCAGTCACATAATGGAATACTTTATAGTCATTAAAAAGAATGAGGTCTGTGACATTAAGTAAAAATTCAAGTTACAGGGGCACCTGGGTGGCTCAGTTAGTTGAACATCTGACTCTTGGTTTCGGCTCAGGTCATGATCTCATGAGTTGTGGGATTCGAGCCCCTCGTTAGGCTCTGTGCTCAGCGGGAAGTCTGCTTGAGATTCTCTCCTTCTGCCCCTCCCCTCACTCACTCTCTCTCTCTTTCTCTCAAATAAATGGATAAATTTTTTTAAAAAATTTAAATTGTAGGGGCGCCTGGGTGGTGCAGTCGTTAAGCGTCTGCCTTTGGCTCAGGGCGTGATCCCAGAGCTCTGGGATTGAGCCCCACATCAGGCTCCTCCGTTGGGAGCCTGCTTCTTCCTCTCCCACTCGCCCTGCTTGTGTTCCCTCTCTCGCTGGCTGTCTCTATCTCTGTCAAATAAATAAATAAAATCTTTTTAAAAAAATTCAAATTGTAGTACAGTATAGTACATATATGGGAGGATTTCACTGATATAACAAGACCGTGTAAATATGTATACACACATATACATATATATATATATGCTTCTTTTGGAAGAAATAAAATCATATACGTATATATATACACATATATACATATATACACATATGTACATATATATACACATATGTGATTTTGTTTCTTTCAAAAAAGAGTGCTCAGAATAAAATATGGTTGGAAGTCTCCAATTATTTGGGGCTCTTATGTACATGAGAATACTACCCGATACATATATACATACACACACACACACATATGTATGTATATATGTATACATATGTACGTATATGTGTGTGTGTATACACATATACGCCTGCAAAGGAAGCAAGAAACCTTGTTTTAGCCTTACACCAGGATCTCTCAAATTCGAGTAATACATGGATCCCTTAAAGGAAAATAGTTCTTTGGGTATTCACTATTAGCTTGAAATTTTTAATCCTAAATTTTACTTAAAGTAGGTATAAGTTTGGAAATCAGTGTACTTTTCGTGCTTTTAGCATCAACTAGGGGATCCCAGAACCTTATAGAATTAGTAGAAATATAAATCCAAAGGCAATTTATAAATTATATGCCAAAAAAATCTATGTAATTAAAACTCAAACTGACAGATGATGTTGTTATGCTGATATGAGATCTCTGATGAAATGTAATTGTAGAAAGATGTACCTCAGTACAAGTCTATATTAAATCTTTTTGCATTTGACTTTGATAATACTCGGTCTTGCTATTATGTTATAAAAATATGAAAAACTTCATGTCTGTATTTGAAATTCAAGATTCTCAGACCACATTTTACCAAAACTATGAATCAATTTTTAATGATATGACACGTGATAACTATTTTTCTTTGTAAAAGTTTTTATTGAAGTGTAATTAATATGCAGTGTTATATTAGTTTCAGATGTACAACATAGTGACTCAACAATTCTATATATTACTCAGTGTCCACTACAGTAAGTGTAGTCACCATCTGTCACCAAACAACATTATCACAGTCTTATTTACAATATTCCCTATGCTGTACTTTTCATCTCTGTGACTTATTGTGTGACTGGAGGTTTGTACCTCTTAATCCCCTCTATCTATTTCACCCATCCCCCAACCCACCTCCCCTCTGGCAACCACCAGTTTGTTCAGTCTTCAAAAGTTTATTTTCTGATTTGTCTCTTTTTTTCTTTGTTCATCCTTTCATTTCTTATATTTCACATATGAGTGAAATCATACGGTATTTGTCTTTCTCTGACTGACTTATTTCACTTGGCGTAATACTCTCTAGGTCCATGCATGGTGTTGCAAATGGCAAGATTTCATTCTTTCTTATGGCTGAGTAATATTCCATTGTATATATACACCACATCTTCTTTATCCATTCATCTACTGATAGACAATTGGGTTGCTTCCATATCTTGGCTATTGTAAGTAATGCTGCAATAAACATAGCGTTTTTGCTTTGTTTGAGTAAATAGCCAGTAGTGGAATTACTGGGTCACATGGTTGTGGATTGTTTTTTTGTTTTTGATTTTGATTTTGATTTTGTTTTTGTTTTGAGAGAGAGAGCATATAAGAGAAGAGGGGTAGGGGCAGAGAGAGGGAGAGGGAGAGAATCTAGAGAATCTTAAGCAGGCCCCATGCCCAGTACAGAGCCCAGTGTGGGGCTTGATCTCACAACCCTGAAATCATGACCAAGCTGAAATCAGGAGTCAGACGTTTAAATGACTGAGCCACAGAGGCACACCCATATGGTATTTCTATTTTTAATTTTTTGAGGAAACTCTGTACTGTTTTTCACAGTGATTGCACTGATCTGCATTCCTACCAGCAGTGTACCCAAGTTCTTTTTTTCTCTATATCCTCACCAACATTTGTTATTTCTTATCAACACTTGACAACTCTTAATTGATTTTATTCCCTTAAAAGTAAGGTTACTATGGTAGCTTTTTAAAAAGCATCAAATATTTGGAAGAACAAGAAAATAATATCTGAATCTGCTCTATTTTTTATAGATATTTTTTAAAATATAGTTTCAACACAGAGTTCACGAGGTTTGGGAAAAAATGATAAAAACTGGAAATAAGTCATTTGTATCATTTAGAAAACAACTGCAATTCAAAATTTCTT
Organism: Ursus maritimus; assembly: GCF_017311325.1. NCBI lineage: Eukaryota > Metazoa > Chordata > Mammalia > Carnivora > Ursidae > Ursus > Ursus maritimus. The sequence continues at coordinate 78,828,953 of NW_024423343.1, read as the reverse complement.
ATCCTTGTTGCTATTTGTCTGCAAGTGAAATGTTGAAATGACCACCAGTATGGCTTTCAGCTAGCCCAAATACGTCATCTTCATGCTAAGTCTGCTTCTGGTCTTTTCTTTTATTCTTCATTAATTAAAGTAGTACATTACTCATTTGGGGTGAAGTGGGTGATGAGAATTAAGGACTGCCTTGTCGTGATGAGCACAGGGTGATGTATGGGACTGTTGAATCACTATATTGCAAACCTGACCTAATATTACACTGTATGTTAACTAATTGGAATTTATTTTTTGTAAAGATTTATTTATTCATTTATTTGATAGAGAGAGAACATGCAAGTGGGAGGAGGGGCAGAGGGAGGAAGAGATCTCAAGCAGACTCTGCACTGAGCATGAGCCCCCACAGGGCTTGAGCTAAAATCAAGAGTCAGACATTTAAGTGACTGAGCCACCCAGGTGGCCTAAGTCTTTGTATATGAAAATGCCACTCAAGTGCAAATTATCACAGCCTATGGGAAGTTTTGTCTTGATAAGTAGAAAAGAATTCAACATAAAGGTGACAGTTACCATTTTGAAGTTGGGACCTGCCAACCTTATGGCAGTTAAATGTATTTCCTAATTCATGAAATGTTAAAAAACAAGAAATGATGGTCAAAATGTTTATGACATGAGCCGTAGGATTTTGAGTGATTTTTACCTTTTTTTCCCTTTCATGTGTTATTGGACTGTTTTTGAATGATTATGATTATTTACCTAAGCTTAAAAGTAAATGATAATGGTGATTTCATTGTGGAAAAAATTAAAAAGATAATAGGCTGTCACTTTATCACTTGGCTCCTGAAAATTATAAACACAAATGAAAACAAAGATGATAAAATTGAGATCTAGCTTTAAGTGGCATGCGGTCATCTTCTAGAATCTGGATGATGGTGTTTTCATATTTAATCACTAAGGTGACTCTCCAAATGAGTAGATACAATTACAAATAATTTTGTGTAAAAAACTCACAGGCCTCAGACAACATGTCCAAAATCCCGAGGGGTCCCTAGACCTGATTGAAGAAATATCTTATATTCTTCCATGTTGTCTAGAGTTTTTATAACGAGCAAGATAAAAATGAAGTGGTTCCATCTTATAGTCATCCACCTTCTCAGCAGCCCACCCTGTGCTCCCTGTTTCCTTTTCAAGGTTTTCCGTCCCCTTGTGTGTCTACTAGGGGTGCTCTTGTCTCACAGGCAGGAGCTTTGGTACCCTGATAGGACTGATGCAAAAATGGCCAGCTATGGAGCATAACCATGACCGAAAAGAATAACAGACCAAAGATTTGGTGCCTAGTAGGAAGCCCAGTACAACAGAGTCTAGGCTGGGATTGGGAGGTGGGAGAGAGTGCATAGATTTATTTTATTTCATTTCATTTCATTACATTTTGAGAGTTCATAGTTTTAAAGCCAGAAACCACACACAGTGGTTCCATGTTAGGAAAGCAAAGTCTTGAGTGCTGCTGACTGGCTGCCTAGGTCTAGATTGTGATAGGGGGAGCACTGGGCCCCCAGGGGGCTCTGCTGCACTGTGGGTGCCCACCTGGGGGTGACAGGTCTAACACCTCCATTACATGGGTAGTATGCCGAAGTCTGAATTTTGGAGCCCAGCCCAGTTTGTGGGCTAGATGGCTCAATCAGTATTAGTCAGCATCAAGAAGATGGTTTTAACCACCCACTTCACGAGGAGACTCAGAAAGTTAGAGGAAACCTTAAAAAATTGGCTAGTCTAACTCTTTTTCAAGTCTGGGAGAATGAGTCTTACAGAGATTACTGTTTACCCAGTGGATCAGTTGGAATTGGAATCCAATTCTCTTGTCTTATCCCAGAGCTCTTTGAAATTACAACACATTGCAAATTCATCTTCAGTGAGAAAACCACCTTTCCCCTTTCTGAAAACACCAACAGCATGCAAAGAGTCCACATTCAGCAAGAGAGGTTGGTGACACCCAAGGAGCGAGAGTTTTGTCAGAGAGTTGCCTTTCATAAACGTCTCCCCCTACTCCCTCTATCTGAGTCTGGGTTCCCCAGAAGGTGACTCTGAGACTGGGATTCATAGGACCCCAGTGTTAAGAAGTGCTCCAGGAAATCTGAAAGGGAATGGGTTAAGTAGGACAGAGAAGGGCGAGAAATCGAGCGGAAGTGTGATTCTGGCGAATTCTAAAGGACACCCGTGGAATGGTAGTGACCCTTCACAGTTTTGTCCTCATGACTCTAGGCAAGAGCATTAGATTTGTGCCCTTGCCTTTTGGCCAAGGGCCTGCGTGCAAGAGCTGAAATGCCTGGGCACCTCTACTCCTACCCAGGTCGGCAAAACTGCTCCAGGAGCCCAAGGGCAGCCTCTGCAGAGGCTGCCGGTGCAGGCCACAGAACGCATAGGTACCGGAGGAGGGTCACACGAAGCAGGACAGGGGACCCCAGGGGACATGGGAAGCGGCAACAGTGTCCATATGACTCCCAAATTACCATACTCCAATAGTGTCAGGTAGTTTCCTTATTTCTTCTATAAACCAACTTAAACAGATACACAGAGTTGAAAAAAGGCGTCATAAAAATGACTCCTCTAGGTCAGGGTCAGTAATCTTTTTCCATAAAGATAGTAAATATTTTAGGCTTTATGGAGCATAAAATGTCTGTTGCAACTGCTCAACTCTTGCAAAAGCAACCACAGACAATACATAAACAGGTCAGTCTTCATTCCAGTAATACCTTATGGACACTGAAATCTGATTTTCATGTGTCATGAAATATTCTTCTGATTTTTTTTCTGAACATTTAACAATGTGAAAGCTATACTTAGCTTGCAGTCCGTACGAACAACAGGCAGTGTGTCAGATTTGTTCTGGGAACCATAGTTTGCTAACTTCTGCACTAGATCAATGGCTTTCAACCTCTTTTGACCATGACTGTAAAAAAGGCATTTAATATTATATTATAACTTACAACATACATACACATACGTGATTTAAAACTCAAGTTTGAGTTTCTTATGTTTTCTATGAACTGTTAACTGATTTTTGTTTTCATTTTATCCTACTTGGTTTTATTTTTAAATGCTGCCACAATCCACTGAACTGTTTATAGATCTAAAACCATTTATACATATATATTTATTTATATGTAAATATATACACACACAGTGTAACACAGTGTCGAATAAGTTTCCCACTAAATTGTTTTTTCAATTCACCAGTGGGTCATACCACCTCCAATCTGAAAAACTCTGCTCGTGATCAATCAGTCTGTGCTCTAGGGGTAGTGATAGCACAGTCATGGCCTCTGTTTCGCAGTCATCCGCACTGATATTACTTGGAATTTGCCAGTAAATAACATAAAGACTAAAAAAAGATGTTATCACAAACCCATCAAGGGCAGCATGACAGGATTACCTGCCTCAACCTGCCTGGCACCAGGTGTTTCAGGAAATTTCAGATGGTTCTGGTCTTTCTCGATGCAGGCAGCGTGAATTCATTTGAACAGAGCAGACTCAGAGCAAAGAGAGAATTCACAGCTCCTGCAAGCCACAGCCCAGACCTCAAGTCTGGCAGGTCCAAAGGAGACTCTGGACCACTTGCATTAGAACTGGCTGGTCAGCAGCCGAGGTGTATGAAGAGTGTGACGACATCACATAGCAACATCCTGGGGTAACTCAGCTAAATGGTGAAGACAGACCAGACCTTGGCTTTGAAAACAGACAGACAGTCAAACACAAAAAGGCAAAACGGTTCGCTGGGATTGGAGGACAAAAGATTGAGTGCCCGGTACTAATCGAAGTCAGCTTCACACTCTCTACCTTGCACTTCAGGTGTCCTGACTGGCTCTGGAAAATGAGGACTAGGTGAAACTTGCCTTTGTCACGTCCTATTTTCCATTTGCCTCTTGTCACACTTCTCTGGCCTTCCCGTCTTGCCTTCCTTTCTAGATTTCAAGGGTGGGAGGAGAGAGGTGGGAGGCAGAAACGTGAAATCCTATTAAAAGTGTTATTCCTATTTTCAACATTCTCCTCCTCACTTCCTGTTTTTCCTCTAATGCAAGTGGATAATTGGGATCCTTGGCCTCTTTCTCTCTCCAGCTTCAGCTCAGTTTAGAAAACACCAATCGTGCACATTGCCTGAGCTAGGTCCTGGGGACACAGTGGTTAATGAAACAGGAACCTGCTCGTGAGGCGCATAGAAGAGCATTAGGCCCCCAGTTCAGCGAGGTGAGATGTGCAGTTCATTGTTAGCCATGAAGTTATTGATAATTGTGGTGATGTTAGCCATCCATCATCCCTCACAGGCATCGCTGTCCTCTCTGTGTCAGGATTACGGTCTACTAGTAGGAGCCTCTTAACTTCCAAAGCCCCAGCTCTTTAGATAGAAAAAGATAAAAACTCTTAGTAACTGTGGGAGAGAAAAAAAAAAGTTAACTGGAGATAAGAATATATAAAGCAATACTCAAAAAAAAAGTATTCTAAGATATTCTAAGTTGAAGATTCTAAGAAATTTTATTTTCTTCTCTAAAACGGTCTCTTTAAAATAGCTTAAAAATATGCCATAATGTACATACATTATGTTTTGAGTTTTTGAGATATTCACTAATTTTTATAAATAGTGATTAATTTTTCTGATTATAGAAGATCCAAATATATTCATTTGTAAAAATTTAAATAATAATGATAGGAAGTAAAATTTCTTCCAAATCTCATCTTACCCCATCCCCAGCAACGAACATTTCAAAGCATGTTTCTCTAGTCTTTATTTTACAAATTGACATGCTTATATATGTACATTTTGGACAAAAATGGGGGCCAACTATATTATATGTATAATATTTATTTACGATAACTCTTTTTAAACTTTATATATTGTGAGCATCTTTCCATATAAACCTACCTTATTCTAGCAATAGCTTAATATTTTATTATACGGCTATACCATTAAATGGGGTTTTTTGCTCTTTTTTTTCATATTTTAAAAACTCAGATTTATTGCTTTTATAATTTATATGTATAATTAATTGTAAATTATATGTAAATATATAATTTACATACAGGAAAGCTTACTCTTTTTAGGTATACAGTTTATGTGTTTCTTTTTTTTTTTAATGTTTTTTTATTATATTATGTTAGTCACCATACAGTACATCCCCGGTTTCTGATGTAAAGTTCGATGATTCATTAGTTGCATATAACACCCAGTGCACCATGCAATACATACCCCTCCTTACTACCCATCACCAGTCTATCCCATTCCCCCACCCCCCTGCCCTCTGAGGCCCCCAGTTTGTTTCTCATAGTCCATAGTCTCATGCTTCATTTGCCCTTCTGATCACCCCCTCTTTCTTTATCCCTTTCTTTCCCTACCGATCTTCCCAGTTCTTATGTTCCATAGATGAGAGAAATCATATGATAATTGTCTTTCTCTGCTTGACTTATTTCACTTAGCATTATCTCCTCCAGTGCCGTCCATGTTGCAGCAAATGTTGAGAACTCGTTCTTTCTGATAGCTGAGTAATATCCCATTGTATATATGGACCACAACTTCTTAATCTAGTCATCTGTTGAAGGGCATCTCGGTTCCTTCCATGATTTGGCTATTGTGGACTAATGCTGCTATAGAACATTAGAGGTGCATATGGCCCTTCTCTTTACACGTCTGTATCTTTGGGGTAAATACCCAGTAGTGCAATGCTGCGTCATAGGGTAGCTCAATTTTTAGACTTTTAAGGGACCTCCACACTGTTTTCCAGAGATGTCTGTACCAACTTGCATTCCACCAACAATGTAGGGAGGATCCCCTTTCTCCACATCCTCTCTAGCAATTGTTTCTTGTCTTGTCAATTTTTGCCATTCTACTGTGGCATAAGGTGGTATCTTGGTGTGGTTTTGATTTGAATTTCCCTGATGGCAGTGATTTTAAGACATTTTCATGTGTCTGTTAGCCATTTGTATGTCATCATTGGAAAAGTGTCTGTTCATCTTCTGCCCATTTTATGATTTGTTTATTTGTTTCTTGCGTATTGAGTTTGAGAAGTTCTTTGTAGATCTTGGATATCAGTCTTTTATCTGTAGTGTCATTTGCAAATATATTCTCCCATTCCGTGGGCTGCCTCTTAGTTTTTTTGACTGTTTCCTTGGCTCTGCAGAAGCTTTTTATCTCGATGAAGTCCCACAAGTTCAATTTATCTTTTGTTTCTCTTGCCTTTGGAGATGTGTCATGAAAAGGTTGCTGGCCGATGTCGTAGAGGTTGCTGCCTATTTTCTCCTCTAGGATTTTGATTGATTCCTGTCTCACATCGGGAGTCTTTCATCCATTTGGAGTTTATTTTTGTGTATGGTGTGAGAGAGTGGTCAAGTTTCATTCTTTTGCATGTTAGCTGTCCAATTTTCCCAGCACCATTTATTGAAGAGACTGTCTTTTTCCATTGGATGTTTTTCCTGCTTTATCAAAGATTAGTTGCCCAAAGAGCTGAGGGTCCATTTCTGGGTTCTCTATTCTGTTCCATTGGTCTATGTGTCTGTTTTTGTGCCAGTACCATGCTGTCTTTGTGATCACAGCTTTGTAGTACAGCTGAAATCGGCATTGTGATGCCCCCCAGCTTTGTTTTTCCTTTTCACAGTTCCTTGGAGATTCGGGGGCCTTTTCTGGTTCCATACAAATTTAAGGACTATCTGTTCCAGTTCTTTGAAAAATGTCCTCGGTGACTCAGGGATAGCATTGAAAGTGTAGATTGCTCTGGGTAGCATGGACATTTTAACTATGTTAATTCTTCCGATCCATGAGGCGAATATTTTCCCATCTTTTTCTTCCTCCATGTCTTTCAAGAGTGATTTATAGTTTCTAGAATATAGGTCCTTTACGTCTCTGGTTAAGTTAATTCCAAGGTAACGTATGCTTTTTGGTGCTATTGTAAATGGGATGGAATCCCTAATTTCTCTTTCTTCAGTCTCATTATTCATGTATAGAAATGCAACTGATTTCTGAGCATTGATTTTTTATCCCGCCACATTACTGAATTGCTCTATAACTTCTAATAGTTTGGGAGTGGATTCTTTTGGGTTTTCCATATAGAGTATCATGTCATCTGTGAAGAGAGACATTTTGACTTCTTCTTTGGTGATTTGGATACCTTTTATCCCTTTTTGTTGTCTGATTGCTGTTGCAAGGACTTCTAGTACTATGTTGAATAATAGTGGCGAGAGTGGGCATCCTTGTTGTGTTCCTGATCTTAAGGGAAAGGCTTCCAGCTTTTCCCCATTGAGAATAATATTTGCTGTAGGCTTTTCATAGATGGCTTTTATGATTGAGATATGTGCCCTCTATTCCTACACTCTGAAGGGTTTTAATCAGGAAAGGATGCTGTATTTTGTCAAATGCTTTTTCTGCATCGATTGAGAGGATCATATGGTTCCTGAGTCTTTTCTTGTTGATATGATGTATCACGCTGATCGATTTCGAATGTTAAACCACACTTAGCTTCCCAGGTATGAATCCCACTTGGTCAAGAGTGGATAATCCTTTTTAATGTACTGTTGGATTCTATTAGCCAGGATCTTGTTGAGGATTTTAGCAGTCATATTCGTGAGAGAAAATTGGTCTGTGAATTCTCCTTTTTGATGGGGTCTTTGCCTGGTTTGGGGATCAAGGGTAATATTGGCCTCATGAGAATGAGTTTGGTAACTTTCCTTCTGTTTCTATTTTTTGAAATAGCTTTAGGAGAATAAGGTATTATTTCTTCTTTGAATGTTTGAGAGGATTCCCAGGAAAACCGTCCTGGAGCCTGGAGTTTTGTTATTTGGAAGGTTGTTTATCACTGACTCAAATCTCTTCATAATTAATTGGCCTGTTTAAAAAATCAATTTCTTCCTGTTTCAGTCTTGGTAGTTTTATAGGTTTCCAGGAAGGCCTCCATCTCTTCCAGATTGCTTAATTTATTGGCACATAGATGTTGATAAAAGTTTCCTAATAATCCTTCCAATTTCATTGGTGTTGGTCGTGACCTTCCTCTCTTTTCATTCATAATTTTATTAATTTGGGTCCTTTCCTCTATTCTTTTTGGATAAGTCTTGCCAGCCCGGTTTGTCAATTTTATTGATTCTCTCAAAGAACCAGCTTCTAGTCCTGTTGATCTGCTCTACTGTACTTCTGGTTTCTAATTCATTGATTTCTGCTCTAATCTTGGTCTTCTGCTTCCTCGTCGTGGATTAAGGCTTGTCCCTCTGTTGCTGTTCCAGCTTCTTGAGGTGAGAATATAAAACTGCATTTTAGATTTTTCTATTCTTTTTGAGTGAGGCTTGGATGGCTATGTATTTCCCCTTAGGACTGCCTTTGCAGTATCCCATAGGTTTTGGACCGTTGTGTTTTCATTCTCATTGGTCTCCATAAATTGTTTAAATTGATTTTTGATTTCCTGGTTTATCAAGTCATCCCTGAGCAGGATGGTTCTTAGTCTCCAAGTGTTTGAGTTTCTTCCAAATTTTTCCTTGTGGTTGAGTTCCAATTTCAGGGCATTGTGGTCTGAGAATATGCAGGGGATAATTTCAGTCTTTTGGTATCGGTTGAGACCTGTTTATGTCCCAGAACATGGTCTATTCTTGAGAATGTTCCATGGGCATTAGAATAGAATGAGTATTCTTTGGTTCTGGGATGTAGTGTTCTATATATATCTATGAGGTCCAACTCGTCGAGTATGGCATTCAAAGCTCTTGTTTCTACGTTGGTTTTCTGCTCTGGTGCTCTGTCTATTGCTGATAGTGGAGTGTTGAGGTTCCCTACTATTAACGTATTTTTATCTATATGTCTCTTTATTCTGGTTAAGAGTTGGCTTGTGTATCTTGCTGCTCCCCTGGTGGGGGCATATATATTTATAATTGTCATATCCACTTGTTGGATACATCCTTTAAGAATAATATAGTGCCCTTCTGTGTCCCTAACTATAGTCTTTAGTTTAAAATCCAATCTGTCTGATATGAGAATTGCTACCCCAGCTTTCTTTTGAGGTCCATTGGCGTGAAAGATGGTATTCCATCCCTTTACTTTCAGTCTGAATGTATCTTTAGGTTCAAAATGAGTCTCTTTTAGACAGCAAATGGATGGGTCATGTCTTACTATCCAATCTGCAACCCTGTGGCGTTTTATGGGAGCATTTAGGCCATTTACATTGAGACTGATTATTGAGAGATATGATTTTAATGATGCCATGTTGCCAGTAAGATGCTTTCTATAGATTGTGACTTTCTGTTCTGTATCACTCTTGGGGCCTTTTTACTTTTATAGAACCCCCCTTAATATCTCCTGTAGGACTGGTTTCATGGTTACGAAATTGGCCAATGACTGGCGATTCTGGAAGGTCTTTATTTCTCCATCAATTCTGAATGACAGCCTTGCTGGATAGAGGATCCTTGGCTGCATATTTTTCTCTGAAAGAGCTTTAAAAATGCCCCCCCAACCCTTTCTCTCATTCCAGGTCTGTGTAGACAGGTCTGAGCGTAATTCTGATACCTTTGCGCGAGCGTGAGAAATTTCTTTCTTGGCGCTTTCAATACTGTATCCTTGGATCTAATATTTGTGTGCACTATGCGTGACATGGCGTAGGTTTGTCGTGGTTGAGCTTGGGAGGGGTCCTCTCTGCCTCTTGGACACGAAGGCTTGTTTCCCTTGCTAGATTAGGGAAGTTTTCAGCTACAATTTGTTCAAATATCTTTTCTAGACCTCTGTTTTTCTCCACCCCCTCTGGGATGCTGATGATTCTGACATTGGAATGTTTCATTGAGTCAGTAATCTCCGTAACCACATTCCTGTGTGTGGGTTTTTGAGCCAGATTCTATTTTAGTTTTTCTTACTAACTCCCATCCTCCAATCTGATTCGCTTCTTCTGCCTCATTGACCCTGGCCATCAGAGCCTCTAGTTTTGACTGCATTTGGCTCATAGAATTTTTAATTTCTGCCAGATTCGCTCTCATTTCTGCCCTTAGAGATTCTATATTCTCATTAACATTTTTGTTAATACTTCTTTCAAGTCTACACATCATCTTTTTTTTTTTTTAAGATTTTATTTATTTATTCGACAGAGATAGAGACAGCCAGCGAGAGAGGGAACACAAGCAGGGGGAGTGGAAGAGGAAGAAGCAGGCTCATAGCGGAGGAGCCTGATGTGGGCGCTCGATCCCAGAAGGCCGGATCACGCCCTGAGCCGAAGGCAGACGCTTAACCGCTGTGCCACCCAGGCGCCCCTCAAGTCTACACATCATCTTGACCATTGTTACTCTGAATTCCATTTCTGATAATTTGGTTATATCCATATCCATTAGTTCTGTGGCAGAGGCCACAGACTCATTGTCTTTTCTTTGCTGGGGGGGACTTCTCCTTCTCGTCATTCTGATGAGGAGAGGTTGCGGGGTTGTCCAGAGCCCAAATTATTGACCGGGACCCAGGCTGTGCGCCCTTGTTTTATAGGGATCTTAGGGATGTGGGCTTCTTGATTTTTCAGCCTGCCTTCTGGGGGAGGGGCCTGCCGTGCCGATACTCAGGCAACCCTGTTTGGGTAGACTTTCCGTGTCCCCTGCGAGGGGCGATGGGGGTGGGCACACTGTGAACCGGTATTTCCAGGCTTTTGTTCTCTGGCGGCTTTCCCTGGAGGTTTGCTGTGCCTCTTCTGAGAGTCAGAGCAGCAGCGGCTGAATCTCAGCCTCTGTCTCAGAACAGAGGGATTGCGGACCGTTCTCCACTGACATTCTGGCCACTTTAACTCTGTTACTGTTGGTGCTGCTCAACCCTGCAGCGTCCCAGGATGTGCGCCCCACACCCGGCGTCCCTGCCCTCACCTCCAGGGCCCGCACGTCTCTGTCCTTTGTGTTTCTAACACCGCCAGCCGCCAGCGGCCCCCGCGCTCCGAAGCTCCGGCCCTCAGTCTGGTGGTGCGCGCTCCCGGCTCACGGTCTCAGTCTGCTCTCTCGTGGGTGCCAGTCCACGCCCACTCCCCCGTGCAGGTGGCTACCGCTTCCTGGCGCCCGAACGTGGCGGCTCCCGCCCACTTCCGTTTATCTTCCGATATCTGTGCACAGTTTCACGGCTCCCCGCTTCGTACCTCAATACTCAGTGCTGGAGATGTTCATTTGTAGAGATCCAGATGTATCTTCCTGCGTCTCGGGCTGATTCCGTGGGTGTTCAGGCTGGTCTGGTACCTATCCAGCTCGACTCAGGGACCGGCTGAAAAAGGGGTCCCCTACTCCTCTGCCATCTTAACTCCGACGGGGGTTTTTTGCTCTTAACAGTGCTACAGCTAACACCTTTAAGTATCTGTTCTTATATATATGTGTGTGCAAATACAAGTGTAGGATAAATTCGTGGAAGTGAGGTTATTCAGAGTATGAACACAATATGCAGATTACTCTTCCTCCATCAGGATATAAGGGTTTTTCTATGATCATGAAATACTGTGTGTATTATAGATTTTTAAGTTTTTGCCAATCTCATTATGGGAAAATGAATCCTGAGTGTTGTTTTAATTCACATATTCAAGGTTGCTGTGAATTTGATCGTCTATTCCCATGTTTATTAGCCACTTGCTTTTTTTCATTTTTTATTGAGATACAATTCACATACCATAAAATCCATCATTTTAAAGTATACAACTCTGGTTTTTAGTATACCTACAAGACTGTACGATCACCACCTCTACCTGGTTCCAGGACATTTTTATCATCCCAAAAGAAAACCCCATACCTATTAGCAGTCACTCCCATCCCCCTCGTCCCAGTCCCTAGCAGAGGCCTCTTATTTCCAAAGTCCCAGCACACTATTCACTAATCTACTTTCTGTCTATAGGTTTGCCTATTCTGGACATTTCCTATAAATGGAATCAAGTAATATGTGAGATCAACATCATGAGATACATTATTATTTTTTCTTCAACTTCTAGTCACCTTTTCAGGTAAAATTCTTCTAAATTTCAGGATGCTGCAGAGCGTTTGAAAAAGTCTGGAAATACAGAAAAAATAAGTACTTCCTGTATTTTTCCAGGTGCACAATTGTCGTTGTTGCTTTACATTTAGAAGTTCTTTACCTGAAGAGGTGTCTGGAGATTGAGATGATACAGATCAATATTATGAGATATCTGTAGGTGATAACTGAAGCCATGAGAATAAATGAGTTCTCTGGAAGAGAACAGAGACAGACAGAAGGAGGGCCAAGTCCTGGGCCTTTGGAAATATCTAAATCAGAGATTGGGGGAGGAGATGAGAAAGCAAAGAAAATCCCGAGGAAATAGATGAGTGTGGGGGAGGGGAAAGGAAGTCCCGTGGGTCACTAGCCCACAGAGGCAAGAGTTGCAAGCCAGGAGTTACTGAGAGTGCGGCTGCAGCCGGACATCCAGGAGAGCGGCTTGCTGGGCTGCGGGGAGTCAGACCGCCAGGTACATGGTACCACTGTGCAGGGAGGAAAAGGAGACAGCTCCTTTAGAATGTATGGCGGTAAAGAGACAGAGAAAACCAGAGGGGGACAAAAGGATCTAACAAAGGTTTCTTTTCTTTCCAAAAAAGAAAACAGGGGGAATCTTGACATGATTTCAGGTTAAGAACAAGGAAAATTTTGTTGATAAGAGTAAGGATTTAGGAAGTTTAGTTAATTCCCATGCTGCTGGGATTTTATATCATAGGACATTTTGAAAGCTCTATGAGTAGAAGCTAGAAGGGAGAAAAAGCCAAGCATGTAAGTGAGTTAATATACATAAAGCTTTTCTAACACTACTTGTGTTAGTTTTGGTCTCTGGGAAGCAGACACTGAGGTGAAATTAGGAGTGCAAAAGATTATTGGGTATAATGCCCATAAAAGATAAAAGGAAAAGGAGGCCAGGTTGGGTAAGGAAAGCCTTCAGACTGTGGTGCAGTTCTGATGGCCCTCTGTCAACCCACTGGGGAACTCTGGGGCAAGACTGCCCACCAAGAGTCCCGGGCTAAGCAGAAATGACGTGGCTGTCAACAACGTGTGAGGTAGTGATGAGTGCTAGGGATATAGGGATGAGTAGAGGGTTCGAGGGGTTGTAAATTTAAACAGAGACAAATAGGTGAGTATGGAGCTTTGGGGAGGACTGGGAGGTAGGGATGGGATGGGTGTAGAATAGTAGTTGATGACATCCAACAGGATGGGGGTGGGGAGGGAACATCATATAGAGTCACTAAGAATTTGGCTTTTATATGAGTAAAATGAGAACAAATGCAGGGCTCTGAGCAGAGGAGTGATGTTATCCAATTAATGTCTTACAAGGATCATGGATGTGCCATTAAGAAGAGACTGAGGTAGTGCAGGCGTGGAAGCAGAAAGATGATGATTCAGGGAAGTGGCGATGGAGATGGTGAGAGATGGTCCGATTCTGGATGCATCATAAGTGGAGCCAATAAGATTTTATGATGGATTAGGTGTGGAATGTGAGAATTAAGAGGCATCAAGGATAAATCTGTGTAGTTCTCTACTGCTCTGTAACAAATTACTCCAAAACTTACAGAACTGTGAGGTAATAAATGGGTCTTTGTGGTGATTTCTTATGGCAGCCATAGAAAATGAATAAACCTTCCCAAGAAGCTTGCTCTATCTTTGAATAGCACCCATTGCAAGGAAATGTTTCCTTATTTGTTGCACTAAGATCTGTCACTGCATTTCTCCCACCATTAGACCTAATTTAATTTCTTGGAGCCATGCAGGCAGCCCATCCTATATTTGAAGATAGCCCTTCTGAGCCTTTCCTTCTTTGAACCAAAGATCTCATGTGTATTCTCCATCCTGGTTACTTTTCTCAAATTATATTGTGTTTAATTTAGGTCCCTGGATTTACATTCTAGATAAATGGGAATTTACTGTAACAACAACGTGTTTGAAAAACCTTTGCAGATTTGGAGTATCTTACACTTCTGCTATAAAGGAGAAATTTTCCATCTTTATTACCAAAGATAAACATCATTGTATTGGTCATTGACCATTCTATTTTTCCATAATAGAAAAGCATCATTTAGAATGACCTGGAATTGAGGAAAATGAAGTAGAAAATTGTCAGGAAGGTTTCAGAAGTATAAATCTGCATGGACGGTATAGATTGTGATACTTAATTAGGATTAAAATTCGATGCTTTGGTAGTTAACAGAAATTTCCCCAAGTGAAGTAAGTTCAATGAAAATCAGCAATATCTGGGAATGAAAATGTTGAATTTCATCTGTCCAGCTGGGCATCAGAAGGAAGAAGTTTCCTTCTTTGGTTCTTGGAACATGGGGCAGTACCAAGAGCTTTGCCAAGATACTGGGGAAGATAGGTGGGACCAATTCGTGCCATGATCCTTAACCGAGAGCTCCTGATAACTCCCAGATGCATGATTCATGGTCAATAAGAACAAAAAATGGATAAAATGAGAGGAAAAAAATCCCTTAAAAGTTGAAAAACAGAGGAAAACTAGTGGGAACAACACCCAAATGATCGTTAAAATGATTAACTATTCCATTAAAAGGTAACTTTGAAGATACATTGACATGAGAGAAGTGGGGCTATTGGGAATACTTTGAAAGAAAAACTAGATTCAGTAAGTAGAGAGAGTGGGTGATTGTCCTGTTTGCTTTGTATTGCAATTGAACGGTTTCCAGTTTCATACATATACGGGCACTTTTCCTCAACTAAATTTTTAGCTCTTTTGGGAGAATGGTTGTGTCTTATTATTTCTTTGGATAGTACTCAATTAATGAAAATACTTGAAAAATAATTGAACTGAATGAAATGCGTGTTGAGTGGCTAAATAACAAATGAAGACATTGTTGTTCTGATGAGACTACAGGTCCTTGGAAGAAAGCTAGATTGAGTCTGAAGAAACCATGTGTTCCCGATTCTTCCATCCCTCCTTCTTAAATGACCCATTGCTCTGGGGTGTTTTTCCAAGTAGGGTCCAAGGATTGTCTGGGGATAATTGTTAAAAATAAAGGATCCTACATCCTACTGTCCAAGACCCACTGAGTCAGAACCTGAGAGGTAGGGGTACTTATGATTTTCTAAAATCGAGGTATAATTTACAGACAATTAAATGCTTATCTTTTAAATACACTTTTCAATGGGATTTTACAGACGTATACCCCCCGTGTAAATACCACCCCAACAAAGACTTCTATCACCTCAGAAAGTTTCCTTAAGCTCCTTTCCAGTTAATTCCTCCCCCTCTACCAGAAGCAATCACTATTCTCATTTCAATGTACTCAAAAGATTACCACGTTGTACTCTTTGGAGTCAGGCTTCTTCCCTCAACGTGTTTTTGAGATTCAGCCATGTTGTTACGTGCATCTGTACTTAGTTCCTTTTTGTTGCTAAGTAGTATTCCGTTGTAGGAATGTGTTATAATTTGTTTATACATTCCCCTGGACATTTAGGATGTGTATTCATTTCCTATGCTGTGTAACAGATTACTACAAATGCAGCAGTTAAAAACAGCATGCATTGATTATCTCACAGTTTCCATGGTTCAGGAGTCCTGTCGTGGCTTACGTAGCTGGGTCCTGTGCTCAGTCTCACAAAACCGCAACCATGGTATCGGCCAAACTGTATTACTCTCTGGAGCTTGGAGTCCTCTTCCAGACTCACATGGTTGTTGGCAGAATTCAGATTCTTGCGGTTGTAGGACTGAGGATGTTGGCTTCTTACTGGCTGTCTTACTTGCCCAGCTGCCTGCGGCCTCTCCCTGCCACACGGCCCTCTTCATAGGCAGTTTACTGCAGGGCTCTCTTCTCCTTCAAGGCCAGCAGGAGAATCTTCCTCTTCAGTCTGCTAATACAGACTCTTATAAAATGTGAGAATAAATAATATATAAACCAAAGGAGTGACATCTTGTCACCTTTGCCATATTAGAAACAAGTCACAAATTTCACCCAGACTCAAGGAGAAGGGATTAGTACAAGGCTGTGGATTAGTGAGGCCACTTAGAGGATATCCACTGAAGTTATTTCTAGTTTTTAGCTAGTATGAATATTAGTGCACAGCTTTTTTGCGGACATATGCTTTCACTTCTCTTGGGCAAATACCTATGAGGGGAACTGCTGGATTGCAGTGCAAGTGGATACTTAACCTTGTAAGAAAATGCCAAGCAGCTCTTCAAAACAGTTGTAGTTTTACACGCGCATCAGCAATGTCGTGAGAGCTCCAGGCAGCCCCCCCCTTTCTTTTTACTAATATTTGCTATTGTCTGTGTGTGTCATTTGAGCCACTTTCTACTGGATGTCAAATCTGCATTTTTATTAAGCTCTGTGGGTGATTCTAACACATATTCAACCACCGCTCTAGATGTGAGTCAGAGAGCACGTGCCTAGGACTACTCATTACAGGTCCCTCAGAAGTCAGTCCCCAAACCTCACAGATCAACTGAATCACAAGGAGCATTTGCTGAAAACGGATTCCCGGTCCTTCCTCCAGACTTCCTGAATCACCATCTCCAGGAGTATAATTTGGGAATCCATATTTTCCAAAAACCTTCTAGGTGATGCTTTGACCTGCTGGGGTTGAAAACCACTTCCTTCACTGCTTCCAGACCTCAAAGTGTCTCTGGTGGGCTACTCGCACAGAGAAAACATCTTTGAAGCGGACCTAGGACTCTGAGATGGCAGCATGGCACTCTTTGCTTCGTTAGTAAACTCCGCCAGCACATTCCTGTGCTCATTGTTTCCTCTGTATCTTCTCACGTTCCTGACACAGCTGTCTGGGAGAACAGAACTCGGGGAACTGGAGCGCCCAGGTTTGGCTTGACTAACAAGACTTATTTCTTACTAGAGGAAGTTTTCGCTCCAGCTATAACTGCATAATCTCAAGTAACCACCCACGTCCATTTTCAGGAGGACATTGCGTTTCTTTAAGAAGTAATTGTTTGGAGAATACGTGCAGAGCACATGCTCTGTGGCAAGCAGGGCGATGAGCTGCTGAGTACTGGACGTGCGCCAGAGGGGAGACAGAGCACTAACCCAGCAAGGGCAGTGCCGGGGCTGAGCGCTCAGACGGAAGGAGCAGAGCTCTCCGGGAGCACATGACCCGAGCACTCAACCTGAGGGAGGAGTGACAACGACTCCTCCGGGCTTCTTATTCTCTAACCATCATCTTTTAAACACCATGGTCATATGAACAGATGCAACTGAACTCCTCTCTCTCTCACCAGCCGTCTTTCGCCTCGGGCCGGACCCAGGGCATTATCTGTCAGGGATGAGTGTGTGGAGAAGGACCGCCAGACAACCACAGGCCCCTGGAGTTGAGAGAGACGGACAGAGGGACAGAGGACGGACGCATGTGGCCAGCCATGCACTCGAATGCTGGCAGTAAGCCCATGACAAGATGTAGACCAGGGGTTAGGAGACCCTAGCTATGCTGCTAGCTAACATCTCTGAGATTCACGTACCTTCGCTTCTGCCGCAGAACAAAAGATAACTAAATGGTGTCTCAACAACCTGTATATAGAAGGTGTCGGAAGAGTCTGAGCATATAGGATAAGCCTATTTTTAAACAGTGTACTACTGCATTAAATGATATGCTTATTTTTTCCTCAACCTCAGTCACCTTTTCAGGTAAAATTCTTCTAAACTTCAGGATGCTACAGAGCATTCAAAAAAGTCTGGAAATACAGAGAAAATAAGTACTTAATGTATTTTTCCGGGTGAACAACTGGCCTCGTTGTTTTACGTTTAGAAGCTGTTTACCTGTAAAGGTGTCCAGAGATTGAAGAAAAACATATTGAGCAAGTATTGCAAAATATAACTGATAAGCTGTGTAAAACTAATCTGTGCTGGGGCGCCTGGGGGGCTCAGTTGGTTAGGCATCTGACTCTTGATTTCGGCTCAGGTCACAATCTCAGGGCTGTGAGATCGAGCCCCGTGTTGGGCTCCGTGCTGTGTGTGGAGCCTGCTTAGGATTCTCTCTCCCTCCCCCTCTGCCCCTCCCCTGTGTGCTCTCTCTCTCTCTCTAAAAAAAAAAAAAAAAGAAAGAAAGAAAATCTGTTGTGTTGCCCAACATTTCAAACCCCTTGCACGTTGTTCTTCAAATTCTCAAAGCAAGTGAAGACCTGAGGTCAGGGAGGTTACACAACTTGCCCAAACGCTCCCCCTGGTTCAGTGGCAGAGCCAGGATTTAAAACTCACCTGGCTGAGGCCCAAGCCCACCAGCTTTCTCCTCCAGGGCATCACCATTGAGCTGTGACCCTTGCATGGGGTTGTCAAGAGAGCACAGCACTTTCCTGACACCTCGACTGCAGCCTTATTCTATTAAGTCACATCTGTTCTATTAAGGCCCATCTCTTCACAGTGTGGGCTTCAGGAAACTTTTCGAGACACAATGAAAGCTGCAGCTCCTCCCACCAGACAGCCGGAATTTGCATTCAAGGTCAAGGCATGTGCCAGACCTCTGAGGGCCATCGCTGGAGTGCCTTGAGGATCATAGACCCAGGTAAAGAACCACTTCTTTTGCCTGAAAAGCTCTTAAAGACAAAGACAGAGGCCTCCATTTCCCTGCTTCTGTGTAACTACAGGGCAGGTGCACAGCAGACGCACGGAAATGTTTGGTCTTCATGCAAGTGCGTTAGAAACTGTCGAAGGGTGTGCAAGGAGTCAGTGAGGCAGAGAAGGAGGAGAAAGCCTTCCGCATAACAACGATGTTATAAGGTAAAGGCTCAAGAAATGATTCCCCTTCCCTTTCAGCAGAGTGCACGTACTTGCAAGAGCACACGCATGAGGCCGTAGCTGTTGGTCATGCATGCACCCCAGCCAGGGCCGTCCCTCGGGGTGGTGGCCCAGGGGAGCACAGGGACATGAGCGTAGGAGTCTCTCCCACAGGGTACCCAGAAGGCTGAAAAGCTTTATTTCCTACCTGCTATCCGAGGAGACACCAACCCTCTTTGAGGAGCTGCTCTAATTTTTATTGCTGAGAGTCAGAAGGCTCTGTTATCTTTAATTTGCCAGGAAAATGTACAATACTAAACCAGCCTTCAAATCCCTCTGGATATAGAATGTTCACTCCCTCCAAGTGCAGAAAATATGTTGAGAATGAATCCGTATCTCTCAAATTTCCCTTCTGAGCATCCCCCTGCCCCCATCTCCCTCCCACTAGTGCCCCAGCATTCCCTGCCAGGCCATACCCACCCCCTCCTGATGGCTTTATTGTCCCTCGGGTGAGCATTCCTGACAAACAGAAACAAGCAAGGCTCTCAGCTCACATAGACATCTTCCATCTTGGCGTGAGGTGCGCATTTACTAATGAACACCTCCCTCGGGTTTCACGCACAGTGAAGGTAAACACAGGCCCGGGGACCAGGAAGTGAATTACTGATCCTTTGGGCAAAAGCAACTTAATGAAGTGAGAATGAGCCAGCAACCAGCCCCATCGTGGGAAGGTTATTTCCGAGCTGCATTGTCTACATCTTTAATAAAAATGTTCTGTGTGGTCTGGTACCAGATCAAGTGGACAGCTGCCCACAGATTTCGTGAGACACAAGGAGTGCATTCACTCATTCACGAAATCAACATTTTGAAGTACTTAATGTGAACTAGGTTCTGTGCAAAGTGTGGATGCCGTGAGCTTGGGGTCTCATGGAGACACACCAGCATCTGTACTGGAAGGAAATCCAGGGGCTTGGAAGCAGGTAGGAGGAGCGCTGCTCCCAGGCAAGGTGGCTACAGCTGGGCCACAGGTGAAAGCTCTGTAGGAATTAGCCTAAAAGTGTTGTGGAGGCGTGGTGTGAAGGACCCTTTTGCAGGAGGACCTGCAGAAAGAACAGAACGTGTGAAGATCCAGAGAAAGTGATGTGCTGGAGCCTGCTTCTGCCCACTGGAAGAAGGGACTGTGTGCCTCTCTTCCCAATTCCACGTTCAGTGACATCACGTTGATAGCCGGAAATCAGTCGTGGTGGGAGTATTTACACCACAGAAAGTGGCAAACGCTACTGACCAGGGCTTCTTGCCCTTAAACAGCCAGGTGATAAACATGGGCCAATGCGCCACTGCCCAGAGGTGAAAAAGAACATGGTAGTCTAGGGGAAACCCCCAGGTCAGCATGTCTGCTGTTGGTTCTAATGAGATTGGTTTGTTGTGATAGGTGTGGCTGAGTGGGTCATCAGGAATCAGGTCATGAAATGCCTCAACATGACACAAAGGAGTTTGGGAGTAATGCTGTCTTGCCAAGGCATTTGAGTGGACATCTATCAGTTAATACTTGCCCAGCACCCATTTCTCTTTCTTCTGGGGGCAGCAGGCTGGTTGATAGAACATAGGTCATGACAGCCCTTGATAACCAAGGGAGGAAGCTCTGATCTTCCCCGTGCCAGCCCCCTGTCATCTCATGTTTGTCTTTATATTAATCGGGTGGGGAATTTCGAATCAGAGGTCTTGCAGGTTCAACAACAACAGTGTTTATCAAAATGTGGTCCTTGTACCAGTCATATCAGAATCACTCAGAGTAGTTGTTTACAATGACGAATCCTGGGCTCAACCCCAGAAACCTCAATCAGAATACCTGCAAAGAATCTGCATTTTTAAGAAGAAACAAGTAATTCCTATGTTCACTAAAGCTGGAGATGTAAAGCCTACATGGTATTTTTTCTCTTATGCACTCCATTTATTCATTTATTTAACAAATATTTATTTGTGTCAGTCACTATTCTAGGTGCTGGGAGTAAAGAGGTAAATAAAATCAGGCAAGTACTTGCCTCAAGGGCCTTTTAGCCTGGCGGCAGGGGAAAGAGAAGCAATACATTATTTTTTAAAAAACAATGTAATTTCAGATAATAAGAACTAAGGAGGAAATAGGGTGATAGGGAGTTGGAGTGCAAGTGGCTTATTGGTTCCTTTAGACTGGGTGGTCAAGAAAGGGTCCATGAGGAGGCAACATTTTAACTGAGGTGCGTGTTCTATGGTACTTTTTCCCTCTGAATTCTTATTCAGGATAAAACACACACATACACATGTACGAACTTTAGTCCTGTCAGACAAATCAAATAAAAAAATTCCTTAATGTAAATTTAAATTAAGAGGCCATTTTAACTGCATACTCACATACTTATATTAGACATATCAGTCATGGTACCCACCATCGTTAGTGGGACCATTGGCAATCCCCTAACAACATCCTATTACCTGCCTCATCTCCTGCCCCCACACAAGAGACTACCAAGACTGCTATGTTTTGAACCACGTGATCCTATCCCTAGGTTACAACTGGCTGTGCCCAAGGGCAAACAATCTTCAGGATATCCAGAAACATGGGCAAAGACTAACAGGGCCGCCAAATTCTCTCCCAGAACCTGGAACGAGGAAGCACTTGGTGACTGAGGCAGGGGCTGAACTGGTGCCTTGGGAGAGATGGAGAGGTACAGTTGGATCCATACACAGCCAGAGAAGTTAAAGGGAAACAGAAACTGTGAGCAAGATGGGGAAGCCAAAACTCTGAGAAAGCAAAAATAAGAAGATGGTGGCTCAGACCTACGATGAGTAGCTGACTGGGGCACAAACAGCAGGCCACGTGTGTGCAGCTGGAGAAATTCCTTCTCCCCTCTCATTATTCCAATTCCTGCTCTTCCTACCACAAGGGTATTTGGCTTTTTCTGGGTTCCCATCAGCAACAGCAAAAGCACTGCTCCCAACGCACATATGTTGAGGTAACTTGAGTGCGTCTCTGTCACTACAACTATTTATAGTCTTATTTTGAATGACGTAATTGTAGTATGATTGAAGCTTATTAAACACACACGTGTGCACCTTTTTTGGGCCTGCTTCCTAGATGGGAGGGAAGGGAGGTGGCCATATTGTCACTCACTCAGACATCTCTTCTAGAATTCCACTCACACCCACCAAATAAAGTCCATGACTCTCGAGTGGCCCTGGCACATTCTTGGCCTGCTCTTCTACAGAGAGACAGGTGACTTTCGTGGGTCTGTGTCAGTTTTAAGAGATTTGAAGTTCATTGACCCTAAATAACAAGAACACTATGCAGTTACTCCCCAGCTTCCTGAAGTTGATTTTATTCTGATGAACTCTTATCAGTGAGCAGTCGTTCCCTAAAAATCATTTCTGAGAAGGCTTAAGTATTGGCTATCTCCCTAAAGAGAGAGAACTAGAATGTATAAATGGAAAGGGCATCTGATGTTAGATCCCATCACCAATCCTTTTACTAATATGAAAAAGAAATGTTTTGGAGCAGCTGAGATATTTCGCTCTGAAAATTAGCCAGTAAGGAGCTACTTGGATAATGTTGAATTTTTTTTTTTCTACAAACCCCCCTTTGAAATAAACCAGACAGAGATTCCTTTCACTTCCATGGGAGTTTTCAGCAAAAGGAGAAAGGAGGACTTTATAAGCTCTAAGCAGCCCGGGAGGCCATTCATAGACTTCCTAGCATTCTCTGCCATTTCCCAGTGTTGAAGGCCCTGAGTGTGGCTTCTCACTATCGTCATTGTCCCTCTTGGGCACTAGCCTGGCAGCTGAGCTCTCTGAAGCTTATAGCCTTTGGGGTATGGGAAGAAGTTGCCATCAGACACGATCACAGCCCGTGTAGAAAAAGAGATGAGCCGGAACTGTGGCGCTGGGGAGATGAAGCACACAGGGCTATTTTCATACCGTCCTGAATCACACTTCCTGTCTCCCGTACCCAGTGCTCCTACAGTGAGTCTGGAAAAAACCCTGCTGTGGGGGCACGCAGGGAAACCATGCGGAAAGGCAGAGATTTCTCTGACTCCGCCTCCGGGCTGCTTCCAGGAACAAGACCTAGGTCACCTACTTCTTTGGAATGTCCTCCTCTGC
Organism: Ursus maritimus; assembly: GCF_017311325.1. NCBI lineage: Eukaryota > Metazoa > Chordata > Mammalia > Carnivora > Ursidae > Ursus > Ursus maritimus. The sequence continues at coordinate 78,806,159 of NW_024423343.1, read as the reverse complement.
TCCATTGCTGCTGGCATTCCGCAGACTTGGCTGAAAGAATCCCCGGTCTTTCGGGGGGTCATAAGCAGATTCTGACACCTGGCCAGTACACTTCGTGCTAGTTCACTATTTCCGCTCCTAGAAAAGTGTCATCCTCTTCGGGTTCTTATTTTCTCACATGTATAATGACATGTTCTTTTCCAATCTTGTTTGAAAGGGTAACAGGTACAGAGTTTAGCGCCACCCCCATCTCTACCACTCCCTTAAAACCTTTCATTTATTTGGCAGCTTTGAGTGAATTTCCCAGAATTCCTTTCTGGTAAGCATTTAAAATAACTCAGGATAAAAAATTCTAAAAAGATCCGAATGATATTGTGCCTAGAGGAATATCCCATGAGCAGGATCTCAGGATGCACCAGTCCCTTTAAGGACCTCCAAGAGAGGTCCATCCATGCTGGATTCAAGTATAGGAAATGAACAAATCTACTGGGTCCAAGGGGAAGTCCCCAGACCTCCCCATTCCATCCCTGTCTTCTCCTCACCATAATAGGGTCCTCTCTCACTCTGAGCCCTGTGCTCTTTGAGATTAGAGCCAGGATGGGCTTTATAGGTAGATACCAAATACAGAATGTAATTTAGAGAACTCTGAAAAGACAGCTGCTTTTATAATATATTACTCTCCCCATATTAGATTAGAATGCTTTTGGCTGCAAGTAATGGAAACATAATTGTGGTTGCCACCATTGTTATTGTGAAAGACAGGTCCGGGCTTCAGTCAGTGGCTCAGTGATGCTGGCACGGAAATAGACACTCTCCACGCTTTCCCTCAGACATTCTCAGCGAGTTGACCTTTTTCCTGCTTGCCTGTTGCCATATAGTCACATGGCATCACATCCCCATACCAAAGTGAACGGACAAAGGACTCAAGGGCTTTCTTCTAATCGGGGTCTGTTTTTTTAATCTGAGAAGTCAGGACTCAGTTTGCCCACCGGTAAACCAACCACTGGTGAAGGAGAATCACATTACCATGTCTGACGAGCACAGTGGTGACCCATCTCTGGAGCTATAAACCAGCACTAGGGCCTACCTTGCCTGAAATCAGGGCATCTAGCTCTGTAATGAGGGAAGAGAGGCTAGAGCAAGGAAAGGGGTTGTTGGGGTGGTCGCCAACAGTGTCTACCATGACCACTAAACTTGCTAATGCCTGCAATCTCATTATTTCTCATTGATGTTTTAACCAGCCAGAGGCTTTATACCAGAAGAAAATTTATTCCATTTTCAAGACATTTATAACACAAAAAAATATTTAGTTCATCCTATTTTTTAGAATAGTATTGAATAGGAAATTGAAAACCATGAGAAAAACGTATTTATTATGAGCAGTAGTGGTGTGCTTGTAAATCTTTAGCCGCTGGCTGGGAAGGAACCCCCATTTATAGTTTGCTGATTTCCACGGTATGACTACTCTTACCATGGTTGGTTTCCAGCTGCCAATGGCTCAGCAACTGGTTCACGAATTTCCCAAAAATATAATAATCAGCTCCTATGAGCTCATATAAATTTTTCGCACACCACCAAATGAATCTACTCTATACTAATGTGCCAAGCAATGACGCTGTATACTTCGATCTGTTTGATATCACCTTTAATGTAGTACTTACACCTGGTGAAGTAGATACTACCATCACATTTCACAGATGGGAAGCTTGGCCTCAAAGAAGTTGAGTCTTTTCCCAATTCTTCTGACTGTAGGTCTCAGCAGGAGGCCCATGGGAGCTTAAGGCTGAGACAGCTCCAGATGCTGGCAATTGCATCCCGGTACCAAATAAGTACTTACTCCTAGAATTGTGTGCACTGTCAACTCTTAATGCCCTTGGAGTAGTAAAGACGAAGGAATAGTGAAAGTCACAGGAAGCCTTTATTCTTGTTTTGAAGAAAAGAAAAAGGAAAAGAAAAATGTAACGATCTCATCAGAAACATCCAAAACAGAACACCTTCTGTTCTCATTGTGAATGTTCTACGTTTGAGAGAAAGGTTAGGTCCTTCTTGTTTTTTATGACATCAAAAAGAAATTTTTCTAAAAGAGCTCACATTGGCATTCATTTCTACCTTGAGTTTTATATGGAGGAACCGCTTTGTGGCTTGAATGTATGGGCAGCTCTTATAACTTGTACATTTCCTTATTAGAGAAAAACTCCCCAGGCTTTCCGTGAGCTGCGACCCTCACTCTTCCCTTTGCCTATCTCCTTGGGTCGTAGTGAGGTGCAAGGGTGGCAGTGTGAAATGTGAAAATGCTCCCTAACTGTAAAGTGCTTTTGAAAATATGAGGCACCACTGCTTTTGTTTCAACAAAACCCTTGGCTCAGGTTGAGTTTTCTCCAGTCAATGAGCCTTCCCTCGCAAGAGGAGAAATATTCTGGCTCCCTTTCCCCTTCTCCCGATGGTTCTTAATTCATAATGTTTTCCCTCCTGGCTATTGACACAGCAGGTTGGAAAATCCTCTTGATTCCAATTCATCGGTCAGGGTTCCTGGCAGGGTCCATGTCATCCACTATAGGGGCAGGGACATGAAGCAGCTGTTGTCACATTTCTGGAATTTCACTGCCATGTCTGTGCCAGGGCTCTACCTGTACAGTCTCGAAGTGAGCCCTGCTGGTCCGCACCTCTTCCAGCCTGTTGCTGGCTCGCAGGCCTGGTGCTGGTGTGGAGTTAGGGTGCCAGCTGATCTCCGGGGAGGGCCTGAGGTCTGCCCAGGAGAACTCTGCACCACTCAGGGCCAGGAAGATGTCAAAAGGACAGAAAGTTTTGTGATGTGATGTGATACATATGGCCTGTTCTCTTCCCCTCTCTCTCCCATGTCATCCAGCTCTACCTGGATTACCCTCTCCAAGGTCCCTTCCCCTATGGCCAACTGTGCCAACACAGGATCCCAGGTTTTCAATGTTACACAAAAGGGCTTAAGCGATGGGCTCCCCTATTCACTATCCTTGGTCGTGAACACAACCCATTTGCTCTACTTGCAGCAACTCAACAGCTGCAATATTCTTTACAGGAACGATTAAGCTCTTCATCTAAAAATTAAGCCCACTTCCCCAGACAAATGACTGTCTTACTCATAAAGTAGACCTCTCCCAGATGTCATGGCATTTACTGATGAGCCACCAAATACCAGGGACAGGTGAGAACTCAACTCAGACTGGTAGGAAGCCACAGAATTTGTGCTAAAGGCAAATTCTGGTTACAAAGTACAACATCTCCTCCCTGAATGCCTGTTCCTTTTCCCTCAAAAGCAAACTCACACTTCTGTGTACTCTGAGAATTAGGAACTAGAAGCAACCAGCAAGACACAGTGAGCGCTGGCATTGTTCTTGAGACACTTACGCCCAAGGAAGTGCAGATTTAGAATCAGCGCCAGTGTAACGCATTTGTATCCAAAACACATTGTAACAAAAACTGCTTGTCTTGTCTATAACGGAGTCTCTCCTTTCCCACTTCTTTTTCGTCTTGTGATTTTAGAGCCATTTTCCAGTTTCAGGCTTGTCCTGTTTTACGGGTGTGCTGTCCGGTCACATTATACTGGAAGATAATGCCACAGCTCTGCAGACGGCTTTTGGAAAGTTTTAGAGCAGACAGACTGCTACAGCCATTCTCAACGAATGCTCTGTAGACTCCTGAGAACGCACAAGCCCCTCTGGGGGGATTAGAAAGGTCAAAACTATTGTCATTCTAATACTAAGATGTTATTTGCCCTTGCTGCCATGTTGACATTTGCCCTGATGATGCGAAAGCAATGGCAGGCCAACTTGCTGGTGTCTTTGCACAGACCAAGATAGTAGCACCAGGCAGGAAAAAAGAAAAGGAAGGAAAAGAAAAGAAAAAGGAGATTCACAGTAAAAGAAAAAGAAAAGAAAAGAAAAAGGAAAGGTAGTTTCAGTTAAGGGTTTCCTTGGTGGGGCCGTAAAAATTATTCATTTCATTCACTATTGATTCTTGAGTTCACGTCTTTTTAATATTCGGTCTGATACAATGGGGAGTATGCATAAAGCACTTCCCTGTGCTGAAGTACACTGTAGCTCAAAGAAAAGCACTTGTGTGAGGATTTGAATTGCCAGCTAAGCTACCACTTTTACATGGTTATTTTGTAGAACTTTTCTTGAAAATGAGCAAAGTGGGCCTGTCATGATAGAGGAAAATAACTGACAGTATTGTTGTCAGTAATAAAATTCAAGCCTTCAAACAAAAATTACTAAAATAACTAATTTTGGAAAAATTGTATCTGCCACCGTGAACTTGACAGCTTTCCAATACTGAAAGAATTTTCTGACAATAGCAGTAGTGATATTAATGAACGTTTATTTCTTTGATATTGCATAATAAAATGCATGAACATGTGGAAGATGTGCATAACTCAGTGATCCACTACTTTTCAAGAAACCAAATAATATGATATTACAAAATCATGCATGGGTCCGAAGTACAAGATAGGGGAATGTACCAAGTTACAAAAATTTCACTGGTATGGTTTCATACTTCACACTGAACTAATCTTTAAGAAACTACCAATTGTTGGGGTGCCTGGGTGGCTCAGTTGGTTAAGCGTCTGACTTCGGCTCATGTCATGATCTCGGGGTCCTGGGATGGAACCCCACGTCCATCTGGGCTCCCTGCTCAGTAGGGAGTCTGCTTCTCCCTCTCCCTCTGCCCCTCCCCTGGCTCATCCCTTCTCTCTCTCTCTCAAATAAATAAATAAAATCTTTTAAAAAAAGAGAGAGAATGAAACTACCAGTTGTTGAGTTTGGGAATAGTATCAAAGAATATCCATAATTATCTGAAAAGGCTACTAAAATACTTCTTCCTTTTTCAACCAGATATCTGGGTGATGCTGGACTTTTTTTCATACACTTCAACCACAATAACCTGTCAAAAGAAATATTATTTTTAAGTGATATAATAAATTAATGTCTTTAACAGATCTCAGTTTTAATTTTCAGTATCGTAAATAGTGCTAGATATATAACTCTCATTACAAAAGCTCTTTAGAGATCCTCAATATTTTTTAAAAATATAAAAGGGTCTTAAGTCCAAAAAGTTTGAGGATACTTGGACTAAACTAGCATGTTGGAAATCTAATTAGAAAGCCATAAAGCTAATCTTGAACAGATGTGCAAGAATTTATGCAACCAATGGAATTGTTGCCTGTAGATTGCACACTAGTTGAGACCACTGTCATTGGGCAACCATTAGAATCCCCCTCTGCAGCTTCTACAGTACATGCACACACAGTCCCGGTACTTTATGATCACAAGGCATTTTGAATCAAAATTAGGTTACTTAATTGTGACAAACTTGTTCATTGCAGATTTGACCTCAAAAGAATTATCTGTCTCTGGAAATAAAATCTACCTTCAAAGGATGTTTGGGACGCCTGGGTGGCTCAGTTGTCTGGGAGTCTGCCTTGGACTCGGGTCATGATCTCGGGGTCCTGGGATTGAGTCCCACATCGGGCTCCTTGCTCAGCAGGGAGCCTGCTTCTCCCTCTGCCTGCCGCTCCCCCTGCTTGTATGCCCTCGCGCTTGCTCTCTCTCTGACGAATAAAATCTTAAAAATATATATCCAAAAAAAGGATGAATGTTTGCTCTCTCATCACTAAACAAACAGTAAAAAACATTTGTCACAAGCTCAACAACATAGGTAATAGATGGAATTTTGGAAGGTTCCAGGCTAAAGAGAGTGCAGGAGGAAGTCTAGTCATTTATTCTCTTATTCAAAAGATATTACTGCTGTGGGTCAGTTGTTGAGAGGAGTGTTGGGGGTATGGTCCTGAGCCCACAGACCCAGTTCTAGCTCTTGCAGAGCAAGACAAAGCATTAGACAAGTAAACAGGCAAAGGAATATTTGTTGGGATAAATGCACCAAAGGCGAGAAGAAACGGGATGCATGGGAGACTAAAAGCAAGGGAGACCATCTTTAGGCTGGCGAGCAGGGAGGCGTCTCTGAGGAGGAAACACGGCCACCTGAAGACTGAGAAAGAGCTCATCAAGTGCAGAATGAGGGAGGGTGTTCCGGACTGGAACGCAGAGCTCTGGGAAGGTCTTGGATCATTTACTTTCTGAAGGGTTAGGAACATTCCAGGCACATGTAGCACAGTGGCTAAGAGCATAAGATCAGAAGTCTGATTGCCAGGGTTCCAATCCCAGTTCAACTACCAACTGGCTGTCTGACAGAGAATTTACTCAGCCTGTGGGCAAGGGGAGGGTGTTTTATGGATGTATAATTGACATACAGCCTTTCTGTGTTTTGGTATTTCCATCTATAAAATGGGAAAGGCAGTGTGCTTTTGCAGATAGGTATTTCCTGTGTATTTCATGAGACAATTCGCGCAAAGTGCTAGGCTCATGGAGGAAAAAATCAATCAGTAGTAGTGATGTAATACTGGTTTGTAGGAACTGAGTTAGTTGGCCAGGGCCAGGCTGAAGTATCCTAAGGGCAGCGTCATAGACTTGGTTTAGCATCAGGCCCCAAGTGATCCTTGTTATAATATAGGAATGGTATGTATCTCAAGCCAAGCCAGTGTCAAGAATCCCAAAGAAGATTGGAAGAAATATATTGGTGAGAAAAGCAGTTATCAAAACTCTTGATTCACATGCATCCTTAGGGCTACAGCTTTCAGAATGGGCTCATCAAAGGCACAGACAGGTGGAGGCTGAGGTTATGAACAGGAGAGAGTGCCAAGCAGTGAACAGGACAGATGGGAGCATGGGCGACAAGCCCAGATCAGGACTCAAGAGATGGAGCAGGCATAAGCCAAGGCTTGGTCTCAGACGGCAACGAGACTCATCCCTAGTAGGCTTCATTACCCTGAAACGGGATCTAGTAAGATCACAGTTATTAAACATTTGTGCCTGTTAGTATGCTGAGCTAGGCTCCACTTTCTTCACCCATGAACTTTTCACATTGCCCTTGATGAAAGTGCTCTCTCCTCCTGGAAAATGGGGTGAGGGTAGGGGAAAGCTCCCCTAGGCATCGTGTTGAGGCTGGCATCTCTGAGTTCCCATGCTCTTTGTATTTTCCTTCTGGCTCTAGGGCCCCTGTCCAGATGGCCATCTGTTCTTTGCTTCTGCAGCCTACGGAAGGCTGGGAAGACTTGGGGTCTTTATCTGAACGCTTCACATTGAAATAAAAAATTAGGAAGCAGTTTAAATCTTTACTTAGGTCTCTCAGAAAATTCCAAGGGGTGAGATCTAATATTGCTTGACACACCAGCAAAACATCCTAACATTCCTTTTTATCCACCTACTGTCCCTCCCCGTCCCAACAGCTGCTCTCTCCCCACCCCCAACCTTCTTCAAAGGGCCGTGATGACTCTTCTCACTTTGGCCACTTCTATTTCTCTCGTAGGGAAAGGTAAGAAGGCTCCATTGTGTGCTCTTATCACACTCCTCAAGGAGAGAGGCCGCGGTAGATTGTTTTATCCAATCTCTCTCACACAGCCATGTTTAAGAGTAAAATGGGGGCTTGGAAGCTAGTGTTATTGTAGTTTTTAACCTAAGCCAGTTCAATGACTATCAAAATTAGCAAGTCGTGTAGGATTTCTCTACATTGTATCTACTTTCAAGTGTGCATATATTCCATCTCCCCGTAAAAAACTATGTCACAAAATCAATGTTATTTTACAAATCCTTGGTATTAAGTCTGAATTAATGTTATCATTCCCCCTTTGGGAATGATATGTAATGATACACTATGCTGGATATTTTCTGCTGCCCTTCCACATCCTCTTCGCACCCTTCTCCTCCCTGTCTGGGACCAAGGAAGCTCACCTCTGTGGACTTAATCATCAGGTGACCTTGCCTCCTTGATTGCTACCAATAAGGAAATGACAGCAGATGGGAGAGAGAGACAGAAAGTGAGAAAGACAGAGACATAGAGAAGAGACACAGAGAGATAGAAAGGGAAAAAAGAGCAAGAGTAGGTAGCAATTCATTCTCTGTGCTCCCTCCCCGCCTGGTCACTGCAAGCTGGCTGCATCCTCTTCTGTGACCACAGTTCATTGCAGATGGCTTTTTCTTTTCTTTTCTTTTCTTTTCTTTTCTTTTCTTTTCTTTTCTTTTTTTAAAGATTTATTAATCTGTTTTAGAGAGAGAGAGCAGGGGGAGGGGCAGAGAGAGAGGGAGATAAATCCTCAAGCAGACTGCCCGCTGAGAGTGGTGCCCATGGCATGGAGGGGCTCCGGGGGGGGGGGGGCTCGATGCAGGGCTTTATGCAGGGCTCAATCCCAGGACCCTGAGATCATGACCTAAGCTGAACCAAGAGCCAGAGGCTTAACCAACTGAGCCGCCCAGGCGTCCTGCAGATGGCTCTTTCTGTCTATATGGCTCTCTCTTTCCCTTCCTGTAACCACTCTTCCCTCCTATACATCTTCAGGCCTAAAGGGGACAAGAGTGACTCACTCTTAGATCCAGACATGGCACTCTCCTTTGATTTCCCAATACATCCTGTAAACAATTCCTTTGTCAAGTCCATCTCCTTCCTGTCAAGACCCTGCCTCTAACACCCCTCTAATAAACAAACAACAAACAAATCAAAGGGAAAAGTTTAGAGCAGGTAAAAGATGAGAACAGTTTAAGACCCCTCATTTAGAGGGTGCTGGCAGCAGATAGAGAAGAGGATATAGTTTAGTTCTTATCTTGCTTACATCTTCACGAAAGAGAATGGTCTGTTATTCATTAAAGGAAAGGGAAGAAATGTTTATTTTGTTTTGCCTTTAGTTATGGATACAGAATGTATCAGAAGTGGGGAGTGATGATTCCACACATTCTCCCCTAGCGTCTCCCTGTCCTGGGTTCCCTTAAAGAGCTCATAGCTGCTGCTGTTGCTTTTCATGCAGGTGGAGTCCTGCCATCTGAACATGGGACTGTGGAGTCCTTCTGGCAGTCTAGGGCCTGAGGCTCAGCTCCTTCTGGGCATTAGCTCCATGGCACAATTCTTGCAGATGACTCCACGCCTGTCTGTGTCCATCCCTTCAATCCCCCATAGTGTCTCAGCAGAGACTTTCCTGCCACATCATTTCATAGCCACTCTCCACTGTCTTTCAATCATACAGAAAGAATATTATTTAAAAGCTTTCATCCATTTGAATTGCATTGTTTCTTAGATACTTCTAGTCAATGGTTCACACCTATATTTCCTCTGAATTTTTTTTGAATTTTGTTACTGAGGGCAGAGATTACATCTTCAATCTCTGCATCTCCATTCTCTATTTTTTACAAACCATTTGTTTATGGAGTGCCTAATATGAACCTGGTACTGTGCAAAGTACAACAGTGAGCCAAACAGAGCCAGTTTCCATTTTCATGGATCTTACAGCTAAATAGGAAACTAACAAGCAAGCAAGCATACTGATAAATGCATAACTGCACATCTTGATATGTACTACGAAGGAACGGTGTACAATGTTTTAATATGTAATGGGTCATTTGATCCACTTCGAGGGGTCATGGAAGGCTTCCTAAAGGTGGAGACACATTAGCTAAAATGTGCAGGATGAGCAGGAATCAGTTATGTCAGTAAGTCTCAAGTAGGGCTCATTTTGCCCCCTAGGGGACATCTGGCAATGTCTGGAGATATTTTTGGTGATCACGATTGGGGTAGGAGTACTGCTGGCATCTAGTGGGTAGAGAGGCAAGGGATGCCTGTTCAATATCCCAAGATGCACCAGAAAGCTCTCAAAAGAAAGACTTATCTGGCCCAAACCCCCGATTGTACCCACGTTGAGAAACCTGAAGTAGGTAAATGTCACTCAAAGAGAAGAATATATGCAAAGACCTACCTCACACTTAGCTTGGCTCAATATTGAACTGAATTTCCAGTTTAAACTATTTTGGATATCATCTCTTTTTAAAAATTTTCTGTCTTTACTTCTGTTGGGTAAAATTCTCTTCTATAAAGCAGGGGTAAGAATGAATATGACAAAACCATTTCTCTCCAAAGTGTATGTGTAACCGAAAACTTGATTAAGTGAGAGAGTGAAATATAGTTGATGGATTTGAGGATTTTTTTCTGCTCTAAACCACTTGAAAATAGAAAATGGCCTCTTCATTGTGAGTAGTAATATGGCTTCCTAAAAGTGGACATTTGTGGTTGGAGTCTCCATATGGTGACCAGGGTTGGGCTGAAAATGGAAATTATGATTTTTAGGAACTAAATAAAATAGGGGTTAGGAAAAAGAGCAAAAGGGTTGTAAGCTTTGTAGAGCACTTTCTAAAGTCAAGGCCCCTGGATACATTATTCATTCATTTGACAACTATTTATTGGACTCAACTGGCCCAGATATCTGGGCTTGAAAAAATAAAATTGAGGCAAGAGATGAGCAAACAGTGATAATATTATATGACTAATGTCCCAATAGAGTTAATCCTGCATGAAGTACTGAGAGAAGGCCAGAATTAATAATGCCAGAGGTCAGGGAGGATAGGAAGACCCCTCCCCCCCACCGAGTGTCTTCATAGAGAAGGGATTGATAGATATGAGCCTTGGGTAGAATATGAGGATACTGAGCAGAAAAGCGGAATAGCATGTAAAGAAGCAAATTGTGAAAAAGCATGGCTGACTTGGAGTGCAGCAAGTGTGTGGTATGGCAGAAAGGATGTGGATGTTGGGGCTGGGGGAGTGAGAGATGGAGAGAGGTGGCAGAGGGTGAGGTGATGGAGGGCTGTGTGTCATGCTAAGGAAGCAAAGGAAATGCACAAATGGATTTGCATGTTTAGAATGACCACTCCGGAAACACTGTAGAGACTGGATGGGAAGAAGGCAGGCTGGGCAAGAGTATCTAGTTAGGAGATCACTGGAGTTAGAATACCAAAAAGTCCAGAAAAAAAGCATCTGATCATGGAGAAATGGTACTTCAATTGAGAGAAGCCAGTGAGTGGGTCATGGGAATGAAGAGGCCACCATATACATAAAGAATTCATTTTCTTTTTACTTTGAATAGTCTTTTTAAGAAGACTTTTATTTATTTACTTGAGGAGGGGGCAGAGGGAGATCAAGAAAGAATCTCAAGCAGACTCCCCACTGAGTGGGGAGCCAGATGTGGGGCTCTATCTCATGACCCCAAGATCATGACCTGAGCTGAAATCAAGAGTCAGACGCTCAACCAGCTGAGCCACCAGGTACCCCTGAATGGTTTTAATTTTGCAAATAATCCACTGTTAATGACAACAAAAAAGTTGAGCATAAAATAAAAGCCAACAGAAATTTAGAGCCAGGGGCACCTGGGTGGCACAGCGGTTAAGCGTCTGCCTTCGGCTCAGGGCGTGATCCAGACGTTATGGGATCGGGCCCCACATCAGGCTCCTCCACTATGAGCCTGCTTCTTCCTCTCCCACTCCCCCTGCTTGTGTTCCCTCTCTCGCTGGCTGTCTCTATCTCTGTCGAATAAATAAATAAAATCTTTAAAAAAAATAAAAAGAAAAGAAATTTAGAGCCAATGACAATGACATTTAAACTTCTACTGCATGTCCTTTGAAATATTGCAGCATACAAGTATCCTCACCCTTAAGGAATTTGGATTGTTTTCTGCTGTGTGAAGCAGGAATTCCTTTCAGTGTAAGGTGAGTAGTGGACTCTGTGCCCCAGACCAGGACTGAGTCTTATTCTCTAGGAATCAGTAGAGTTGGGAGAAATGACCTACTAAGTGCCTGAGAGGGTGTGGTTGTGAGAACAAGAAATCCAAAATGGTGACCCCAATATCCTGGCCAAAGGACAAGCCTGTCAGCCTATTGAAGAGGAAAACAGGGAAACCTCGAAGGCTGTACTTAAAACTTTGATCCTGCAGCAAGTTAATTTAATAACAAGAGTTACAGGCATGTAACCTGTACTAGTTATAAAATGTGAATAGAGAGCTGGTATACCAGATTATATTCGACTGTGTAAAAGAGATAATGAAACTTTCCCTGGAAGCAAGGGGAACTCTCAGCGGAGAACCTCTGGGTGTGATGCACGTGGCTCATGCAATCCCCTAAGCCTTCCTTCATTGCACCCAACCTACCAGTAAGAACTCCTGATACTTGTACAACTTTTGTGCTTTATATATCATTTCCACACATTTTGCTGTATTTGACATTCACAGTAACCTTGTAGGGTTGGCAGGTTTGCCATCTGCAACAACAAAAACTGAGGATGAGAGAAGCTGAGGACTTTGACCAAATAGGCTTTAGTAGGCAGGACCAAGTCTGGAAGATTCGTGGATGTTTCCTAGATCTTTCCATTTAACATGCTTCATTCTTCAGGTTCCTGATCCTGGAATGCATCCTATCCTTTCCTCCTTCATTTCTTTGCTCACACAGTTCTTTCTGCCAAGAATGTACTTCTTGCCCCATTTTCACCTGGTCACATATTTTTCAAAGCTCAGGTAATATTTCCCCCTAAAGCTTTCTCTGCCATATAGCCAAGCCGATCAGCCAGAGTTATCTCTCCATGCTTGCTCTTCCCGTAGCATTCTTTGTGTGGGTTTCTCTAATGATAGATATTATCATTTTCTATGCTGCACCATAGTTAACTGTGCACAAGTCTTGTCTCCTCCACCAGGCAACAGGCACCTGGAGCAGAGAGTCTCATCTTTAATCATCGTAGCTTTTCTCCTTAGTAGAAAGCCTTACTTACTTAGTAAGAAAGTAGAAAGCATAGTCGGCATTACTGAATATTTGAATGAGTAAATAAAATGAGAAAGGTGAAAGTCTTAAGGACCTGGTCTTTGGAAAAGAAAATGTTTCTAATGCTTTCCTCCCTCCCCCATATCTCCTCTTTATTTCAGAGTTGAGAGCAGAAACATACTCTAGAAAAGTTCAAAGATTCCCGGTCAGTGTACCTTCTGTTTAATTTTTATGGAGGGTCACCCAATTACTTACAAAAAGTCAATCAGGCATGGAGCATTAAACTTAGGTCAAGATATATGGTAAACCAGTGTAATGTTTGCGAGTCTTAGACTTTTTAAAATAGGCCCCATGCCAGTGCGCAGCCTTGAACTCTCCACCCTGAGATCAAGACTTGAGTTAAGATAAAGAGTCGGACACTTAACTGACTGGGCCACGCAGGCGCACCTATGAGCCTTGGACTTTTAACTTATCTCTAAGAACAATGATTCTAGGCCATGATAGGGAAAGTTGGCCGTTGAATTTCCCAGGGTTCTTTCCCGCTATTTTCTAGTTCCACCTTCCTCAGCACGCAGGTGGAAGGCCGCCAGGAGAGGTCTATATCATAGTTTGGAAAAGAAAGATTCCCATCGATGATGGTGTCCCAGCTCTGATACCTGGAAACAGACAATGTGTATAGTATACTGGGGTATGGCAATTGGGATTGGCTCCACAAGACACTGCAAAATTTATCTCCAACTCACAGTTTGATTTTATTCTCTATGATTTTTAATAGGTGGTCTCTAAATTCATTCTGTGTTTTTTCTGTTGGTGCAGACAATATGTATTTTATAATGCTCAAGCAAAAACAATGTAGAACTTAACTCAAGAACTCTTGGGCCTACTTATTAATGGCTATTTGGTCAAGGTACTATTTCTCTCATTCTCTGTTTTTGTTGTTGCACATGGCAAACCTCATGGAGTTATTGTAAATAAAACACAGCAAAACATGTGAATGCTATATCAACTTCAAAAAGCTATACAATCAGGTTACTTATTTTTAATCAAATAATTTACTTAAAAAACGGGCCAGAACTTGAACAGATATTTCTCCAAAGAAAATATACAAATGGCCAACAAGCATATGAAAGATGCTTAACATCACTAATCATTAGGGAAATGCAAATCAAATCCACAATGAGATATCATCTCACACCCATCAGGATGGCTACTATTAAAAAAAAAAAGCTAGAAAGTAAAAAGTGTTAGCGAAGATATGGAGAGATTGAAACCCTTGTACGCTGTTGGTAGGAACGTAAAATGTTGCAGCTGCTATGGAAAACAGTACGGAGGCTCATCAAAAAAGTAAATATAGAATTACCATGTGATCTAGCAATTCCACTTCTGGGCATGTACTCAAAAGAATTAAAATCAGGGTCTCAAAGAAACATTTATATGTCCATGTTCATGGTAACATTATTCACAGTTGCCAAGAGGTGGAAGCAACCCAAGTGTTTATTGCCAGGTACATACATATAATGGGCGATTGGCTTTAAAAAGGAGGAAATTCTGACACACGCTATAGCATGGGCGAAGCTTGAGGACATGATACTAAGTGAAATAAGCCAGTCACAAGAAGACGATACTGTATGATTCCATTTAGATGAGGTACCTAAAGTAGTCAAATTCTTAGAAACAGAAAGTTGAATGTGGTTGCCAGAAGCTAATGGGGAGGTAGAAGGGGGAGTTGCTTGTTTGGTATAGGGTTTCAGTTTTATAAGATGAAAAAGTTCTGGAGATGACTTGCACAGCAATGTGAATATACTGAACAATTGAAAATGGTTACGATGATAAATTTCACATGTATTTTACCACAATTAAAAATTAAAAATTGAAACAAAAATTACAGAATTCTATGAAATCCAAGAAAATTTCAGGCTGTTGTTAATTTTTCTGATCAACTTCTCTGGATTGATGGTAAAAGTTGGAGGTTAATATTCTTATTAATGTAATTAATTGAATAAAAGGGGGTAATGGGTACTTTACAGATGCTGACTAGCTCTCTACTCAATAGCACTTAATTCATCACCAATACTAGGTATAGGATGGAAAAGGAAAGGTATATTTATGTCCTACGAGGGATGGGAGGAAAAGTTAAGTTTGTGAATTGGAATAAAAGCAAGGTGAGCGGTGCAAAGAACATGGATCAATAATATGGACTTCATTTACTTTTTTAGAAAGATTTTATTTTTAAGTAATCTCTACACCCAACGTGGGGCTTAAACTCACAACCCCAAGATCAAGAGTCGCATGCTTCACCGACTGAGTCAGCCAGGTGCCCCAGTAATATGGACTTTTAAAGATTGTTATGGAGTTAACAGTGTTGATGTTTTTCTTGCTCATATTTCATGCTCAGCTCCCAGGGTAGGCATGGAAGGGATTCAACAGTAACTGAACTAAAAGTGCCTAGTATAGTGCCTGGTAAATGTTATTGTTCAGTAAGCGTTAGTCTTCCCTCTCTCTCCTCCCTCCCTGCAGCTCCCTGTCTCTTCTTCTGGGGAATATTACCATAAAGGATGATACCTTGTGTCCGAGAGAAGAAAGATTTTCTATCCTAGGAACTCCATATGTCTTAATTCTATATCATAAAACCATTTTTTCCTTAAGTAATTCAGGGGGCATCTAAATATGGGTTGTGGTAATAATAACACCACTGTTTTAATCCATTCAAATTGTTTAATTTTAAAAAAGCTTTCTAGTAGTTACTTTAAAAAAATAATTATAATAAAAATATATCCTGAATAATAAGGAAATTTAAGAAACCAGTAGTTTAATTTAAAACATTAACCTCTTTTTAGTTTTATATTTTACCATTCAGACTACTTTTGAATATATTCTAATAAAGCCAGTAGGAAATTTGACAGCCATTTAAGTTTGACTCTAGATACGATATGCTAGTCTTAATTTTTTTTTTAAGGACAAAACAATTGCTTCTTTGAATGCTAAAAGCATTATTATAATTTCACCTGGTCTCATTTATCTTGAAGCATCATAGAAAAGGAATCTTACTTCTTTTTATTCTGTATAATTTTAGAACCAAATTTTGCAGATAACCCCTCACTTTACAGCAAGGACAGAGACTGGAGAGGATGCATGACTTGTCCAAGGTCACAGGGTAGCTAATGCCACGGCCAGATGTGAGTACCAGCTTCCTGTGTCTTAAACTGGGGATCTTCAAACTATATTGCTTCACTCATGTTCAATAAAATAGTCCATGGCAGAAGTAAACAAAACAGGACACCCAGGTGGAGAACGGCGGTGGAAGACAGAGAAAAGAGATGACCACAAAGACTGGAGCTTCATTATTTACAGAGACCGTTGGTGGGAAATTCAGGCAATAGTTGCTCCAATCCCAGTTTGCTATAAGTATTTTAAATGCAGCACCTTCTAGTTGGTGGAACCAAACGTGGACAATTGCAGGCTCAATCCAAAATCTCTGCCTGTCTTCTCTTGGCTCCTGGTGATCTCCCTCTAGGAAGCATGTCTGCAGCAAATTTGGTGGCATGATCTTTGTATTATAATTAAAGGGGCACAGGGAATATAGCAGTATCTTATATGGTTTTGGAACGTGGCTTGAAGCTTATGAAATTGGCAGAATTTTCTTTCTTCTCCAACCCTGCCCATACCTAGAGAAAAAAAAGAAAAAAATTAAGGGAAGAGGATAGAGTCAAGGAAAGAAAGAAGAGAATGGGAGAGGAAACATAGGGAGAGCAAAAGGAAGATGAAAATTAGAGAAAAGATGAGGAAGGAAAGAGAAACAGTGGGATGAAGCTATATAAAACACTCTGATGCGGAATCACCTGGCATAGCTGTTAAATGTACATTTCTGGGCCACATTCCAGATCAGCCAAATTGGAATCTTTGAGAATAGCATGTATTAAAAGTAAGTGAAAAGCTTTTTGATAAAATAATTACCCTCCTTTTTGTTAATTTGATTTCAAATTTTGTTATTTTGATTTCAAATTTGCAAATTCATTTGCTTCTTTAAAGCTGGCAAAAAAGAAGTATTTCATTTATTTGCCTAAAAAGCTTTTCTTTTTTTATTCTACGCAACTGTTGATAACGTTACTTTACACAAAGAAGTTGGTGTATTTTCACATATATCAAAGCAGCTCAAAGACACAGCACCTTCCATCAAAAGGACGTACTCTAATGAAAGTAGCAGGATAACGTGAAATGCATCCTCTTCTGCCAGAGGCCCTGGTGGTGTGGGTGCAAGAAAATCCGAACTCCACATAAAATGGTGTGCTCCTTGCCTTCTCCCTTGGGCCCGTTTGTCATGACATTTTTCTGAATTACAGATCTTTTGCTCATCATTAGGCTTTTGCTTATTGATACCTGGCTGACATCAGAATATTGCCTGCCATCTTAACAGTCCTTTGGAAAGTCCTATCACATGTTGCCTGCATGGCCAAATCTATTTCTACCATGTCCGTGGTCAAATTTCCGTATGGCAGAAATCGCTGTGCGAAACAACCTTGTGCAGGGTGTCTATACCCAAGTGTACACCTGCAGTTAGGTATGATATGACATACTCCCATTAGGCTGTTTCTGCGGGGATGGTGGTTGCAGTTTGGATGCATGCAAATTGCCTGGTGTATTAGTCATGGCCACGTTAGGAATCCATACGGCAAGGGGCCTGCTGTGTCGTGATCATGTTGTCTAACCATATTGAACGGTGCCTACTGGGTAAGTGATCATGTTGTGTATCCATATGTAGCTGGGCCTGCTGTGATAGTGATCACATTGTGTGTAATTGCACGGCCCCCCTGGGAATTTATTGCTATAGATCAGGCAACAGGGCACGGAAGTCAATAACTGTGCCTGCTCTGGGCTCTTAGCTGTACTACTGAGAGCAAGCATCACCTTCTAGGGTAGGAAACAAACCTTTGGTTTGTGATAGAAATGAGGTTGACATTCTCAATTCTAAGTATCTTGGGGCTATTCCCTCTTTTGCTACTTCATATTACTTCAAATTAGGACAAGGTGACTCTAAAAGTGATAAAATTTATATACGCTAAAGGCTATCTAAAAATTAACAAATAAAATCAAGCTTGTATACTCTATCTTTTTCAAATAGAATGCCTTTAGAACTGTTTGTAAGTTTGTAAAATTAATAAAGAAGAAATATCTTATCAGGCAACACAGCACTGAGAAGGATGTTTACTCTTTTTTGGTTAAACTGTGGAGAATTTTCTTTTATCTCGGCAGTCAGGAAAGGTTGGTAAAACCAAGGCTACCAGTCATGTGCTCCAATATTTTCCTCTAAATTAAATTATATCAGTGGATAAAGAAGAGGAGAGAAGGTCAGTGGGCGAGGGGCCTGGGTTAATATGTACACCAACATACAAGCATCCAAATCAGAGTGGTCCTCCAAAGCGGAAAACTGGATGAGCTCCCTGTGTTTGTGGAACTCTTCTTTTGGAAAGGCCCACAAAGATAGTTTACACATCATACAAGCAAACCCGGATTACTGCCTTCCTCCTCTGTGGACCCCCCACCTCCCAAATTCAGACGGCTCACGTTCTAGTCACCAGTTTGACTCTGAGAGACACCTGGCTCTTTACAAGGTAAGGTGGATGTATAGAAGGGCAGACGTTAGGGTGGATACATTCTGACAGATTTATTGGAAACAGTCGGACAAACATTATTTTCAAACATCACTTGTAAATTTTTTTAGAAGTCCCCCAGTATGTTATATTATGACTCCTGCTAATATCCTTTATGATCTCACTTGAGAACATGGTAGCATTATTTTACGGACGAGCATAAACTCAGAGACAAGCTAGCTCATGGATTATGGTGGCATTTTTCATGGGTAAGTAGCCCATCTCTTTACGATTTTGAACAGGAGCTAATCATGTTACTGCTCAGACAGAAACTTTAACTTCTAAAGATTAGCTTTAGAATTTTCTAGAATAAGAAGAGAATGGAAGCAAGGGAGCGAAGGAGGGAGGATGGGGGGTGAGCAGAAATAAGGAAGGAAAAGCAGATCTTTCCCCTCAAATCTGGATCTTATGGTCATGTGATTCATCTTATCATAGTCATCGAAAAGAACTTTTAGAAAATGAAAAATAAATTGGACTTTTCAGAGAGTTCGATTAGGTATTTAGATATATGCGTGTCCATCCTTAATAAAGACAAGATCTTCTCTCTTCGAAGGATCTAACGTTGCCTCTTTGGCAGGACCCTATGACCATGATGACTTGAATAATAGTTCCATTCCATGGCTTGAAACTGAAATAGGGCCAGAGAATGAGGTGTTATTGGGGGTGTGGGTGTGGGTGGGAGAAATGTCCCATTTAGTTTAGTTTCAAATTAAAAAGTTCAAAATAAGCCATAAACCAGAGTAGAAACTCAAGGTTTCATCTTATATGTGCTACAGTTCTATTTTGAATCATCTCAAGCCATGTAAATAAAAGGTCAGAGTGAAGGGAAAAGAAACCGTAGCTTTAATGTTGACTGGGCCTCTACTATTTCTCAGGAACCATGTTAGTCAATTTGTACCGTGTTGTCTCATTTGTTCTCATCAGGAGCCTATGGGACAGGCACATTATCTCCATTTTACAAATAAAGTCACAGAGGTTAAGCAATATAGTAAGGGTCATAAAATACAAAGAGATAAGCTTTGTCTCTCTCCCCAAGTGTGCTCCATTATCTGACTTAATATTTTTAATGATTTTTTTTCAAACATCTATGTAGAATTGTTATTATTTAACCCTAAAGAAGGGCTTTACGAAGTGAGAGGTAAGGATTTCTCTTTACCACCACCCCTTTCCCTGCACTCTCATTTCCCTCACTAGACGGAATATTTTGGTAGAATATTCCAGAATTATCTCTGTGCTTAAAATAGGTTTCACATGTTGTTTTCTTTGGTTAGCCACTCTGGCACATTTTAAATAGCTGGAGCTATTGCATACATGGGTTGAAACATAGTACTTAGGCCATTTTCTCCCCATGAAATAGAGAAGTAGTAGGAGAAAGGACCAAGGAAATCAGTAGGGCCTTCGAGTAGCAAGCTCCAGACTGAACTACAACTGCCCCCAAGCTTAGTGGAAGGCATCAATGTGGGGGAAGAAATGGCCTTCAAACCAACATCTACTTCCAGATTCCCTTTGTCCATGGAGTTCCGCTAAGTTAACCTAAAATGGCAGGTTTGGGTCATCTGTAGGCATGGGCCTGTGTACCGGTGCTAGTGCTGTGAAAGATCGCTGGAGTGAGTAAGCGTGGAAGATGAGGGACTTAGTACAAAAGTGTCCCCTGTATGGCGCTGAGCTGAGGAGCTGCTGTTCCTTTAAGAGAGGATAGTCTGAAGCTCCATTTCCTTCAGAACCAGCCTTGGCACTGCCCCTGGGCTACAAAAGCAGCCTGTGGTGAATAGCAGCGATCGGGCTGCTCTCTAAGTAAAGGCACAATAACATAAGCACTAGAAGCAGAGTCAGAGCTGGAAAAGAAAACTGGCAAAGAATAGCTATTGCCACCAGCTAGAGGACAGCCTTCACGTGGATAGTGTGCAAGAACACCCTTTCTCCATGGCCCTCCTAAGCACACCATCTAACCTGAGATAGCAATGCACACCTTGTTTATGCGAAGGCAAAATTACCTCTTGGCCCTGCCAGAGCACAGATATACCCTTAGCTCACTGCAAAAGCAGGAGGGACAACTTTCTATTCAGGCACTTGTCCTTGGTAAGCCTCTTCCTTTCCAGAAAAGGACATTAACTCTATACTGCACGACACAGTCATTTAAGCCATATGAGTCTACCCTTAATCGGGCATTTAGAAGAGCCACACTTTAGGCAATTGTAATAGGACACAATTTTGAGCTCTTAGCCACACAGTTTATCAGGAGACAGTTGAGAGAAAGACACTCTGCAGGGAGGATTGCTTGGAGGCCATGGAGTTGATTCACACTGTCAGATCTGCATGGGGTGGGGCTCATGGCATCAGACATTCTAACCACTGCAGAATTGTTTGTGTTGGATTGCATAGGATGCCATCAACTTCTATGGAGAATCACTATAAGAAATAGCCCTGGGGTGCATCTTTTGTGTCTTTTGTAAGGACATGTTGAGATGTCTGTCATACCACCTAGTTGCTCTATTTATGAACTCTGGAATATTCTCATTGGGAGCAGAAACAATTATAAATCTTCTGAGCAATCGTTTTATCTAATGGATATTGTGAAGCCGTCAAGGTTTCCCATTTTCACATGATTAGGAAATTTCGCGTTACCAGGAAGTTGAGAGCCCAAATGCTATCCTTGTACATTTTAACTACTCTCAAAAGCCACCTGAAATCCTTTCTCAAACAAGGTGAGGCGTGTGGGTAAACCAGTAAATATCCAGGTAATCAGTGTATTTTATTTCAATGGTTTCTGTTTCTTCCTCTGCCCAAATCACCTTTTAATAGCTGATGAAAGACAAGCAGACCTGTTTTTTAACTTGGGAGACATAAAATTGTTTTCCTTTCTGTCTCCTAACAAGTCACTCTGGAGCTTAGGGGCCTCTCGGTATGCTAATACCAGAAGCTTTTGTTTAGGGGCTCTCAATATGCTAATGCCAGAACCTTTCCTTAGAAAACAGGCTATTTCGTTCTTGGGAACAACAAACATAAGATCAATAAGGCGTGGCTATTACTAAATCAGTTCACCAATTTTCTTTAATTCAGGATGCCAAATGTATTTTCCATTCACAAATCTGTGTATATAAACACTAGTCCTTTAGTGGTGGGAGAGATTAAAAAATCAGGTGAGGGAGCCACAGGTACGTACATTAGCAACCCAGAGTTCTTGACAATGAACTTCTCTCAGCTAACACTTTGGACTCCAGCTAGCTTGGTGCTCTGAGCCTGCTTCAGTTGTCTGAGATGTGCCGGTGAGACTAAACTGCCTTCCCAGGGAGAGAGAAACCACCTTTCAAGTTACGTTTCAGAGATGCTTGAGAAGAAAAAGATGCACTGATAGAAGAGGCCCGGAAAGGCAACTGGGAAGAATAGATGTTACAGGAGACCTGAACAGACACAAGTGGTGTACCTGTAGCCCCCAACCCCAGGCTCTTCAACTCCTTCCTGGAAATGATATGAAAGGTCCAGTCACTTCCGTGTATGTAATGGTGGCTTCAGCTGAATGGAGGCTGTACTGAATTTAGAGAAGTATGCAATTTCTCGAGGGCAGGGTAGCTAGCTGAATTGGAAAGGATCCTATTTGACCTCCCATGGCCTTGCTCCATCAATTGTGTTTCCCTGTTTCAAACTCAGCACTTTATTAAGGGTAAGTAGGATCATATTCATCACACTGATGGAGCCTAGTTCCTCTCAGAAGTCAAAAGTCCTGAAATTAAATCTACAGAGCTTGCTTGCTGTTTGAACACAAATAGTTGTCCTAGTTGAATTCAGTAGCTTTGCCACAGAGCTTTGCTAGTTTCTGGTATCCCCATCGAAGAGCTTGAGTGAACAGCAGCAATCTAGTCCATGTGTGGGACACTGGGGGTGTTTACGGGTCAGGGTGGGGCAAGAGATGAGACAGGTCGTGGTGTGATTCAAAAGTGAGGGTCGTGGACCCTCTGGAGCTATATGTTTTCAAATCTGTTTCCTTTAATTACATCTGTTCCATTTTGCCAAGATTAATAAAATATAGAGCTTTGGGGCTGATTATTTTTGAGTCTATCTGGATCCTTTGTGGAACTGGGAAGTACATCGTCAGCTTATACACAAGGTGGCACCCTGTGATTCCAACCAGGTCTGAGAGGAGCGATGCTGCTAAGAGACTGAGCTACAGCCGTAAATTTTTATTTAGCATCTTGTTTTTTTGCCGTGGCGAATATAAAGATGGTAAAGATGTTTGGCATGTCACCTCTGAGTTGCGGTCTCTGTCCCTATGTCTCAAAGATTCAGAGTTGCCTCAGTGAAGGGCCCTGGGACCCAATTCTGGTTGATTGTAATGAATGCAGACCCCACATTCAGATTACATATGGAAAACAACGGAGCTTTATTGGTACTGGGCTCATTCCTGGGAACATAAGGGGAGGGGAGGGATGCAGTTCACATACCAACTCAATTAACTTTCAGTTGGGTTTGCTGAAATAGGGAGCCAATTAAAAAGAACGTGACATTTACAAAACTCTGAAATAGTTGAATAGCAACTGTGTTTACTAGTTTTAAGGTTTCTTTCAAAAAGTAATTTGTTCATTATTTGGAAGCTGCCTGCCCTGATTGCAGTACAAGGAAATGGAAATTGGAATATAATCCCAATCCTTACAGTTATTTGACCTTTATTCTAATCTAGACTACATTTAGAAAGCAGTTTTAAAACTATTTCTAATTCTTGGGTGTTTCTATATTACAATTGCTTGGCTAAATGCATGCCATTTGGAATTGGTCCAGAGCATATATAAGTGGTCCGATTTTAGGATAACTGTACTCAGTGCATTGTATGCGGAAATTAAAGTAGGTTATTAGGCTGTACACTCATTTGAAACAGGTTTTGATAAAAATATTTTATGATAGGATTTACCTCAAAAGTTGAAAAGATATTTTGTGTTTCCAGCTCTAACAAGCATATGGGTATTTAACAAATAGATTAGACATCAACTTTATGAAAAACAATATTTGTATACAAATAAAAACTATTTTCCAAATGTGAAACAGAGGCATTCTGTTTTGGGCACTGAATTGGAAGCCAAGAATACATAGGCTGTGTCCCACTTCAAAAGCATATTGTGTTATCTGCCTCAAACTATTTTATTACCAGCTCTATAATCATTGCCTACAGGGCAAGAGGAGAGTGGAGATTTGGAGAAGAAATCTGTTACATGGTCAACAAAAAAGAACAATAAAACAATAACTACTAGAGCAAAAGCCTGCTACTGTAACAGCATTTCGGGTTTCAAAAGAGTTTCTTCAAACCGCTTTAACTGGTCCTAAACCTCAGGGTAGGCCATAGTAAGAGCAAATCTTGTCAGCAATGGCTAGGTCGGATGACAGGCCAATAGGGTATGTGAACACCAAGCTGGACTGGAATTCGGTCAGTATCACTTAATTTCTTCAGGGAAAATAAGTCAACACATATATATTAGAGGCCTGCTATATGTGAGGTACAGAACTGGGGATACAGTGATTAACAGAGCAGGTGTTGTTCCTGTCCTGCTTAAGACTACTGCATCTTTAGGCTCTGGGTTGTGATTCTATTAGCCACTGGTTGGAAGGTCTCAGTAATCTGGAAGAGCAACTTTCGAATGTTGAATGGTCAATAAACTGAAGAGCTTAGATAGCAGGGTGGCACTGATGAGAAAACAAGAGTTTTGGAGTCAGGCTAGACCTGGATTTTGATCCCAGTTTTGTGAAATATTAGTGTTGAGACTCGGCAAATTATCTGTCTGAGCCTGTTTCCTTATTAGTAAAATTATGACATTTCTTCATAGGGTTATAATGAGAATTAAGAGGAATGCAATTAACTGAGATAATATACATAAAGTACTACTGTAGTGCGTGGTATATTACAGATACTCAATATATCCTTTCTCAAGAGAGAGTAACAATCAATATAAAGAAAAAACAGTTATCCTTTCTGAACTTGAGAAGTGCTAGGCATGCAGATAAAAGCTCTGGATAACTCCCTTTGTCCTTTTCAGGCTTGAATACAGGGTTGATCCCCTACCAATAAGTTCTTGTTCTTTGCAGAGAACTAGAACTGCTCCAGAGGGTAGTATTCAGAGCAGGACATGCCCATAAGCTTGAAAAAGGTATTGCTTACAAGAAGTGAGTCACAGCACCTCCATTGTTTCCAACAACAAAGTGGATGGGAAACACTTAAGCCTTGCTAAACAGTGCTCGATGTCTTGCTGGACCAAATGTGTTAGACTATTTAGACAGTGTCATGAAGTCCATATCCACCATTTTGCCTTCAAAAGGGGAGGTGGGGAGAAAAGAGAGGAGAAAGAAGAGGAAAAAGGGAGAGGGGAACAAAGAGATGAGGGGGAGGTAATGGAGAAAGAGACAGAGTTTTGATGCCATATAGAAATGACTCTAGATACCAATTCTTTCCTCTGAAATTCAGCCAACCACCTACTTTTCTCTGAGCCAAACAGAATATTTATCAATTATTAGAAAATGGTAAAATGTGTTACACTTTTCCGAGGGATTTTGCACAAAACCTGTAATGCTTGAAGACTAACCAAGAAACTCTTGGCTAACCAAAGTTGATGTCAATAGTCTTGATACTTTTTAAATTCGAGTCTACTTCATTTCCCCTCTTCTTTAGAACTTTCTCTAACCAGTTCAAGCTAAGATAATGTCTCTTTTCTCTGATCTCTTATGGCCATTATTGCCTGTACAACTCATTTGGTAACTAATTATGCTCTACTGCCTTATGTCATCTCCTGTGTAAAGTATTTACATTTTTTTTAAAAGAGAGAGAGTGCATGTGCGCAAGCAGGGTGGGGGAGCAGGGAGAGGGAGAGAATCCCAAGCAGGCTTGGGGGGGGGCAGCCCAACATGGGCCCAAGGTGGGGCTGGATCTCACCACCCTCAGACCATGACCTCAGCGGAAATCAAGAGTCCCATGCTCAACCCACTGAGCTACCCAGGCACCCTGAGTACTTACACCTTTTAATTTTTTCCCATCATTTATTTTTCCTGTTGCCCAGTTCTTCAACTGTTTACGTCTCTTATTGTTACTCATCTTTCCAACCATCCTGTCATCCCATTAACATGAAAGGTGCACGAGGGCAGGAACTTAATTTCAAACTTCTTTGCCTCTTCCACAACACCCATTATTTTACACACACCTGCCACTTCGGAAATGTGTGCTGTTTTGGTTAACTTTTGTAAGTTTAACTCTTAAGAACTCTGTTTTTGAAATCAGAGAACTATCTACCATCCATTAAATAACTCTAAGAAGTTCGGGTGACAGGTTCAAGGGCACTTGTTGCATCTGGCAGCCTCAAACATTAACCCTCACTGCTGCCATTAGCATCTTCCCGGCGAAGGCGACGATGAGTGAAGATGCATTATTACCACGAAGAGCTCTTTGGGGCAGGTACTTAAGAGAGGATGCAGGGTGGAGGGCTGGGGCTTCATGACTGTTTTCGGGGCGGGTGGGACCGGCAGATCTACGCCGCTCTGAGTGGGCAGACGGAACGGACCTTTCGCACCTCCCGGGAATGTGCGAATCGGAGGATGCGAATTAGCCGGCTTTCGGGGCACCGTGGAGATAGCGCTTTCTAAGTACAGGCTCGGTGGTGGCTGCTGTGCCCTGGTTGACATCTTCCTTTCCCGCTCACGGACTTCTGCAGACACGCGCTGCTCCGCGCGGCGGTGTTTTGCCCAGCGCTTTCCTTCGGGGCATTCAGCGAGCTGCGGGTCGGGGCCGCGGAGGCAGAGGCGCACGCTCTGGGGCGCGGGTAAACTTGCGCACCTGCCACCTGCCACAGGGCGAGACGCGGGCCGGCAAGCCGAGGGCCGCCGCCGCCCCCTCTCCCTTGAGCGGCCGGAGGCTGAGCACGCTCCCGCGGGCCGGCCGCGCCGCGGAGAGAGTGGGTGGGCAGGCGAGGGAGGGGAAGGGAGAGGAAGGAGGGAGGGAGGGAGAGGGTGAGGCGCGTCCCCGCGGCGGGGGCGCGCTCTCGCGCGGGCTGCCGGGATCGCTCGCCGCCGCTGTGGTAATGTCCGCCATGTTGGCCATGGCGCAGGGAGCGGATCGGGCGGGCGAGCGGCGGATCTAGTGTGTGGAAGCGGCCGCGGGCGGCGGGGGGCTGTTTTCGGGCGGGGTGGGCGCCCATGCTGTGGCCGGGGGCAGTGAGGAGGAGGAGGAGGAGCGGGCCGGCCGCGCTGCACTGAGGAAGGAGGTGGAGGAGGCGGCGGGAGTCCTCCCCCCCTCCCCGCCCGCCCCGCCGCCGCCGCCCGGGCTGTTCCTGTAAGGCGGGGAGACAATGAGTAAACTCTCCTTCCGAGCGCGGGCGCTGGACGCCGCCAAACCGCTGCCTATCTACCGCGGCAAGGACATGCCTGATCTCAACGACTGCGTCTCCATCAACCGGGCCGTGCCCCAGATGCCCACCGGGATGGAGAAGGAGGAGGAATCGGTAGGGACTCGAGTGTTTATTACCCCCCCTTCTCTCCTCCCCCCTCCCCTTTGTCAGTCGGGCCTCGCCATTCACAGAGCGCTTTACGCTCGCTGGAGGGCGCCTCTGCCGCTCCAACGCATGGGACTCTACGCCGGCGGAGTAGCGTAAACCCTCTCGGCCGGCGCAGCGCCCGCCCGCGGCCGCCATGTTGTTGCGTCCCAGTGTTGTGATTAGCTCGCAGCGCCGCTTACGCTGCCGTAAGGGGGCCTTGCCGTAAGCGGCGGCCGGGAATGGCGCAGGGGATGTTCTGGCCGCACTTGGCGTACGGCCTCTGTTTACCTCCCCCCTCCCCCCACTTTCCGGCGCTGGGTTAATTAATGGGCGAGGGATCCTTTGGCTAGTAAAGATTTTTTCC
This sequence comes from Ursus maritimus, assembly GCF_017311325.1. Lineage (NCBI taxonomy): Eukaryota > Metazoa > Chordata > Mammalia > Carnivora > Ursidae > Ursus > Ursus maritimus. The sequence goes on along the minus strand of NW_024423343.1, from coordinate 78,779,017 downwards.
CCCACTTTCAAATTTAGTTTTGCATTGGGTTCTCTTTGAAATGACTTATGGAAAGTAAAACGGGTTCAAAACAAACATCTTCCTCTTAGCAAGGTAATCCTCGCTCTCGAGCCGGCGGTGGTGCAGCGGGATCAGGCAGTGCAGCACTGCGGCGGGGGAGGGCGGGGGCCACGACTACCCAGTGGGGTGTAGCGGTAGAGAGCCGTTGACCGGCTAGCTCCGCGGCCGCGAGAGGGACGGCGCTGCCCGCCTGGCCGGGAAGGCGCCCGCTCGGCGCGCAGCGTTAGAAAGCAAACAGGACTGTTCAGCGACGAGCTGCTGGCGCTGCCCCGTCCCCGCGCCGTGGACCCGAGTATTGTCATCAGAGAGGAGGGTCTTCTAGAAGTTGAGGATTTAATGCTTCTAAATTGACAGTTACATTTTTTGATAATACAGCGCTTTCTGCAAAAATTCTTCTTTTCTCCCTGACGGGATTTTGCATAGGGATGAATTTTATCTGGTTTGACTGTGTTTATGACTCTGGAGTGGTGTTACTTGCGTGCGAAGTTCATAGTAACTGCGCCCTCAAGAATTTCTTCAATGAACCTGCGGTCCCGCCTTATTGTCAACCCTGGGTGTGCGTGGATTGGTTCTCTTGCTTCTGTGACTGTCAGAAGAAGGCTCGAGGTTTCTGTGATTGGTTTTCTCTTTTGACTATTAATATTGCAGGAAATGCTTTTATGTCTTTGATTGGCTGCTCCAGTTCTGACCTCATTGTATTACCCTGTTATTACTACTTTCTGCTGTGATTTAATCACATTTCTCTTTGGTCTTTGGTTACTTGAAAGTCTTGCACTTTGAGTAGAAAATTAATATGTCAGTAGTATCGGGATGACATTCAATATTCAACTTTTCAAACAGTAAGATGAAACCCCCCAAAAGAAAACCCAACATTTGCTGTAGATTTAGAACTAAATCATAGGAGAACATTCTTTTTGTTTTTAAAATAAAATTTATTTCTAACTTAGCTCAGTTTTCGATGGGAACGATAATTAAAATAAAGTTATATATAGTACATACGAGAATTAATTGAATTGAACTTTAAAAAACACAGCTTTGTATTCCACAAAGTTAAGTTTGTTAATATTATTTTATGGGTTTTGATACAAAAGGAGAGGTAGTTTATGAGTCTTAAAGTATCAGTAATGTATGTAATTACTTGGATCCAGTTATTTTGGTTTGGGAAGAACTAAAATCAGGAAACTTGTTCTAGAATGAACAGTTAGCCCCTGGAAGATAAATTGCTTTTTGTGAACAGTGATCTGCAATATACTTACTGCTTTAGGTTCTTAGTTTGCCACATATTTCTTGGTATTTGATCTGAATTCAGGAAGAAAACTTGCAGGTTTTTTTTAAATCATGTGTTAAACATAAATGTTTAACCCTTTCACTATTAACTTTTTCAGTAGAAGTTGTGGTTTCCTGTCTAGAGATTGGAAATTAGATTATATTGGATTATTTTCAGTACAGTGCTTCTGCTGCCCAATTTTAGGAAAGAAGAAATTCAACTTCTGGTGGAACTAGAGTTAGAAACCCAGGACTTCTACTCTTTGTCCTGTCCTTTCTACCTCTTTAATTTACAAGTGGAGGGACTTAAAATCAAAACAAAACGAAACAAACCCTGACAGTTGAGATTTATAGTCTAAAGTCTTTTGCTTTCCAGAATGTCCAGTTGGAGTGTTAGTTTTTTCTTTTCCTCTTTTAAATTAACATGTAAGTCAGAAGACTTGTGCTTTCATGAGTGACAGCCAGTTCAGTTCTTCTGGTCTTATTTACAGGGTTTCTGTTATTCAGCAGAATTATTCTTCAAAAAAAATGTTCTTTGTTGATCAACAGTTCTAAGCAGTAAAATATAAATCTCATAAATGTTTTATGTTTCACTTGAGTTGTATTTCAATTCAACTTCCATTATCAGCATGTTCTAATTACTTTTGTAAGTATTTCTTTTAATCATGTAGACTTGTAAAAAAGAAAGAAAGAAAGACCGACCAACCTTGGCTTGTGGATTTATAATTGTTGCTTTGCATTTCTAAACTGTCCACAGTATGAGTCCCTTCCTGTTCGGTTGACAGAATCCTTTGACTTCACTTGAACCACCATCATGGATCTTACCTCACTTCCTCCCCCCAGTAAAATTAAGGACTGTATCTTGTTATTAGATTGTTATTAGGATTGTTATTAGACTTTGTTTATATAATCATTGACTCAATTTTGAGTTACATTTTGATAATACTTAGATGAGATAATTTAGGTGTTCTTTGGCATTGATAGCACTCTGTCATTGTCTTAGCTCTTTGTTTTCTTTTGGACATGCAGCCATCTTCTCTTTCCTTTCCTTATTTTCTTTGTCTTTTGCGTAAGGTCAGCCACTTGGCATCCTCCTAAACTTGCTCTCTGTAGTGCTCCTCATGGTACTTGGTTTAGGTCAGATACTGTAAACATATGTTTACTTAGAATTTAAGCAACCAGAGAGATCAGGTGATGGTGATTCTGCCTCCTCACCCTGAGTGTTGAATAGTGGTAGTTGATGTTTTTGATAATACTTAACATTTTGTGACTACGTCTTGTGTCCCAGATACTGTGTTAAGAACTTTATGTACTATTATTTCATTTAATGCTTCTTAAAAATCAACTTTTTTGAGGTATAATTTACATACAGTAAAATATGTTCATTTAAAGCGTAGAGTTTCATGAGTTTTGACAAATGTGTACACCAAGGAAATGCCACCACAATCAAGATCAAGCAACACTTCAAACACCCAGGAAGTTCCCTTGTGCTTCTTTGCAAGTCAGTCCCTCTCCACCAGTAGTTCTAAGCAACTGCTGATTTGCTTTCTCTCCCTATAGATTAGTATTGTCTTTTCTAGAATTTCATTTAAGTGGATGTCGTATACTCTTATTTTAGGCTTTTTTGCTCAGCATGATGCATTAAAGATTTATCCTTGTTACATGTATTCGTCCATTCCTTATTACTGAATAGTATTCTGGTGAGTTGATATAATATGTTCATCCATCCATCTGGATATTTCAATTGCTTCCTGTTTTTGGTTTTCATTTAATCCTTGTAACAGTCCTGTGGGGCATTATTGTTTCTGTTTTATGGATGAAGAAACCGAAGGTCTCACTGTTAGTAACTGGCAGGGCTAGAATTCATGCCCTTGCGTTTAATATCACAAAAACCATTCTTAGCAACCACTAGGCTTCATATTGACTCTCACAGAACCACAAGTTAGCTTCTGAACTGTTAAGTTCTTTATAGTTTTTGTAAATAATGTTTTACTTTGTATAATTTTGGGAACTTTGAAAGATGACGTCAATTTGATTGGAATATTAAATTTATTAAGTGTAGTTTTTCGTCACTTAACTGTGTCTGACTTTTGCTTTTGGCTTTTCAGAGTTTCTGTTTCTTTATCTTTTTTTTTCTTAAAAGTTTGTTAGCTTTGCTTCTCTGTCCTGGCGCCATTGTGTTTATTTGAATGTTTATGTTATCTTAAGCATATAAGAAATTTGTGGGAAATTGAGATTTTATCCTAATAGAATGTCATCTTTGTAAGGGCAAGGATTTTTGCATATTTTGCTTATTAATGTATTCTGAGTTCCCCAGAACTGTGCCTGGCACATAATATATGCTTGCTAAATGTTGGTTAAGTGTTGAATGAGCCTTTAATTTTTTTTCTATACCAAGATCTATGTTTTTGTGAAACACTATGTGTGTGTGTGTGTGTGTGTGTGTGTGTGTCTAAAATTCATTAGCAGAATTTGGTAAATTATTCTTCTGGGAATTCTTTTTGGTTTCTTATTTTGGTATAACATACGTAAATACCAAGCCTTTTTTTTTTTTTCCTTTTGAGTGAGAGGCTCCTTTATAGAATTTTTTAATACATAGGTGTGGCTGCAGTATTAGTTTTTATCTCGTGTTAATTCTTCTTCTTACAGTTGTATGTAGATTTATGTAAGATATCTTTTTGTAGTAACATGTAACATGAACCCAAATCTACATGAAGCATATGATTCTGCTTATTTTTAAAGAAAAAGACCATGACTGATTTGAATTGTGTTTTCTCCTTTTATGTTTTAGTTGCCTATTTTTGGTATCATCTTAATATTTTAAGGGACATTTTCAATGATAGAGTAGGAATATATTCAGTCTTTCTCACATTTCAGAGTTATTTTTGGCACTAATACATTTCATGTTTCATGGTAGGGTTCTAGAGAGGATATAAAATACAATTTTGTAAATTGATCTTGTAAAAACATTTAATATTTATTCTTTCAACAAAAGCAAATACTAGCCAAGTATCATTTGAGTGCCAGGTGTTACTTAAATATGACATTAGGAAACTATTTTAATGGGGTAAGTATGTCTAAAACTATTTGTAAGGTTGTGTTCTGGAGTGTTGTTAGGATTAAAATTAAAAGAAGAATACGATACAGATCTTGACTTCAGAGAACTTAAATGAGTCACTGAGGTCAAAAACATCTGGAAAGTTAGCAAAAACTACCAGGTTAAGTTGACCTGACAAAGAGCATTAGATAAAGCTAAATGTCAGTACAGTTAAGAGAGAAAACTGTTACTGGAATTTATAAAGGGGTTGGAGAGAGATTTAACAATTTGGGCTTTCAGATTTGGTTGTACAGTGTGTGTTGAAGCAAATACTTGAGTGCAGGAATGTTTAAAGCAATTTCTGTGGATGTTGGGGTGCCTGGGTGGCGCAGTTGGTTAAGCATTGTCTCTTGGTTTAGGGTCAGGTCGGGATCTCAGGGTCTTGAGATCAAGCCCCGAGTGGGGCTCCGTGCTCTGTACAGAGTTGGATTAAAATTCTCTTCTTCCTCTGCCCCTCCCCACCGCATGCTCACACACATCCTCTTTCTCTGTCTCTCAGATAAATAAATCTGTTTTGTTGTTTTTTTTTTTTAAGATTTTATTTATTTGACAGAGAAAGAGCAAGCACAGGTAGGGGGAGCAGCAGGCAGAGAGTGAGGAAGCAGCAGGCTCTCCACTGAGCCGGGAGCCGGATATGGGGCTCCATCCTAGGACCTTGGGATCATGACCTGAGCCAAAGGCAGATGCTTAATGACTGAGCCACCCAGGCGCCCCAATAAATCAATCTTAAAAAAAAAAAAAAGCAATTTCTATGGATGTTAAGTAGACTAAAAGAAGGTTCTTCCATGTAACATGTATTTTATCTGTCCTTTTCACTACGTCATCCCCTACTGATAGAAACTTCAGGAGGGTAGCCCTGTGTCATTTCTGAGCAGGTCATTCTCTGAGCTCTTTCTCCCTTTTTTTGAACACGCAGATGGCTTTTACTTTTCTTCCCCTTTCTTTTTTCTGTGCTGTATCTTCAACACTAGAAACTGTTCAGAACAAAGAAGGTACTCAGTAAATATTTGGTGAATGAATGAATAAAAGTTGGGGTGGAGACAAGGTTGAAAAAAAGGTAGAATTATACCAGATTATAGATCGTTTTGAACGTTAGGCCCAGGAATTTATAGGATGGTGTAGAAAAAAGAGCACTGACTTGCAAGTGTGAAGTCTGTTTCTAGTTTTGTTTCTGTACTTAGTGGCCAAATGATCTGGGAAAGTTGCCTTCCTTCTCTGAGCATCAGGTCATTCATCACTACCACCACTGCTACCATTTATTGGGTGTGTGTTAGTGTGTTGAGTATATGCCAGGCACTTTGTTAAACTCAGTAGATGGTTTAGAACTCATTAAAACAGCAGGATGTGTAGTAGGTGCTATTGTCTCTTTTCCAGAAGAAACTGAGGCTTTGGTGATTCAAGTATCTTGCCCATGGTCATCCCTACCTGGACTAGAACATAGTAAAGTCAGTATTTGAACTCAAACCCTATGAGTGGTTGACTCAAGGGCTCTGAACTTTACCATTTTATTGCTTCATCTATAAAATGAGTGGATTGGGAACTAGGTGATACCTAAGGTTTATTACATTTCCACTGTTCTGTCATTTATTATTCTGTAACATAGAAGAGTCATTAAAAGTTTTTGCCTCAGGGAATGATATGAAAGAAGCTTTGAGGTGAACGCCTTTTGTAAACACATTTCTTTTTAAAAAAAAATGTGAAGGAATGATGTATCTGTAGTATAAGTTTAGATTTCATCAGTATCAGTTCTTTAAAAATAGTTAACAGGTGGGATCAATAGGTTAGTTTTAAGTAACAGAAATCAGAAACCAAATCTGGTTTCTTTAAGATACTTGGGTGTTGTCTCGAAGACCCCAAAGAAGGCTTGAACAGTCAAAGTTTGGGAAGGCCTGGAACTAGGGCAAGCTATGGGCCCTTTAGCTGCAAGTAACATTAACATCACTGACTAACAATTCCCAGTCTTTTGAGAGGTAGCATAGGGTAGTAAAGTGCATACATTCTAGAGCCAGACTGAATGGTTTTTAGTCTTCGAGCAGGTTAACTTGATCTATTATAAAATCTCATAGAATTGTTGAGACGATGAATTGTGGTGTGGTTGGGACAATTTGTGGCATTCAGTAAGCAGTCAGTAAATATTAGCTGCTATTCTCATCATTGTTACATTTTTTTCATTTCAAAATCCCAGATCGTGGTGTTAGAGGGCATTATTAGTTTGGCTTGCATCAGGTATTGATGTACCTCTAAGTCTAACAGTCCGATGCGGAACCAGGGTAGTGATTAGTACACATGTGCTGTTAAGGACTACCCTTGAGAATGAGGCTGTAGTTAGGTAGCTGCCCTTTAGAGACTTACTACTGGTGTGTATGTAACAGAATGACCAAAAGTTGTGAAGCTAAATGGTTAAATTGTTTTGATCCATGGTTTGACCCAAGGTGAATTTGTACACTTAGGGTGTTGTTATAAACCTAAGTTCATAAGGTGTTTTAATGAGATAACAATGTTCTACATATTTTCCAATAAAATGGTAGGATGTGTATTGCAGTTTTTAAATGAAATTTAAATTAAGAACTATAAAAGAAGTCTCCAAAATCTTTTTAAAGAAAGCATACCCTTCATACTAATTTTCAGAGTAGTAAGGGATGCATTTTGTGTGACCTCAAAGATATTATTTAACCTTCCTGGCTCTTAGTTTCCTCATTTGTGAAATAGAATTGGATTGAGTGACCTTTAAATAAAGTACCTTTGGATCTAAAAATTACTTGCATCTGTGAATCCACATTTCTACCTACTAGGCATATTGTCCAGAATATTAAGTAGATGAAAAGAACTAACAAGTGAGAGGCTAAATGTTAGGAAGATACTACTAGTAGGTGAACTTTAATTCTTTAAAAAGTTATTTATTGTGATGCTGTTCATTTGGTTTAGAGTCTTTCTTTTTTTTTTTGAGAGGTTCAGTTACATTTATCTACTATTTGATAGTGATTTTTCATTGAGATCAATAGAGAAGTCCACCCTGTATGTTTTGGATGTGATCAGTTCCCTTGCTTTCATGAAGTTTTCTTTCACTGTCTTTACTAATCTTACTCGTTACTGTAAATGTTCTGAATTTTGGTATACTTTTAGCCCATACCATTTAAGTTTAATTTTCTGGTATCTCATGATTCTCGCTTGAGGGGTGTGTGCGTTTGTGTGTGTATGGATGAGTAGGGATATATGCATGAGAGAGTGAGAAAATAGACACTTATTTTCACAATTAGACCAGATACCTTATGGAAGGTATAATGTCTTCATTTTACTCAGCACAGGCTGGATACCTAGCCAGGCACTTAGGTGATAGAAAGTTTATAATACAGGCATTGACCAGTATAGTGGACACTGGGATTGAATTTGATTGTGTTATTAAACGTACAGCCCTGCATCTTCATTTCATTGCATGTAAAGTTGAGGTAGAAAAGCAGTAATGGATATGTAGGGGACAGCATGAGGAGGAAAGGATGATAGGTAGGAATAAGCTGTGAAGGAGGCCAATGTAGGTAACAGTAGGTCCGTCGTGATTATTTGATTTTATCTTAAAGTTGATCCTTGTTTATATTTTGCCTCGTCTACACTTGAATGAAGCAGAACTTTGAGTTTGTCTAATGTACCATGCAGCACTGTTCTTTGTGGCATAAATAGTGGAGGAAGATGATGCCACTTCCACATTCTCCTTAGCACCACTTCCTTACATATGCTTTTTGATTTCTTTTTACTTGCCAGCTAGTATCACTGTGTAGTCAGAAGAATCCAGATTGGAAGAGTCCATCTCTCTGCTAGCTCTCTAGCATATCTCTGCTAGCATATCTTTACTTCCAGGTTTCTCACTTCCCTTTTTTGGAGAGGAGTGCGGAAAAGGTTATGAGGTTGTTGGTTGGAGAGTCTACAAGCAGCCCTTATTTGTAGTGCTAATTTGATGAAGTTGGTACTTAGAATTGCGACTTAGGTTCCAGTTTTTGCCTCTGTCACTTTCCCTCTGGGCAAGATAAATTACTTCATCTCATTACGCCACTTTGCTTCATCTGTTTAATGAGGAGTATCTCAAAAGGTAATCTTAAAGATAACTTTTTTGTAGACTTAAGTCAGTGCCTTATACAGGCAGCTGCTATTTTTTTTTATTATTAGTAACAGTTTTCAGTTGTACAGGGTAATGTGAAGAATATGGAAAAGTAAAATCTCCATACATTATTTTGTGGTATCGTTTCGTATTTTTTCTTCAGTCAGTTACGTCTATTTTTACAGTTGTCAAACATTAGCAAATTGATATATGTATTTTCCTCCTTCCATCTCTGTTCCTGGCAGAGCATTTAACAATCAAAATGATTTAAAAGACTTTGGAAATTAGCAAAGAAAACTGAATCTTTAGCTAATCCGCAGAGTACTACTTGACTTCTGGATACTTGGTAGTTCAATATTGTATTTGTTTTTAGAAGTGATTTTTTTTCTTGGATTATTTTAGTTGGTCATGGGGGAAAATCAATTTTAGTGAAGAAAATCTGTTCAGTGGGTGGTGTACACTAGAGAATTGAATGGAGAGAGAGAGACATTCTATTAAACCAGTGCACTCTGGGATGAACATTTAAGTTTGGAAACCTTGGAAAGCATGGTACTGAAGAGGGTAATTTTGCCATTTATTTGATCGTAGAGGTGTTTCTCGACTGGTACGTTTTTGGCAATTTGTTGGTTGTATGGGACTGTCACAGGCATAGCAGGAAGTTTATTGATACCCTGCCTGCTAATTTCTGGTAGCATTCCAATTGGGATAACCCCAAAATGTTTCTCCTTCAATTTCCAAATGGGGACTGTTGCATCTGATTTAAAAACCATTTTCCAAGGCTTCTTAACCTTTTGTGACTTGGACTTCTTTGTAGTCTGGCGAAACTCCTCAAAATGATTTTTTTTTGGAGTATAATTAACATACATTGTTACGTTAATTTCAGGTATACAGTATAGAGGTTCAGCAATTGTATACATTCCTCTGTGCTCATCAAGATAAGTGTACTCTTAATCCCCTTTATTTCCCTTTCCACTTTTTCCCTTCCCACTGCAACCACCAGTTCTCTGTATTTGAGAGTTTGGGTTTCGTTTGTTTGTTTTGTCTCTTTTTTTCTTTGTTCATTTGTTTTGTTTCTTAAATTCTACATGAGTGAAATCATAAAGTATTCGTATCTGACTGACTTCACTTAGCATTATACTATCTAAGTCTGTCCATGGTGTTGCAAAAATAGCAAGATCTCATTCTTTTTTATGGCTGAATAATATTCGTGTGTGTGTGTGTGTGTGTACACCACATTTTCTATTCATTCATCTATTTATGGGCACGTAGGTTGCTTCCATATCTTGGCTGTTGGCTTGTATATAAAGCTGCAGTAAACATAGAGGTGCATGTGTCTTTTTAAATTAGTGGTTTTGTTTTCTTTGGGTAAATACCCAGGAGGGGAATTACTGAATCATATGGTAATTCTACTTCTATTTTTTTTTTTAAAGATTTTATTTATTTATTTGACAGAGAGAGAGACAGCCAGCAAGAGAGGGAACACAAGCAGGGGGAGTGGGAGAGGAAGAAGCAGGCTCCCAGCAGAGTAGGGAGCCCCGATGTGGGGCTCGATCCCAGGACCCTGGTACCACACCCTGAGCTGAAGGCAGACGCTTAACGACTGAGCAACCCAGGCGCCCCTACTTCTGATTTTTTGAGGGATTTCCATACTGTTTTCCACAGTGACTGCCCCAATATACATTCCCACCAACAGTGCACAAGGGTTCCTTTTTGATCCATACTCTTACCAACACTTGTTATTTCTTATCTTTTTGATTGTAGCCATTCTGCTGGGTGTTAAGGTAATAGTTCATTGTGGTTTTGACTGGCATTTCCCTGATGAATAATGGTGTTGAGAATCTTTTCATGTGTCTTTGGCCGTTTTTATGTCTTCTTTGGAAAAATGTCTATTGCACCAAAAAGAGTAAAATAGGAATAAACTTAAGAAGGTGAAAGACCTGTACTCTGAAAACTATAAAACAGTGATGAAAGAAATTGAAAATGACACAAACGAAAAGATATTCCATGCTGATGGGTTGGAAGAACCAGTATTGTTAAAATGTTTGTACTACCGGGGTGTCTGGGTGGCTCAGTTGGTTAAGCATCTGACTCTTATCTTAGCTCAGGTCTTGATCTCAGGGTCATGAGTTCAAGCCCTGTGTTGGACTACACACTGGAAGTGGAGCCTACTTAAAAAGTTAATGCTACCCAAATCCATGTGCAGTTACAATGCAGTGCCTATCAAAATACCAATAGCATTTTTTTTTTAAAAGATTTTATTTATTTATTTGACAGAGAGACAGCCAGCGAGAGAGGGAACACAAGCAGGGGGAGTGGGAGAGGAAGCAGGCTCCTAGCAGAAGAGCCTGACATGGGGCCTGATCCCAGATCTCCGGGATCACGCCCTGAGCCGAAGGCAGACGCTTAACTACTGAGCCACCCAGGCGCTCCTACCAGTAGCATTTTTCACAGAACTAGAACAAATGATGCTGACATTTGTATGGAACCAAAAAAAACCTGAATAGCTAAAGAAGTCTTGAGAAAGAAGAACAAAGGTGGAGGCATCACAATCCAGGGCTTCAAGGTATACATACTACAGAGCTGTAGCAATTGAAACAGATGGTACGGGTACAAAAATAGACACACAGATCAATGGAATAGAATAGAGACCCCAGAAATAAACCTGTTCTTGTATGGTCAACTAATCTATGACAAAGGAGGCAAGAATATACAGTGGGAAAACTGGACCACTTCCTTACGCCATACACAAAAGTAAACTCAGAATGGATTAAAGACCTAGATGTGAGACTTAAAACTCCCAGAAGAAAACATAAGCAGTAATTTCTCTTACATGGGCAATTGAAACATTTTTCTAGATATGTCTCCTGAGGCAAGGGAAACAAAAGCAAGAATAAACTATTGGGACTACACCAAAATAAAAAGCTTTTGTACAGCTCAGGAGACCATCAACAAAATGACAAGACAACCTACTGAATGGGAGAAGATATGTCCAAATGACATATCTGATAGAGGGTTAGTATCTAAAATATATAAAGAACTTCTACAACTCAATATGAAAAAATGGGCAGAGGGCCTGAATCAGAATGATGTTTTAAATGCATAAAATAAAATTACATAAACCAGTTACATTGAAAGTTATCAAAATATTAAAACAATTTGTAATTTATACATTGACAGAATCTAGAGTTGAGTCTAATTATCTTAATTTTGAAGTGGTGATAAGTATGAATAATATTTTGACAAGTGCAACCACTGTAATATGACAACGAAATGATCTGTGATTTCTATTTTATTGGTAGTACTAGTATTACCAGTACTATTTTGCCTTTTGCTGACATTAGTAATTGAAGGAAATGTTAAATTTGGTAGAAGTTAGTGGAATTATAGAAATGATTATTTTCTCACCCAAGTTTATGGACCCCCTCAGTTCTTTCTTTGGTTGTTTTGAGGATCTGTGACTTGAGGTTCAGAACGCCTCAAGATTTTCTTTGGCCCAAGTGGCAATCCTATTCCTGTGTCATCTTTGTCCCAAATTCAGGCTAAAGATTTTATTTCCATTATTATAAAGAAGATGCTACTATAAACAATATGTTATCTTTGTGTTTAAAGCATTTTCTAGGTTTTTTAAATTGAAAAATAATAGACCCACATGATTTACAGATAAAAACTTAATAGCACAAAATGATACACATGAAAAGTAAGTGTCCTTCCTTCCCCACAATCCCCAGGCACTCTACAGAGGTAGCTATTGTTAGTATCATGTATGTCTATCCTAAAAAACCTCTAAACAAACACTTTTTACTACATAAAGGCAATTATTTCCTGTATTTATTTTATAAGTAATATGTGATCTTAGAGTTAGTTTCTTAATATAGAGTCATAAAGTCAAGTAATTTTGCTTTAAATTTTTTTTCCTTTAAAATCTCTGAGGAATTGAGAATTGGCAAATTGCAGCTTTCTGGTTGAATTGTTTTTAAGTCTGGATATGAAACCTTAATTTTTTTTTTTTTTTTTAAGATTTTATTTATTCGAGAGTGAGAGAGCAAGCATGAGGGAGAGGCAGAGGGAGAAGCAGACTCTTTGCTGAGCAGGGAGTCTGATGCAGTGCTCCATCCCAGGACCTTGAGATATGATCTGAGCTCCAGGCAACCACTTAAACGACTGAGCCACCCAGGTGCCCCTGAAACCTTAATCTTTTATCCCTGTGTGGCAGTTTGGCTATCTGTGAGCCTTGCATTGTGTGTAGGATTTTTGTTTATTTTCTTATATACAAGGTAAATATTTTAAAGTCAGATTAACTATTGATTTAGTGGCTTGTCAGTGTATTTTCTCTATGAGTTATTTATGGCCTTAAATAGTTTTGGTCAGAAGAGCAACAGTAGGCTACCGTTTTGAAGAAAGCGGTCTTATTTCTGGTTATCTGGTTATCATGTTGGTAAGCTGGATCTTTCATACAGACTGCATGAAGTATGTGTTTATTCATTCAGTAACTATCTCTTTGAATACATGGACCATGTCTGTACTTTTGTATCTTATTACCATCTGGTACAGTGAATGACATATGGTAGTTGTTCAGTAAATGTTTGCTGATGGAATGAGCAACACCTGCTGTGTACTTTAGATTACAGAAAGGGTAAGATGTGGTACCTGCCTTCAAGCAGTTTATAGTCCCACAGAAAAGAGTTGCACATGGATGACTCTGTATAAGGTTTAATGTGATATGTAGAAGATAAAAATGATATTGTGGAAATTTGTGTCACAGGGGACATGATTTGGACAACAGTATATTTGAGTTCATGTAATAGCTAATTGAGTATGAGTTACTACTGAGGGGCGCCTGGGTGGCTCTGTCATCTGCCTTCGGCTCAGGTCGTGATCCCAGGGTTGTCGGGCTCCCTGCTCAGCGGAAGGCTGGCTTCTCCCTCTCCCTCTCCCCCTCCCCCTGCTTGTGTTCCCTCTCTCACTGGCTGTCTCTCTCTCTCTCTAATAAATAAAGTCTTTAAAAAAAAAAAGACACTACTGAGTTATTTTTTACAAATTAGTTTTGAGGTTATTTCATATGCCAGGAAGCCATGAGATTTTTTTAGGTGCATGCATGGCATTGCTTTTCATGTTGGAAAGTCTGTGATGCCCCACAGAGTTGTTAGAGGGTTGGAGAATTGTGATCTAGTATAGAGTCACCTTTTAGGGTAGGTAAACTTGTGTTAAGAGCAATTCCTGGGGGCACCTGGGTGGCTCAGTCAGTTAAGCGTCTGACTCTTGGTTTTGGCTCAGGTCATGACCTCAGGGTTGCGAGATGGAGTGCCCCAACAGGCTCCGCGCTGGGTGTGGAGTCTGCTTAAGATTTTTTTCTCTCTTCGTCTCCCCTCCCTATCCCCCCTCTCTTAAAAAAAAAAAAAAAAAAAAGCAATTCCTGTTTAAAGAGGTCTGGGAAAAGTAACTTTGTGATATGGAGGATGACCTAAAGAAATAGTGCTGCTTCATTATTATACAAGTAATGTGCAGATTTTATTTTGGTTTAAAGTACAGAAGACACTTTCCATAAAGTACTTAGATGATTTTCTGTACATTATAGGTGCTTCAGTCAGTAGTAGTTCTTCTTCAGCTTTGTCTGAAATATCAGCTCATCCATCTTAGAGTTCATCAGGGCTATCAGAATACCTCCAAAAGAAATAAAAAAGATTTAGGTCAGTGATTCCCAAACTTTGTCATGCATCAGAATCACCTGGAGGGCTTGTTAAAACACTGATCACTGGGCTCCATTCTGATATTACAGTTTTTAATGGGTCTGGAATGGGGCCTGGGAATTTGTATTTTTTAACATGTTCCTCATGCTGCCTGTCCAGTGACCACCCTTTGAAAACGACCAATTTAGGAGAGACAATAGCAGTTCTCATCTTGACCACATAGAATAATCTGGGATGCTTTTGTAAAATACATGTACAGAGCTTACCCTAGATTTAGCAATAGAATCACAATTTGTGGGTGATTTTGATTCTAGGTAGAAGAAAGGGTTAGTATGTGTGCCCATGTCCCTGCCTGTCTGCCTTGCCATTTTACCACTCCTGTCAGAGGTATTTCTCTCTGCTCTAAGTAATTCTTTGGCTTTTAAACTTTTTTATTGATCCATTGTGTATATGTGTAACCAAAATAAAGTACACCTTGACACACAAATATACAGTTAATCCCCCCACCCCCCGAGTCATGTTCTGTAAAGTTGCCGTGAACAATGAATTAGCGAATACTGAACCATCGCTTCTAAAGGAGATACAGGCCTGGAATCCTGTGAACCTCTGGTCATAACATTTTTATCAGATCAATGCATAATCTTGTTTTATGTATGTTTCTGTTTTAAAGATACTTTATTTAACATATATTGTTGATTCTTGGCATTGAACTCAAAGCCAGCAGCATTCTAACTTGTGCCTGAATGAAGCTTTTCTTAACACACGTATTTTCTCTGTAAGGCGCATCACAGCATTCTTGTGCTTAGGAACACTAGACAGTACTTCAGCACTACACTTGGGGAGCCAGTAAACAATGACATCAACAAAAAAAACACAAAAATGCAAAAAAGTGGCACTAAAAAGAACATTGGAAGTACACTTGTTTACAGTGTGAGAGCTGAAACAAGGAGAGTGTCACCTTGTTTGACCTCAGCTGGAAACAGATGACTGGGGAGACTCATATGCAGCTCTGTACATTCTTTGAATGACTGTGAAAGTACTGCACTTGGTGATTTGGGGGTCACAAATTTTTGTGAGTAGGTGAATTTGCAAACAGAATTTGTGAGTAATGAGGATTGGCTATACGTATGTTTTTCCCCTTTTCATTTCGATTTTGTTAAATGAGCTACTTACTGATTTTATGATTCACTAGAGATTCCACCCACAGTTTGAAAAACAGTGTTCTGATTCAGCAACATTTGTTATATGTTATTTACTAGTTGTGCAATGATAAGTAGCAAGTGATATTAAACTACATATATATGTAATTTCTTTCATTTGGAGAATACAGGGTTTACTGATAATAGGGAGCTGTGGGTTTGGAGGGTACATCATCAGGTTTGTATTTGTAAAGTATCACTGATAGATTGTGGAGGGCATTGCCTGGGTGGCCGTGGTTGGTGGCGGTGGCGGCTGCAGCAGCAGCAGAGGCAGCAGACTAGAGACTAGGCTAGTTATAAAGCTAATGCAAGTGGAAATGTAATTTCTAGTTATGTATTTTCAGCAGATTTGTGACAAGACAATTTGGATGCCTTGTGGATTAGGGGATTTCAATTAAGTCTTAATTTTATATCAGGGATTCTTAATTGAAGTCTGTGGTACCTAGATAGACTTAATGGGGTCTGTGAATATTGATTTTTTTTTAACCACAGTTATTTATGTATGTCTCCCAATTACTCCCCTCATCATCAGATTATTAATGAAGTAAATGACCTAGAGGAAATTAAGAATTACATTTTAGTAGATAATACAGATTACTTTTCTCATTATTAATCCTCATTGCATTTGAATAACAAAGTTCTAAGTTTTCTGAGAATTCTAAGGCATTTAAAAAGCTTTAGACTGAGTTTATATTGTTGTGAAATGTAGAATTTTTACATGGAAGCATGTCACTGAGGAATGTAAATGTATCGAATATAAGGAAAATTCTTTATTTTAAGCACAAAATTAATATTCACATATTGTTTGCCTGTATTACAGTCGATTTGTGTTTAGAAGCAGTGGCATAATTAAGATTTGCCTGACTTGTTATTTGCTGTTAGGAAGCACAGGAAGGTACTCATTCTGTAGAGTGGTAAAGCAGTACAGAATGATCACTGGAAATGTGCTCAGCCATTTGGAGCATATCTTGACGTAGCTAGTATCTGTAGATTGGAAAAGCAAAACCCCAAAACATCCTTGTTTTAGGTTTTTGAAAATACCCACCTCTTCATTATAACGGTATTATATATGCTTATTTGTAAAACATTCAAAATATACCAAAAAAGTATAAAGAAGAAAATACAGATTCCTTGCAGTCCTGCCATTCTGAGATATCCATGGTTGACCTTTGGGTGGATGTACTTTCTTCCATGCTTTTCCCGCCCTCTGTAATTGTATATTTATAGGTGTGTGTATATGTATATATGTGTATATATGTATATATGTGTGTGTATATATATATATATATATATATATATATCTGTATGTGTATGTGAGAGAAAGAAACATTTGCTTTTTATTTTTAACCTGTTCCTTTCAGATTAAAAAACCTGTGGAAAGACTGACCCATCCTGAGTCTTCTTGGCAATTAGTGGATTACCCCAAGTCACTGTAGCCTGAGGGGTGGATGGTGTAAGAATGGCAGTTTGGATTTTAATCATTGGTGTAAACGGAGTTCGGAAGGAAGGAATAGTGATTCCTCAAAACAAGGGAATTTAAAGCATAAATACAATTGTTTAAAATGTCCGTGGGATAGACATTGATTTTAATTTATTGATACTGTAACTAGGTTGTGTTCCACTGTATATATTTACAGTAATTTAATCAGTTCCCTTTTGATGAATATTGGTTGTTATGTAGCCAAAGTTTTCAGTTCTTAATAAAAAATGCTTCGGTTTTTTAATTGAAATTAAGGTGTTTTGCCTCCTCTCTCAGGTTATTACCTTGTTTTCTTCTAGAACTTGTATAATTTGTTCTAGTTCACATGGCTCTGTAGATCCTTTTTTTTTTTTTTCATCTAAATGGAGGTCCAGTTGTCCAAACACCATTTTAAAAAAAATTTTTTTTCTTCCTGGTTTGATATACCACTTTCATCATCTTTGAAATTTCTTGGGCATTTGGATTTATTTTTTAATTTTCTATTGTGTTTCATTGTGCAGAAGATCTGCTGTTTTATTTTTAAATTTTTTTGAAGATTTATTTTTTTAATCATTTCATTATTTTGTCATTATATATTTATAAATTTTAAAAGATTGTGGTGAGGCTAGTTACTTCTTCCATTCTTATTGCTCTCTTTTTTCAGAGTTTTCCTTACTATTATTGTTTGTTTATTTTTCCGTATGAACTTTATAATTTTTTCTAACTCGAGGAAGAAAATATTGGAGTTTTTATTGGCATTTACCATACATTTATAAATTATCTTATAGAGAATTGACATCTTTGTGATGTTGACTTCTTATTCAAGAACATGGTTTGTCTCTTCATTTGTTGAAGTCTACTTATATTTATTTTTTTTCCATTTGCTTTGCTTTTGGTTAAGCTTGTTTTTGGTTAAGCTTATTTCTGGGAATTTTACCTACTTGATTACTATTGTAAATGTCACCTTTTTCCATTATGCTTTATAACTTGTTATTGTTTGTTTTAAAAAACAACTTTTATATGTTAACTTATATCCTGGGACTTTAAGTTACCTGACTGTAGTTGTTTTGCATTGATTCTCTTGGGTTATTATACAGATACAGGTATCATATCACTTGCTTACAGAGGTAGTTTACTTCTGCATTTCCAAGTAGTATGCTTCTAATTGCCTTCCCTTATTTAAAATTTCCATTGGAGGGACACCTGGTGGCTCAGTCCTTAAGCGTCTGCCTTAGGCTCAGGGAGTGATGGGATCAAGCCCCACATGAGGCTCCTCTGCTGGGAGCCTGCTTCTTCCTCTCCCGCTCCCCCTTCCTGTGTTCCCTCCCTCGCTGGCTGTCTTTCTCTCTGTCAAATAAATAAATAAAATCTTTAAAAAAATAAAATAAAATAAAAAATAAAATTTCCATTGGAGATTACTTCCATTCCATGTTGAATAGTAGTGAAGATAATGGGCATCTTTGTTTTGTTTCTTACTTCATTGTGACTGTCTGTAGTGTTTCTCCATTAAATAAGATGTAGATTATCCTAGACTGATTTATAGATGTAGAAAACAAAAAGGGGGGGCACCTGGGCGGCTCAGTCATTTGAGCATCTTTCTCTTGATTTCAGCTCAGGTCATGATCTCTGACCTGTGTCAGGCCCTGTGCTGGCTTGGGGCCTGCTTAAGGCTCTCTCTCTCCCTCTGCCTCCCTCCCCCCACTCAGGTGCTTTTCCCCTCCATCTCTCTCTCTCTCTCTCAAAATAAATAAATGAAAATTAAAGAAAATGCAGTAGGCATTTATAATAGAATATAATAAATATATTTGTGATTAATAAATGTAAAATCTCCAGTGTTGCTATCATGAATGAGTCCTGATTATTTTCAAATGCCTTCTTGAAATTTACGGAACTTTTCCCTTCAGATCTGTTCATTATTGATGAATTGTAATATTGAACCATCCCAGTATTTGTGGAATGCACCCCATTTAGTAATGAAATACTATTTTTAAAAATGTTTTTAGCCGTATTAACATTCTTCTGTAAAAGGACTTAACAAGTTTTGGCGTCTCGTTGGCCCAAGGTGGCCACTCCATAACTTCTAAATTTATATCTATTTAAGCAACCATCTCTGGCTAAGAATGGTGATTCACCCTCGTTTCTGACTTTCCTGGAGATGGAATATGATTGGCCTAATTAAGATAAGGTATCTAGCCTGATTCAGTTGACTGTCTTTGAGGTAGGGTGAGATGATTCACCTATTTGGTGGATGGCAACACACTCCTGGGGAGAGAATGGTAGTTGAGAGAGCAGACATTGGTGGGAGTGAAACTGATCCCTCAAAAGGTGTCTAATTGTAATTTTATATTTCAATACCACAGTTTATAGTTATAGTTAGCAGAATTCCAGGTTTTACTGAACAGAGTAAGATTTCTCAAGTTGTATTCTATTACTGGATTACCACTGGCTTTCTTACCTACTCTATAGGACATGTTTTCAGTGGTTACTTGGAGTTAAGAAGGATCCTGAAGGGCCCTCCAAGTCACCTGCCACTGCCACTGCCCACCCCACCCCAAGGGGGAAGCTCTTATTTTTAGTATAGGCACACAGTTGCATATATCCAATTCTGACATTTATTTCAGTGTTTGGGTTTTTTTTCCCCACACCAAGCAATTGTCTGACACCAGGGGAATGTCCTACAATTCAACTCAATTCTGACACTATCTGGAGATAGCATCAGATTGCACAAGTTCAGGGCTCAGTTCTGTAAGACTGCTCCCCTCCCCCACCTCCAGATGCCAGTCACAAGTCCAGACTGTCACCTGTGCATCTGACCAACTGGTTATAGATTGGAGTATCCAATTACCACCTCCTTGGGTTCAATTAATTTGCTAAACTGGTTCACAGAACTCAGAGACACATTTTACTTGATGGTTACTGGTTTATTATAAGTTTATTATAAAAGGATAAAACTCAGGAACAGTCAGGTAGAAGGAAATGCATAGGGCAGGGTAAGGGAAATAGGCATGGAGTGTCCATACCCTCTCAAAGCATGCCCCTCTCCCAGCACCTCCATATATCCATCAGCCTGTAAACTCTCTGAAACCAGTCATTTCGGGATTTTTTTATGGAGGCTTCATTACATAGGTGTGATTGATTAAATCATTAGCCATCGGTGATTGATCTGCAATCTGTAGCCCTTCACCTCTCGGGAATTAGGGAGTGGGACTGAAAGTTCCAGCCTTCTAAATCACATGATTGGTTCTTCTGGCAACCAGCCTCCATTCTTAGGTGCTTTCCAAAAGTGACCTCATAACATAAACTCAGATGTGTTTGAAAGGGATTTGTTAGGAATATCAAGACACACTTATCACTTAGGAAATTCCAAGAGTTTTAGGAGCTCTGTGCCAGGAATGGGGACAAAGACTGAATATTTCTTGTTATCATAGTATTACTTGGAGTTTCAAAAGTTAGAATTTATATACTTATCTATAGTGACATTATTTTGTTTAGCCAGAAGTTTATATTTGAAAGTTATCTTTCTGAAATAGGTTTATTGGGGCTCCTGGGTGGCTCAGTCAGTTGAGTGTCTGCCTTGCTCAGATCATGATCTTGGGATCAAGGCCTGCGTCAGGCGCTCTGCTTGATGGCGGGTCTGCTTCTCCTTCTCCCTCTGTGCCTGTGTGTGTGTGTGCGCGCACGTGGTCTCGCTCTCTTAGATAAATCTTCAAAAAATAAAATAGATTTATTGAGGTATATTGATGAATAAACTGCACATACTTAACATGTACAATTTGTTGATATTTGTGTACACCTTAAAAAACATTAATGAACATATCTATCACCTCCAAAAGTTGTTTCCTCATGCTTCTTTATATGCCGTCTGTCCTTCTGCAGGCAAACGCTCATCTGCTGTCACTGTAGATTGGTGGTTTACATTTTCTAGACTTTTTATATAAATGGGGTCAAAAAGCATATATTCTTTGGTTTCTTTCACTCAGCATAATTGTTTGAAATTCATACATATACCATGTATCAATTACTTATGTCTTTTTATTGCTGAGAGTAGTCCAAAATTTTATGGATATACCAGTGTATCCACTCATCTGTTGATTGGTTTTTGGCTGTTACAAATAAAGCTGCTATGAACATTTCTGTACATCTGTTTTCATATGTTTTGGGTATATACCTGGGAATGAAATGGCTTGATTGTATGGTGGGTATATTAAAACTGTTTAACTTTTCTAAAAAGCTGTTAAACTATTTTCCACAGTGATTATACCATAAAGATACCTTTTGTGAGATGCATAGTTGAAAACCTTGCTGTTCAGAGTTCAGTCTGTGGATATGGCATTATCTGGGAGTTCATTAAAATTGCTGAATTTCAAGTCCTATCCTACACCTCTTGAATCAAAAACGTGCATTTTAAAAAGATTGCTAGGTGTTTCAAATGCACATTAGAATTTGAGAAGCCCTGGTTTAGAGCAGTAGTCCTCAACTCCCCCCGCCCCCCTTTTCTGCAACACCTGAAGGTTTTGATAATTTCTGTGAAATTCTGAAATGAGTCTGGGAGATGCTGAATGATTTTAAAAGTCTGATAGATGATATTGATAAATGCAGAGTATTCTGTTCCCCCACCCCCACTCCAAAGATTGCTTCCATTATACTGATTTTTACTTATGGCAGTAAAGTGTTCGTCTATTGCCCATTTCAAATTTGGTAGTTTCCAGAGGAACTGCTTCCCAAGCATTTTTCAAGTATAGAGAGCTGTATAGCCTGGCACAGTTTTTTTGTGGGTGAGAGATACTCATTTTCTTTTTGTGTAATTTCTTGGATGAGTGAATCCATTTGCTAGCTGTTTTTTTTTTTTTTTTTAATGTTCTTATTTTTACTTTGCATAACCAGTGATCTAATTCTTGGTTCTCACGTATAGGTGTCTTGAAATTTTCCATAAGAATTATCTCTCTTAGTATTTAAGAAATGCAAAATAATGTCAGAAATGCCTTTGTTAATCAGTAGATAAATGAACTGAGTATCAAATAATGTTTTTTAAACCCATGTGTCAGTGATCTGCTTTGTTTACTGTTTTGAATTTTCTCTACTAACTCATTTCTGTTGTTGCTTGGATATTTAAGAGCAAGCCAGCCACTGATGTTACTGTCACCTTCCTAAATTAGTGTTGATGTTGAAGGTCATGGTCTTAATCAGCATTAGGAAATCCTCAGTTTAAAACAAGGTTTCAGAAAACCAGCAATTAGATAACAAAAGATTAAACATTTGTTACTTTATGAAGTGAAACTAATTAATGTTATATAACTTCTAATTGAGTTGTTTTCCAACAGTTGATTTGTAAGTCAGGTATTTGAGAATTATAATAGGTATGGTAAATGTTTCTATATAATAAGATTGCTTTCACGTTTACATTTCTGCCTTAGATATCAGTTACTCCAACCATGAAGGGCCTCTCACCACCTTTTCTTCCTCATATCCCTACAGGCAGTTAAGATGGAGAAGCTGTGGGTGATTCAATTCTTATTCATTGAACATTTAACACAGCTGTTTTTCAGAAGAGAAAAATCTTTACCATGTTATTAAATTCTAAAAGAAATTTATTGCAAATGGGCACTTATCTTTTTAGTTGATAAATGTCTTTAAATTCAGTTTCATACAAAAAAGCAGAACCTTAGTAATGTGACTTTATTGAATTTTTTTTTTTTTTAAGCTAAAGCTGACGTATGTCTTTGGGAGGCAAAATTAATGAAATACATATAACTTTACTTACAAAAGCAGTATTTAGAATATTGGAGGAATGGATGGGTAGCATGTTGAGAGCAGATATCCCCGTCTTCCTAATTTTAAGAGAGAAGCACTTACTATTTCACTTAAGTATGATGTGATTTTTGTTTTTGGTAGATCCTCTTTATCAGATTGAAGAAATTCCCTTATATATTTTTAGTTTTCTGAGAATTTTAGAAAGGATGTTGAATTTTGTAAATGCTTTTTCTATGTATAGAAATGATCATGGCATTTAAAAAAATTAATACGGTGAATTATATTGATTTTGAAACAAATATTGCCTTCCTGGGATAAACCCCATGTGATTATGTTTTATTCTTTCAACGTGTTGTTGGATTCTTTTTGCCAAATTTTTATTTGGGAATATTGCATCTATGTTTACAGGGGATATTTGTCTGTAGTTTTCTTCTCTTGTAATGTCTTTTTCTGGTTTTGGTATCAGAGTAATACTGGCTTCATAGAATGAGTTGGGAAGTATCCCTTCTACTTCAGTATTATGGAAAAATTTGTGTAGAGTTTGTGTTATTTCCTCCTCAAATATTTTATAGAATTTGCCAATGAAGCCATCTGTCCCTGGAGTTTTCTTTATATGAAGGATTTTTGACTGTAGTTCAGTTTCTGTATTAGAGGGTCGTTCAGGTTATCTATTTCTTCCTGAGTGAGCTGTGGTAAAAGTTTCTTTCAAGGAATTTGTCCATTTCACTTAAATGACGAGTTTATTGATGCGAAGTTCATAATACTCTCTAAGGTGATGTCTCCTCTCTTGTTCCTGACATTGGTTATTTGTGTCTTCCCACTTTTTTCCTCATCAGTCTGACTAGAAGCTTATCAATTCTTTTGATTTTGTTAAAGAACTAACATTTGGTTTCATTGATTTTTTTTTTCTGTTGATTTTGTTTCGGTTTCATTGATTTCCACTTTGATCTTGATCATTTCCTTTCTTCTGCTTACTTGGGTTTAATTTGCTCTTTTTCTAGTTTCTTAGGGTGGAAAGCTAATTTAAGGTCATTGATTTGAGACCTTTATTTTAATATAGGTATTGAGTGCAATACACTTCTTCATAAGTGCTGTTTTAGCAGTATTTTGCAACTTTTTGTTTAAATTTTCATTCACTTTAAGATACTTTGTAGTTTGTCTTTTGATTTCTTCTTTGACCCTGGGGTTATTTAGAAATGTGTTAGTTTCCAAGAATTTAGTGGTTTCACAGAGCTCTTTCTGTTATGAATTTCTTCTTCTTCTTTTTTTTTCCTATTATAAATTTCTAACTTCATTCCATTGTGGTTTGAGAACATATGGTTTGAATTCTTGTAAACTTTTTTGAAATTTGTAATATGCTTTTCAGAATATGTTCTGTCTTGGGAAATGATTCCTGTGAACATGAAAAGAAGGTGTATGCTGCCTTTGTTGGGTGGAGCATTCTCTAAAAGTCAGGTTAAGATAGCTGGTAGTGTTACAGTCTGCAGTATCTTTGCTGATTTTCTGTCTAGTTGTTTTATCTATTATTGAGAATATGGTATAAAAACCTCTGTAATTGTGGGTTTGTCTATTTACCCTTGACGTCATACTGGTTTTTGTTTCATGTATCTTGAAGTTTTGTTATTGGGTGCATACGTGAGTAGGGTTGTTATGTCCTTTTGTTCGATTGATCTCTTTAAGCATAATGAACTTTTTTTTTTTTAAAGATTTTATTTATTCATCTGACAGAGATAGAGACAGCCCGTGAGAGAGGGAACACAAGCAGGGGGAGTGGGAGAGGAAGAAGCAGGCTCCCAGCGGAGGAGCCTGATGTGGGGCTCGATCTCAGAACACCAGAATCACGCCCTGAGCTGAAGGCAGACGCTTAATGACTGAGCCACCCAGGCGCCCCTGAACTTTTTTTTAAGTTTATTATTTTTAGTAATCTCTACACCCAGACTCATGACCCTGACTGAGATCAAGAGCTGCATGCTCTTTCAGCGAAACCAGCCAGGTGCCTCAATGAAATAAACTTCTTAATCCCTGGTGATACTCTTTGTTCTGAGATCTATGTTGCATGCTAATATGGCCAAAGTCTCTCTGACTAGTGTTAGCATGGTATATCTTTTTTCTTTTCTCTTTTTTACTTCTATTTAAATCTTCGTATTCAAAGTGCGTTTGTTTCTTCATATTCAAGCTGCTTTTCAAAGGCAACTTTTTTTTTTTTTTTAAAGATTTTATTTATTTTTTTGACAGAGATAGAGACAGCTAGCGAGAGAGGGAACACAAGCAGGGGGAGTGGGAGAGGAAGAAGCAGGCTCATAGCGGAGGAGCCTGATGTGGGGCTCGATCCCATAACGCCGGGATCACGCCCTGAGCCGAAGGCAGACGCTTAACCGCTGTGCCACCCAGGCGCCCCCAAAGGCAACTTTTAATAGGGTCTTGTTTTTATCTAGTCTCACAATCTTTGCCTTAATAGTGGTGTTCACGACATTGTTTATATTTAACATGATTTTCTAATTAAGATTTTACACTTTTAGAACAAGTTTGGGTTCACAGCAAAATTGAGGGGAACATACAGAGATTTCCCATATATTCCCTGTCCTTGCACATGCATAGCCTCCCCCGTCATCAGCATTTCCCACCAGATTGTTACAGTTAGTGAACCTACGTTGACAAATCATAATCACCCAGAGTCCATAGTTTGCATTAGCATTCTATGGATTTGAACAAATGGATGACGTGTTTTTCAATGCCCTAAAAATCCTCTGTGCTCCACCTTGTTTATCACTAACCCCCAACCCTCCATAGCCACTGATTTTTTTTTTTTTTTTACTATCTCCATTGTTTTGTATTTTCCAAAACATCATTTAGTTGGAATCATACAGTACGTAGCCTTTTCAGATTGGCTTCTTTCACTTAGCAGTATGCATTTAAGGTTCCTCCATGTCTTTTCATGGTTTGATAGCTCATTTCTTTTTAGCATTCAATTATATGTTCTGTTGTCTGGATGTGCCACTGTTTATCCATTCACCGACTAAAGGACATCTTGATTCTTTCAAGTTTTGATAATTATGAATAAAACTGCTGTAAATATCCATGGGCAGATTTCTATGTGGTCACAAATTTTCAGCTCCTTTGCATAAGATTCAAGGGCACAGGTGTTGGTATATGGTAAGAGAATGTTTGATTTGGTGAGAAACTGCCAAACTGTCTTCTAAAGTGACTGTACCATTTTGTATTACCACCAGTAGTGAATGAGAATTCCTAATCCCAACCCTGTTGCTCTACATCCTCGCCAGCATTTAATGTTGTCAGTGTTCTGAATTTTGGCTGTTCTAATAGATGTGCATTGGTATTTCATTTTAATTTGCTTTTCCCTCATAATATATGATGTGGAGCATCTTTTCATATGTTTATGTGCTATGTGTATATCTTTTTTGGTGAAATATCTGTTAAGATTTGGCCCAATTTCGGGGGTGCCTGGGTGGCTCAGTCATTAAGCGTCTGCCTTCGGCTCAGGGCGTGATCCCAGAGTCCTGGGATCGAGCCCCACATCAGGCTCCTCTGCTGGGAGCCTGCTTCTTCCTCTCCCACTCTCACTGCCTGTCTGTGTTCCCTCTTTCGCTGGCTGTCTCTCTCTGTGTCAAATAAATAAATAAAATCTTAAAAAAAAAAAAAGAATTGGCCTAATTTTTAAATCAGGTTGCTGCTTTTCTTATTGTTGAGTTTTAAAAGTTCTTTCCATTTTTTTTGGATAACAGTCCTTTATCAGTTTTTTTTCTCAGTTTGTGGCCTTTCATTTTTTTTTCACATTGAGTGGTTTTTTTTCACAGAACAGAAGTTTTTAATTTTGAAGTCTAATTTACCAATTTCTTTCATGGCCGGTACCTTTGGTGTTGTATTTTAAAAGTCACTGCCATACCCAAGGTCATCTGGATTTTTTTCTGTGTTGCCTTATAGGAATTTTGGCATTTTATGTTTAGGTCTGTGATCCCTTTTGTATTAATTTTTGTGAAGGATGTAAGATCTGTGTCTGGATTTATTATTTTGCATGTGGATGTCCAGTTTTTCCAGCACCATTTGTTGAAGACTTTAAAAAAAAAAAAGATTTATTTATTTTGAGAGAGAGCATGGACAGGGTGAGTGGGAGGGGCAGAGGTAGAGAGAGACCTAATCAGACTCTGTGCTGAGTACAGAGCCCAAGGCAGGCTCAATCTCACTATCCTGAGGTCACGACCTGAGCCAAAACCAAGAGTTAGATGCTTAACTGACTGCCACTCACGTGCCCCTTGTTAAAGACTTCTTATTGAGTTGTCTTATCCGTGAACATGAAATATCTATTTATGTAGCTCTTCTCTGATTTCGTTCCTCAGAATTTTGTAATTTTCCCTCATAGATACTGTATAGACATGTTAGATTTTACACCTAAGTATTTCATTTTGAGAAGTGTTAAGGTAAACGATACTGTGTTTTTAGTTTCAAATTCTACTTGTTCGTTGCTGGTATGTAGGAAAGTGATTTACTTTTGTATATAATCTTGAATCCTGCAGCCTTGTTATAATCACTTATTAGTTTGAGGACTACTTTGTCATTTCCTTCAGATTTTCTGTATAGATGATCATAATATCTGCAAAGGCAGTTTTATGTCTTCTNTTTCCCTATCTGTATACCTTTTATTTCCTTTTCTTGTCTTATTTCACTAGCTAGAACTTCCAGTATGATGTTGAAACAAAGTGATGAGGGGACATTATGCTTTGTAACTTATCTTAGTGGGAAAGCTTCGAGTTTCCCACCAGTAACTATACTGTTAGCTGTAGAATTTTTGTAGATAGTCTTTGTTTAATTGAGGAAGTTCCCCTCTATTCCTAGTTCACTGAGATTTGATAATGATTTTTGATATGGTTAGGTTTCACTCTGTCATCTTACCATTTCCCCTTCCTCCCTTCTTTCCTTCCTGTCTTTTCTAGTAGATTCTGTGCCCAATGTGCAGCTTGAACTTACAACCCCTAGATCAGGAGTTGCATGCTCTCCCGAATGAGGAAGCCAGGTACCCCTAAAAAATATTGAACACTTCACGGATTTGCATGTCATCCTTGTGCAGGGGCCGTGCTAATCTCTGTATTATTCCAGTTTTAGTATATGTGCTGCTGAAGCAAGCACTATTTTCTTTTTCTTCTGTTGTTTGTTTTCTTTCTCGCTTACTCTGCCTTCTTTTGGATTATTTTTGTGATTCCATTTTATCTCTGTTTTTGGCTTATTTGCTATAACTTTTTTAAAATTTTTGTTTTACTTTAAGTGATTGATATGGGACATGGTTGTCAGAGAGTCTGACTTATTTCCCAGAGGACACTTGATAATGTCTGGAAACATTTTTGATTTTCATACTGAGGGGTGGTAGGGGTGTTACCATCATCTCATGCGTAGAAGTCAGGCATGCTGCTAAACATCTTCCAGTGCACAAGACCTCCCACAGAAAGGCTTACCTTGTCCAGAATGTCAATAGAGCCAAGGTTGAGAAATTCTGATTTGGGGTTTATAATATACAGATCTTTCTTGACTTGACATGAGGCTATGTCCCACTAAACTCATTGCTAGTTGAATATGTTGTAAGTCAAGTGTATTTAATGCACCTAACCTACTGAACATCATGGCTTAGCCTAACCTACTTAGAACTCTTATATTAGCCTAGGGTTGGGCAAAGTCACCTAGCAGAAAGTCTTTTATAGTAAAGTTTTGAATATTTCATGTAATTTATTGAATACTGTACTGAAAATGAACAACAGAACGGTTGTTTGGGTACGAACAGTTGTAAATGTATAGGTTGTTTACCCTCATGATTGTGTGGTGGACTGGGAGCTGCAGCTCACTGCTACTGCTCAGCATCACAAGAGGGCATTTTACCACATATTGCTAGCCCAGGAAAAGATCAAGATTCAAATTTTGAATTATGGTTTCTACTAAGCGTGTATCATTTTCAAAGCGTGTATCATTTTCAAACCGTTATAAAGTGAAGAAATCGTAAGTTGGATCGTCATAACTCGGACTATCTGTATATCTTTAGTTTATCACAGTCTGTCTTTAAATGATACCACTTATATATAGTGTAAGAACTTTATGATAGTGTATTTCCATTTCTTCCTGCCCGGACCTTATGCTATTGTTTCCATACATTTACACCTAAAATAAACCCTATAATGCTTTCTTATTATTTTTATTTTAATAGCCAATTATTTTTCAAATACTTTTAAATAATAAGAGAAAAATGTAGGTATTTATTTCATAATTATTATTACTCCTTTCCATCAGTTTGTTTTATATTCAGACTTCCATCTGGTATCCTTTTCCTTCTTCCCAAAGGATTTCTGTTAACATTTCTTATAGTGGGTCTGCTGGTGATGATTACTTCAGCTTTTGCATGTCTAAAAATGTTATTTCCCAATTTTTTTGTGTAGCAAAGCACATAACAAATTTATCCTCTTAATAATTTATAAATGTAAATTACAGTATCATCAACTATATGGACATTATTGTATAACATCTCTAATGTCACCTTTGTTTTTGAAAATATTTTTGCTGGATATAGAATTCTAGCTTGACAGTTTTTTCTTTTTTCTTTTTTTAAGATTTTTTATTTATCTGCTAGAAAGAGACAGCAAGAGAAGGAACACAAGCAGGGGAGTGGGAGAGGGAGAAGCAGGCTTCCTGCTGAGCAGGGAGCTTGATGCAGGGGTTGATCCCAGGATCCTGGGATCATGACCTGAGCTGAAAGCAGATGCTTAACAATTGAGCCACCCAGGCACCCCTTGACAGTTCTTTCTTCCAGTATTTAAACAGTGGTGCTCCAGTCTTCTCAGTTGCATTGTTTCTTTTTCTTAAAGATTGTATGTATGTATGTATGTATGTATTTATTTATTTTGAGAGAGAGCGCGCGCGCACACAAGTGGGGGCAGGGGGGAGGGAGAAGCAGACAGGAGCCTGACATGGGGCTCCATACCAGGTCCCCAGGATCATGACATGAACCGAAGGCAGATGCTTAACAGGTTGAGCCACCCAGGTGCTCCCACTTGCATTGTTTCTGATGAGAAATTCAGTGTCATCCTTTGTTCCTCTGTGTGTAGCATGTTTTTTTTTTTTTCCCCAGCCTTGGTGGGAACAGGTGCTCTTTTTGGCCCTGACAGGCACTTTTCCTTCTAATCTTTTGGGATAGTTCTTTCTCCAGTGCCACTTAGTTTTTTCACAAACCTGTGCTGATGAGTACTGTGCTGAATACTGCAGAGAACTCTCTGCAGATCTCCCGGGCTCTCTGCATTTCCTTCCTTCTTGGCACTCTGTGAACCTTAGGTGCCTTCATCTTCTTAGATTCTTGTTTCCGTCTCTTCAACTCATGAAGTCTTTTATTTTAGGCTCTGTCTTAGTTCACTTTCATGCTCCATGGCGTAGAAACTTTTCCAGGATAGTAAGCTGAGGCAGTTGTGTTTTACTTCTTTTAAGTATCATTGTCCTTCATTGCCTATTATCCAGTGTCTGGAAAACCATTGTTTCAAATCTTGTCAGATTTTTTTGTTGTTGCTTTTGGTAGAAGGGTGAATTCATTTCCTGTTACTTCACCTCTTTTTCTTTGCAATATTTTTTAAAGATTTTATTTATTAGAGTGTGTGCATGTGCACAAGTAGGGGGAGCAGCAGAGGGAGAGGGAGAAGCAGGCTCCTCACTGAGCAGGGAGCTCAATGCAGGGTTCAGTCCCAGGACCCTGGGATCATGACCTGAGCTAAAGGCCAGACCTTTACCTGGCTGAGCCAGCCAGGCAACTCTGCAGTGTTTTTTGGTAATAAAATTCATGTAATGGAATTCACCATATTAAAGTGTACAGTTCAGTGGTTTTTACTATATTCAGTGTTGTACATCATAACTATCTTGTTCCAGAACACTTCATCACTCTAAAAAGAAATCCCATACACATTAGTCACTTTGCATCCTGTGACCCCTGCCACTCCCCAGCAACCACTAATACACTTTAATTCTCTGTGGATTTGCCTATATCTGGACATTTCCTGTAAATGGAATCATATAATATGTGGCCTTTTGTATCTGATGACTTTCACATTGTATAATGTTTTAAAGGTTCATGCATGTTGTAGTACTTCATTCTTTTTATGGCTGTATAATATTCCATTGTGTATTTCATTTTTGTTGGAGTGGAAGTCAGCTGTTGAATCCTTTTAACTATTTTCTCTCCCATGTAGTCCATATTTGGCCTCTCCAGGTGATTTTAATATGCTTCCAGGACTGAGAATCAGATTTAGAAAGTTAGTACTAGACGAGAAGCAAATTTAATTAGAACAGGATAAGGACTTATCTAGAGTCTTTTTTTATTTTGTCTTTCTCATCTCTTCTTTTGATTATGAAAAAGATACCAGATCAGTAGTTTTAAAGATTGACACTGGTTGCTTTTTGTAATATGTATTATTTGAGTAAATTGTAGAAAATGTAGAGGAGAAAATAGAGACCACCTGTAATTTCACTAGTTAATACTTCCGCACATTTCTTAGCTGCTTTTTTTTTAATTCTACATGTATTCAATGCTATCATCTTAGCATTCTGTTTACCTTGCTATATTTGGTATTATCTTCAGTATGTGATTTTATTTCCTGCTTTTTCTACTTAATGCATAAGTATTTTCAGATTTCATTATTTTTCAAGAGGTCTTACATGGCAGTGTATTTAAAGCTTAGAAACATCTTACCAAACTGTTTTCCACATTATACCAGTTTACACTTTAACACATTCACTAGCACTCATTCTTGAAAGTGTTTTACTCATCATAATTTCACCAGCATTGTAAATATTGTCTTGCTAGCTTGTTTTGTTTACATTAACTTTTTGTTTCATCACGGTATTTTTTCTTCTTCATCGTCTTTTTTTTTTTTTTTTTTTTAATTTCAAGTGCATGCCCAATGTGGGGCTTGAACTCATGACCCGAGATCAAGAGTGGCATGTTCTACCAACTGAGCCAGCTAGGCGCCCCTTTTCTTCATTTTAAAAATCAACTTTATGGAAGTATAATTTACATAGTATAAAGCATTTCTTTTGTGTGGGGCTCTGTGTTTTCATAAACAAATGTACCTGTGTGATCACCATTCCAGACAATAAAGAGAACGTTTTCATTCCCCATAAAAGTCCGCTTTAACCCTTTGCAGTCATATCCTCCATCCCCATTTCAGTCAACTAATGATCTAATTTCGATCACTACATAATAGTTTTCTCTCTTCTTACATGTCATAAAGGGAACCATAACAGTATGTAGCCACTTGCATCTGGTTATTTCTCAGTGTACTTTTTTTGGGGGACTTTAAAAATAATTTCTATTATTGAAGTATAGTTGACACACAATGTTATATTAGTTTCAGGTGTACAACATAGTGATTCCACAGTCCCATACATTACTGTGCAATCTGGTTAGTCACCGAACAATATTACTACAATATTATCATATTCCCCATGCTGTACTTTTCATCTCTGTGACTTATTTTATAACTGAAAGTTTGTACCTCTAATCACCTTCACCTAGTTTGACCAGCCTCCTCCCCCAAAGTGGACTCATTTTTAAAATATTTTTATTTTATTTAAATTCAATTAACTAACATATAGTGTATTTTTAGTTTCAGAGGTAGAGTTCAGTGATTCATCAGTTGCACACAACACCCAGTGCTCATCACATCTCGTGCCCTCCTAATGCCCATCACCCAGTTACCCCATCGCCCCACCCTCTCCCCTTAAGCAACCCTCAGTTTACTTCCTACTGTTAAGAGTCTCTTAAGGTTTATCTCCCTCTCTGATTTTGTCTCATTCTATTTTTCCCTCCTTTCCCCCATGATTCTCTGTTTTCTTTCCTAAATTCCACATGTGAGTGAAATCATATGGTAATTGGCTTTTTCTGACTTATTTCGATTAGCATAATATCTTCTAGTTCCATCCATGTCGTTGCAGATGGTAAGTTTTCAGTTTTTTGATAGCTGAGTAATAGTCCAGTGTGTGTGTGTATGTGTGTGTGTGTGTGTGTGTGTGTGTGTACCACATCTTCTTTATCCATTCATTTGTCGATGGACATCTGGGCTCTTTCCATAGTTTGGCTATTGTGGACATTGCTGCTGTAAACATTGGGGTGCAGGTGGCGCTTTTGGATCACTTTGTATCATTTTGGTAAATCCCTAGTGTAATTGTTGGGTCGTGGGAAGCTCTCTTTTTAACTTGTGGAGGAACCTCCATGCTGTTTTTCTAGAGTGGCTGCACCAGCTTGCATTCCCACCAGCAGTGTAAGAGGGTTTTCCTTTCTCCGCAGTATACTTTTGAGATACATCATTGTTGTGCATGTCATCAGTTTGACCCCTCTTCATTTTTTTAAAAACTGAGTAGTATTCTAATGAACGAATCTATCCACTTTGTCTATTTACCTGTTGATGTACATTTGTATTCTTTCCAATTTGGGGCTCCTGTAAGTAAAATAACAGTTAACATCTATGTGCAAGTTGTTTGTGGACATGCATTTCACTTCTTGGGTACATATTTAGTAGGATTGCTGGGTCATATGATACATGTATTATTTTTTGTAAAGTTATTTGAGAGAGAGAGCACGCTCTTGTGAGAGAGCATGCATGGGGGAGAGGGTAGGGAGAGAGAGAATCTCAAGCAGACTCACTGCTGAGCAGGAAGCCCAACTTGGGGTTCTGTCTCAGGATCCTGAAATCATGACCCGAGCCAAAATCAAGAGTTGGATGCTTAAGCGAGTGATTGAGCCACCCAAGTGCCCCCATAATAAGCATGTATTTACTTTATAAGAAGCTGCCCAATAGTTTTCCAAAGGGGTAATAATCATTTGACACTCCCACCAACAGTTGGTGTTGTCAGTTTCTTACTTTAGTCATTTTGTGAGTGTATATCAAAACTTTCTGTGGGTTTATTTTGCATTTTCCTGATATAAAGTTGCTGAGCATCTTTTCAAGTGTTTATTGGTCATTACTATATTTTCTTTTGTGAACTGTCTGTTTAAGTCTTTGACTTGTTTTGTTAAAAAATTGGGTTGGTTTATTATTACTGAGATGTAAGACTTCTTTATATATTCTGCATAGAAGAGCTCTCACATATGTATTGTGAATATTTTTCTCAGTCTGGCATGTCTTTTCATTTTCTAAAGTATGTATTTTGAATAGCATAATTTTTGAATTTTTAGGAAGCCTAATTTATCAATTCCTTCATTTATAATGTGTGCATTTGTGTTCTAAGAAATCTTTGCCAAACCCAGGGTCACTAAAATTTTTCTCCTATATTTTCTTACGGATATTTTATAAGTTTAGGCTTTATATTTAGGTCTGTGATCTATTTTGAGTTAGTTTTTATGTAAAGTGTGAGGTAAGAGCATAGGCTTATTTTTTCCTAAACTCCTGTTCAGACCATTTGTGGAAAAGACTATCCTTACCCTCATTTAATTCCTTCATTAAATGGTACCTTTGTCTAAAATTCATTATTTTTGTATATGTGGGCCCGTTTCTAGACTTCTGTATGGTGGTTTTCTGTTGCTTTACATGTTCTTATGCTAGTGACACTGTTCATTAATTTAGCTTTCTGATTTATGATTTAGTTTGTAATCAGATTATATATGTCCTTCAAATTTACTTTTTCAAGGTTATTTTAGCTATTTTTCTTTTGCCTTTCTATATGAATTTTAGAATCAACTTGTCCATTTCTGTTTTAAAAAAAAACACTTGTTGGGGTTTTGATTGAAATTTATTAGAAATTTAGGTAATTTGGAGGAAAATTTTCCCAAGTAAATTTTTTTTAAACAGTCCATGAACACGTTGTATTTCCATTTATGTTGCAGGTTTCACATATAATTTGTTAAGCCTGTCTCTTAAGTATTTAGTAGTTTGATGCTGTTGTAAATGATACTGCTTTTTATTTTCATTTTTTAGTTGTCGATACATGGAAATACAGTTGAGTGTTCAATATGGACTTGTGACTTTGTTAAATTCACTTTAGTTCTAGGAGCTCTGTTGAGATTCCCTAGGATTTTTTCCCTACATGAGCATATCATGTACAGATAATTTTATGTCTTCTTTCCCAGTCCGCATACCTATATTTGTTTTTGTTCCCTTATTGTACTGACTAGAATCTTAGGTGAAATGTGGGTTTGAAGCGGTAACAGACTTCCTGGGCTTGAATTTCATTTCAGGAAGAAAGCATTCAGTCTTTGACCGTAAGTATGGTTGTTAGGTATAGGTTTTCCATGGGCGCCTACTCTTTATCAGCTTGGGGACATTTCTTTCTTTCAAGGAATTTTATGTTATGAATGGGTGTTGAAAAAAGGGTTTTAGGGGCGCCTGGGTGGCTCAGTCATTAAGCGTCTGCCTTTGGCTCAGGG
The DNA here is from genome assembly GCF_017311325.1 of Ursus maritimus. Lineage (NCBI taxonomy): Eukaryota > Metazoa > Chordata > Mammalia > Carnivora > Ursidae > Ursus > Ursus maritimus. The sequence continues at coordinate 78,744,011 of NW_024423343.1, read as the reverse complement.
CGTGATCCTGGCATTCCGGGATCGAACCCCACATCAGGCTCCTCCGCTGGAAGCCTGCTTCTTCCTCTCCCACTCCCCCTGCTTGTGTTCCCTCTCTTGCTGTCTGTCTCTCTCTGTCAAATAAATGAATAAAATCTTTAAAAAAAAGAAAAAGAAAAAAGGGTTTTAATTGTCAAAATTCCTAAATTTTTTTATCCTGTTCTTAAAATTGCACTATTTTGAATATTGCACCTCTGTGATATGTTTTAATAAAAACAAGAAACTTTTATCTCTTAGAATGTGCCATAAATTACTGTATCATCACAGTTCTTTGAAGTATATGTTATCTAAGTTTTACACATGAGCTTCAAATCGTTATTTTCCAAAGGAACTTAAAATTTCTTTGTTTTCTGTTCTCTTCATTGTGGATATATGAATATTCATTTCTGGTAAGTGAGGTTTATTTGTTGTTTCTCCTTGTGTACGATTTTGGTTTCTTGTTGATCACATTTATCAAAGTTGCTTGTGTATTTGAGGAGGAGGAGCATTGGATGTTACGTTTTATATATATAGCTACAAGAACTACCTTACTAAATTAGGTCGGTGCTTAGGTCCATGTTTGTTCTTTGTCCACCTCCCTATGCGAAGAGTGGTGTGTTAAAGTTAGTTAATAGTATTGGTGTGTCTTTATCAGTCCTTCCATATACTATAGCGCTTTATGAAAAGGTTGCTGTGTTACTTGATGCATAGATATTCTTAAATATGTATAGGTATCCAAAACTTATAGATACAGCCATTGATGAATGATATGCAGATATTAAAAGCCATTATTGTGAATTGTGGGTTTTGGGTCATACTTAATGCTCTTTGACTTGAACTTTACTTGTCTGGTAATTAGGGTCTGCTTGTCTTTCTTACTGTCTTTCATTACCTGATAAACTTCCATCCATTCCTTTAATTTTACTATTCCTGAGCCACTTTGTTTTTTTGTTTTTGTGGTGTTTTTTGTTTTGTTTTGTTTTTTGGTGTGTTTCTTGTACACAGCATGTAGTTGAGTCTTGGGTTGTGAGACAAGTTGAAAATTTTTTTGTTTTTATAGGTAAGTCCATTGATATTTATTGATATGATTGAATGTATTTGGTCTCAACTCTATTATGATATTTAATAATTTTTTATTTTGTTGTATTGTCTACATTTCTTTTTTTTGCTATTTATAAAAAAGATTTGTTTAAGAGAGAGCACACAAGTGGGGGGAGGGGCAGAGGGAAAGGAAGAGAGAATTCTCAAGCCGACTCCTTGCTGACTGCAGAGCCCAAACAGGGTTCGATCCAGGACCCCCGAGATCATGACCTGAGCTGAAATCAAGAGTCGGCCACTTAAATGACTGAGCCACCCAGGCGCCCCTCTCTTTTTGCTCTTATTTAAAAAATTATATTTTGTATTTGAGAAGGTTTGTATTTTTTTTCTTCTCCCGTTTTTAGTTGCATTATTTCCACTTTGTGTGCAGATGTTTGTACACTAGTCTTTCATCCTTTTCCCATGTTTGAGAGACGTGTGTGTGTGTGTGTGTGTGTGTTTAAGTAAAATCTTACTACTAAACTAAAAGTTTTCCAGTTATCTCTTGGTTGGATGAAGAGTGTGTGTGTGTGTGTGTGTGTGTGTGTGTGTGTGTAAAATTTTATTGGAGTTTACAAGTTATCTCTTGGTTGGATAAAGCCAAGGTGAAGATGGACTGTACGATCCAATATGTAGCCAGTAATCCCTTGTGGCTGTTGAGCCCTTGAAATATGGCTAGTCTGAATTTAGATGTTCCATACAGGTAAAATACACACTAGATTTTATAGACTTGTTATGGGAGAAAAAAATGTAAGTATCTGCATACATTTTTGTATTGATTGTGTGTTGAAATGATAACATTGTAGTTGTGTATATTGGCTTAAATAAAATGTATTATTAAAACTAATTTCACCTGTTCTTTTTTAAGTGTGGCTACTAGAAAATTTAAATATATGGGTCACATGTATGGCTTGCAATGTATTTCTGTTGAACAGTGCTATTCTAGTAGATTTGTCAAAAGTCCCTTATAGAATTACATCCAGCTTAGCTGGATGTAAAATCTTGGTTTATACTTTTCATTCATTGAGGTTTCTCAGAATGTTGCTTCGTTGATATTTTACATAATGTTGTTTTTGAAGTCTGATTTTAGTTTGTTTTTGTTTTTTTTTGCTATTTGACTTATTGCAATAACGTATTATAATAGTACTATTTTACTATTGTTTATTGGAGTCTTTGAGGATTTTTTCATTATTTTTGAAATAGTTTTATTCAAAAATGTGTCAGAATTGGTGGTTGTTTTGGATTACTTTTATCAGATAATTAATAAGCTTTTTGTTTATTGTTGTGGTGAAGAAATCATAACCTGAAGTTTACCATCTGAACTGTTTTTAAGTCCACAATACAATAGTGTTAACTGTATGTACAGTGTTATGAAATAGATACGTAGCACTTTTTCATCTTGGAAAATTGCAGCTATACACATTGAACAACAGCTTCTTTTTTCCTCCTCTCCTAGTCCCTAGCAACCACTGTTCTACTTGCTATTTTTAAGAATTTGACTACTTTAGGGGCGCCTGGTTGGCTCAGTCAGTACAGCATGCGACTCTTGATCTCGGGGTTTGTGAGTTCAAGCCCCACGTTGAGTGTAGAGATTACTTAAAAGTAAAATCTTTTAAAAAAAAGAAAGGATTTGACTACTTTAGGTAACATGTAAGTGAAATCATATAGGATTTATCTTTTTGTGACCAGGACTGGCTTATTTCACTTAGCATAATGTTCTCAAGGTTCATCAGTGTTATAGCATGTGTCAGAATTGCCTTCCTTTTAAGGCTAATACTCCATTAAATGTATATACCACATTTTGTTTATCCCTTCATCTGTCAGTAAACATTTGGATTCCTTCCACCACTGGATATTGTGAATAACCCTACAGCAAACATGGATATGCAAATATCTCTTCTACATCCTGTTTTCAGTTCTTTCGAATATACACATAAAAGTGGGATTGCCAGATCCTGTAGTAGTTCTGTTCCTGTGTTAGAGTCCATGAACGTTTTTGGAGAACTTTTAAGAGTTACTGTGAGCAATTTCCAAGTGTAGGGAGGGTATAGTATTTTTAACTATAGCCACCATACTGTACATTACATCCCCAGAACTTATTAAAATTGTAATTGGAAGTTTGTACCTTTTGACTGCCCTCACCCACCCCCCACCCCCCACCCCACCCTGTAGTATTTGTCTAATCCTGGTATCGGGGTAGTACCTGATATTCATTATTCATTGAGTTCAATTAGTCATTGTTAAATGAATTTGGAATTTTTTCCTTCTCGATTATTTGGCAAGAGCTTGACATATACAGAACACTCCACCCAATAACAGCAGAATACATATTTTTCTCAAGCACACACAGAACATTCTCCAGGATAGATCACATTAGGCCACAAAACAACTTTTATCAAATTTAAGAAGAATGAAATCATACCAAGTATATTTTCCAACCACAGTGGAATAAAACTAGAAATCAACAGCAAAAGGAAAACTGGAAAAGTCACAAATATGTGGAAACTAAACAGCACACTTCTGAACAGAGTGGATCAAGAAAGAAATCACAAGGGAATTTAGAAAATACTGAGACATAATGACACAACATAACAATCTTTTTTAAACTGATAAACTCAGTTGCATAGAAAAGTTCAGATTGTTTACAACTCTTGTTTTATGCTATTAATATCACAAATTAAATCTTTTTACATTTTGTAACATAGTTTTGTATTTATTTTTTTTTTCAAGATATTTGACAGGGATAGAGACAGCCAGCGAGAGAGGGAACACAAGCAGGGGGAGTGGGAGAGGAAGAAGCAGGCTCATAGCAGAAGAGCCTGATGTGGGGCTCGATCCCAGATCGCCGGGATCACGCCCTGAGCCGAAGGCAGACGCTTAACCGCTGTGCCACCCAGGCGCCCCAGTTTTGTATTTAATACTTTTTTTTTTTTTGAAGTTTTATCTATTTGAGAGAGGGAGTGAGAGAGAGCGAGCATGCACGAGAAGGGGGAGGGTCAGAGGGAGAAGCAAACTCCCCACTGAGCAGGGAGCCTGACATGGGACTTGATCCTAGTACTCCAGGATCATGACCTGAGCTGGAGGCAGCCGCTTAACCAACAGAGCCACCCAGGCACCCTTAATACTTACTCTTATGCTTTTATCTTTTAAGTTCTATACCAGAATCAAAAGTGACTTATGCACCACCATTACAGTATTCCAAGAGTCTGTGTTTGTCTATAAATATACCTTTACCAGAGAGTTTTATGTTTTTGAATGTTTTTGTGTTGCTGTCTAGTGTCTTTGTTTCAACTTGAAGGGACTCCCTTTAGCAATTCTTAAAAGACAGGTCTAGTAGAGATGAATTCCCTCATCTTTTGTTTATATGGGTGGTCTTTATCATTTGTCCTTTGTCATTTTTGAAGGACAGTTTTTCCAGGTACAGTATCTTGGTTGGCAGTTTTTTTTCTTCCATTGCTTTGAATTTATCATCCCACTCTTCTGGCTTGTAGTATTTCTGATGAGAAATTGTTGATAATTTTATGGGTGTTCCCTTGTACTTGATGGTTTGCTTTTCTCTTGATGCTTTCAAGATTCTGTCTTTGTCTTTGACTATTGACAGTTTGATTACAATGTGTCTTAGTGTGAGCTTCTTCGAATTCATCTTTTTGATGTTGTTTGAGCTTTTTGAATTTGGATGTCCGTTTCTTCCCTCCGATTTGATTTTCAGCCATTGTTGTTTCAACAAATCCTTTGCTTCTTTCTCTTTTCTCTCTTTGGGGCTTCCATAATGTTTATATTGGTGTGTCAGTAGTATATATAAATCTCTTAGGCTTTCATTTCTTCCCCCTTCTTTGTTCCTCTGACTAAATAATTTCAAATGATTTCTCTGAGTTCACTAATTCTTTCCTCTGCTTGATGAAGTATGCTGTTGAATTCCTCTGGTGGATTTTTCAGTTTGGTTTCTGTAATCTTCAGCTCCAGAATTTCTTTGGTTCTTTTTGATATTTCCTATCTCTTCATTGCTATTCTCATTTTGTTCATGCATCAGGTTCCCTGGTTTCATTTAGCTGCCTATTTATGTTTTTTTTGTAGCACATTGAGCTTTATTAAGATAAATATTTTAAACTTTGTTGTCAAATAATTCACATATCTCCATTTCTTCAGGGTCTTTTTGGGAGATTTATTTTGTTTCTTTGATTGAGTATATTTCCCTGTTTCTTCATGCCCCTTGTTATTTTTTGCTGTAATTTGTGCATTTTTTATTTTATTTTTTAAATTTTTTCTTTCTTTTTTAAGATTTTATTTTGAGAGAGAGAGAGAAAGTGAGAGCACACACGCATGAGAGGGAGTGAGCATGAGTGAGGGAGAGGAGCAGAAGCAGAGAGAGAAGCAAGCTCCCTGCTGAGCAGGGAGCTCAATGGAGGCTCCATCCCATGAGGCTGGGATCATTGACCTGAGCCAAAGGCAGATGCTTAACCTACTGAGCCACCCAGGCGCCCCATTCATTTTATTTTTTCACTTTAAATTTTTTTTAAGTTTATTTATTTACCTTTTTTTCTTTCTTTTTCTTTCTTTTTTTTTTTTTTTTTAATGATCTCTGCACCCAAGGTGGGGCTTGAATCCACACCTCCCAAGATCAAGAGTCACTCTTCCAACTGAGCCAGCTAGGTGCCCCTAATTTATGCATTTTTCCAGAAAAGTCACCTCTCACAGTCTTTAATGAATTGGCTTCATACCTGGAAGACCTCTTCCAGTCGGTCCAGGCAGGGAGTCCAGAAGCCCCTCAGACCTTTTCTGGAGATGCATCTTCTCTGGGCATGTGCACATAATTTCCAAATTAGGGAGTATTATTAGTTTTTCAGGAGTTTGTAATCTTCTGCTCCCTCTGGTGTCTCTCTGCAGTATTATAACTTCGTTGGTGCATCAACAATACTCTCAGTTCTCTCTTGTTCTCTACAGTTCCCAGGCATCCAAAGAATGCCGGCTGGTTCAGTCAGCCCTCTGAGTTAGCTGAGACAGTCCCTTGAGCAGTTTACCCAAAAAGCTGTAATGTTGGATGTACATTCTATTTCTTCCCAAGAGAGAAGCTGTGAGCAGAGTGTTTTCTCCTGACAGCACTGAGCATTGTCACATTGTGCCTGTGCTGGTGAGGGAGGGTTCTTGTGTGCCATCTTGCTACCTTGTGAGCTTTTTTTTAATATGTAGATTCTGATGTATTATTTCCAGACATTTTGGGGGGGTTGTTGTTTTGAATATTCTGTTGCATTGTTTTGTTTTTCTTCTTCAGGGACTCCAATTATATGACTGTCATTCCTTCTTTGTTTTACATCTTATTGTCTTATTGATTTTACTTTCTCTATCTCATTTTCATTCTCTTGGTCATTTGACAACCTTTATGTAATACTTTTTTGTTTGAGTATATTTTGCATTTGGCTACTAGTAACTTCAGTCTTCATCTCTGAGATAATTGTCATTTTCTTTTTTTCCTGAGTTAGTCAGCTCTTTTCATTTTTTTCCTGAGTCTTCTATCCTCCTTCTCTGATCTTAGTTTTTGAGTTTTTGAGTCAAAGATATTTTTCATGTCTCTAAATGCTTCTTTGGCGCATATTTAATTAAGTTCATTCAGTGCATTTTTCTTGAAGTTTTTTTTTTCCATTCCTCTCTCCTGCAGAGTGGAAAGAATTTATCATTACAGGTATAGTGAATCTTTTTAAAATTTTAATAATAACAATAGACTTCTAGGTTTCCTTTGTAAGTTAAAGGTGGTTCACAATTTACTAGTTCTATGGTGCCCTCTCTTGTCTGTGTAGAATGATCTGCTTTTGAGGAATAGGCAAAGAAGGGCTTGTCTCATTTTAGCTGTTCCTAACTAGTGTTTCAAAATCCTCATTATCTTGTTTTCTATAGGATAGATGGGCTCAGTTTTTATCTTTTCCTTCTCTGCAAGGATTCAAAACTTCATCTTTTGATTTTGATCTCCCAGAATTTTGCTATACTCTGTTTTGGGCTGATGGCTCATCTTTCATTCTCTTTGTTATTGTGCCTCTATAAATTTCTTAGTCCTTTATTGGTAAATTTACTATTGTAGGGTGGTGAAGTAGATAAATGTAGGCATTTAGTCTGCTATTGTTAACTGGGGGTTTTGCATGTGAATTTTTAAAATACCAAATGAATCTTTGTGGGGTTTTTGGGGTTTGTTTTTTTTTAATGCAGCCTATCTCAGTTGATAGATTCTGATACCCAACAAGTTGGGCATGAGGTTGGCAAGATGGAAAACAGACATACAAACAAGGATTCAAATTTCATCCCTGTTGATTTCTACCAGTGTGGCCATAGAGCCTTAGTTTACTCTTCCCCAAAAGAAAAAAAAAAATCTGCCCTGCATTCTGCAGGATAGTGCTTGGTACTTGTTATATATGACTAAAAGCCATGAATTATTCAGTTCCTTTTAGTTTGCTTTTAACATTTTATCTCATACTGTTAGGAAAAACAGAAAGCACAGACAATGTAAATATCTAGGAAAACACAAAAATGTTTAGGTATAATACAGTAAGTTTCAAAAGGATATTTCAGAATGTCAGAGTCAAAAGAAGTGACTTTGTGTATATTGGTGGTGAGTCCCTTCATTTAAGATGCAAAGCTTTTATACCGCTTTTTAAACTTAGGAAAGTAATACAGATTTATTACAGAAAATTTGGAAAATACGAGAGAACAGACACACAGAAGAATATAAATAATGCCCACCTAAAAAAATACTTCGTGGTGTATTGTATTCTATATTCTTATAGTCTATTTTCTCTACACACATATTTATATATTTTTATACATATTATTTATATTATAACATGTTATACATTATATTTATGCATGTTATATTTATACAGTTAAGCTAGCCCCCACCCACCTGTCCCTTACCTCAAAAAAGTATCCTAACATCTTTTCAGGTTAGTAGAGGTCTGTGTTGTGTTAGTTTTTACTACTACCTAAGTATATAATTCTCTATTGCTGTTTAGACTTTATGGGTTGTTTGGGGGTTTTTTTGGTGTTATAAACAATGCCAGATAAGCGTTTTATTTAGTCATTTTTTGGCCCTTTGTGTGTTGCCTTTGATGAATTTCCTAAGTGGAGTTGGTAGGTCAAAAGAATGCTGCCTTAATGGAAAACAAAGCAAATAGTGCTTTTGAAAACCAGGTAACCTCACCAGCGTGTAATGCAGCTTGTAACAAGGGATCACCATTATTCCTGCCAACCCTCTGCCCCAATAAAGACAAATGAAAACTCTGGTACCTACTTCCAGGATTTTTTATGTTTGTCACTGGCTATGGTTATTGTATGAAGCACGGGCTTCAAGAAGCTATATCACTGTTGGTTTTTTTCTGAGTTTTTAGGTTGAGGCTGTCTGATAATATGGGAAAGAAAATGATAACTGAGAATTTATTTTTAGAGCTAAATTTGGTCTGTAAATTAAAATGGGGGAGTGTGTCATGATCTGGCTCCTTAATTTCTGGCTGCAGCTCTGTCATCTGCCAGCTGTGTTAACAAGAGAGTTATCTATGATCTATTTTTAAATTTCCTCACATGTAAAATTAAAATAATATTAAATCTTCATCTATTAAAGATGTATTTCGATAATTGGATAACACCTAAAAATGTTTTGTACTTAGGAGAAAGAGAAAGTCCATTATATATCAAAAGAATCTCTTCAGATCAAAATGTGCTACCAGTTAACTCAGTTTCCTCTTGTCACCCATGTTCTAGATTATTAGCATTACAAGACCATGGTTTTTTATTTTTTTTATTTTTTATAGATGTTATTTATTTGAGAGAGAGAGAACGAGAGAGCACAAGTGGAGGGAAGGGGCAGAGGAAGAGGGAAAGCAGACTCCCTGCTGAGCAGGGAGCCTGATGCAGGTCTGGATTCCAGGACCCCGGGTTCATGACCTGAGCCGAAGGCAGACACTTAACCAACTGAGTCACCCGGGTGCCCCCTGGCTTTTTATTTTTAACAGTCCATTCTAGTAAAGATGGAATAGTCAAAGAACACTCAAATCAGAGTCCTGAAATTTGACTGTCTCATGTGTTTATACCATAACTAAGAGCAAATCATTTGTTTCTTGAGTCTCATCTATGATGTAGTATAATATCTATCCTTGTCCCCAAATTTTGAGGAGTTAATAAGCTTGTGATTGTAGATGTATTTTGAGAACTATAAAACGTTATAAAAATGCAAGGTGGCGTTTCATATTGCATCACTGTGTTTGACCAGGAGAGGTGAAATGTCAGCAAGGTAATAGGAAAGTATAGGTTTAAATGATGCTAGAAATTGCTCTTTCAGAGCCTGGCTTTCCTAATTTCTTGATGCTGTTTGTGGCTGTGTTTGATCCTCTCACAATTTTTTAGCTAACTTGAAAGTTTTTTTACTAAAGACTCTTACTAAATGGATGGTAATATTTGTATGGGCAAGTGTATATAGTGCTCCAACTTGGGATCCTATCCTGTGAAGAAAAACATTTCTTCTGGTATTGAAAGTGGAAAAACTAAAATCTAAGCTAGCACCCACCCACCTTTTATCTCAATTGCTTTCCTTTTGTTGAATGTCTCTGAGCTTTTGTCTATTTTGGACAGTTTGTTTTCTCTGCATGGATTGTTAGTTTACTTATTTATTTTTGGTCTTTTGCCTTGCTAAATCTAAATCTCTATCAATCCTGGAAGTTTTAAAGATTTTTTTATTTATTTGAGAGAGAGGGAAAGCGATCACAGAGAGGGAGAGAGAGGGATTACAGAGGGAGAGGGAGAAGCATACTCACTGCTGAGCGGAGAGCCTGATGTGGGACTCGATCCCAGGACCCTGAGATCATGACCTGAGTGGAAGGCAGATGCTCAACCGACTGAGCCACCCAGGTGCCCTGATCCTGAAAGTTTTAGTTTAGATTTTACTTTCTTTGGGTATCTTTATCCTCCTTAGACAGTGTTTTGACCAATTGAGAAGAGACATGCTTGTCAAGTCCAAACGTGATTGCATACTTAGATACCTCTCTTATAGCTAAGTTCCTTAATAGCAGTGTCTCTCATTCACTCTTAGTTTCTGGTGTCTACTAGGTACTCTGAAATGTATTGAAAGAATGACACTGATAAATTCTTAGCCAGTACTCTTTTATCTTTTAGATAAAGAAATTACAGAAGGCCTCTCTGATAAGATGAGACGTGAAGAAATTTCAAAAGCAATCCTTTTGGATATTTAGGAACCTGAAGGAAAGTCAGTGTGGCTACGATAAAGGATGGGTAGGGAGAGGTAGAAGATAAGGTCAGAGAGAAATAAAGCCATATAAGTCAGCGATAATTTTAATCTTTAATCGGAGTATGAAGGGGATCTTTTGGGGAGTGACTGGACCTAATTTGCCTTCTGCAAAGTAAAACTACTTTGTTGAGCATGGTCCCTTGTGGGTCAAGGGAGAAAGTGGGTATTAAGTGGGGAAGACAATGAAAGTTACTAGAATCAGGATGTATTTTATAGGAACTTTTGTTTAACCTTAGTTTAAAAATATTTCTTGCTATGTTATTAATATAGTCTGTTGAACATAATTTTTTCTTTTTTTGAGTTATTCAGTATTTTGTACTGTTGAAGTTTCAGGTGTGTACTTGTAGAAGATAATGAAAACTTGTGACACACTCTTTTCCTGTCATTTGCATATTTTCCCATATTCTGGTATTGGTGACAAACACCTCTATTAATGTGGCAAACAAGGGATCAGTTTTCTTTTGACTGAGATGTTAAATTCTAGTTTGTGAATATGTGTATAATCTTTAAAGAAAATTCTGCTTAATAAAATTATAAACATCTAAGGTGATGCCAGGATGAGCACAAGTATTAAGAGATATCAATGGCAATGTTTTCTATAGTTCTGTGGCAAAGAAACTGTTTATAATTAATTCTTAAAGTCACCTTGCAGTTATTAAACAAAGTAAATTTTAAATAGAATTCTGCATTGTATTAACATTATTAAAACGACTTATGTTGCCTACTTTACATTTTCCAGGAACATCACTTACAACGAGCTATTTCAGCACAGCAAGTATTTAGAGAAAAAAAAGAGAGCATGGTCATTCCAGTTCCTGAGGCAGAGAGCAACGTCAACTATTACAATCGCTTGTACAAAGGAGAGTTTAAACAGCCAAAACAGTTCATTCATATTCAGCGTAAGTTTGTTGATTCATTGTTTTCTGTTTGTAATTTAAATTTGTCAGCAGTGAAAATTCTTTCTCTTTTATGTCCAAAGAGATTTAAATTTTTCAGTGCATATACATTAAGTCATAGAAATGTAAAACGTTAAGGGGTAAAATCTCTCTGTGCTTAACATCTGAACTTGGAAATCATTTTGAGTGTTAGTTGCATTTGGAACATTTGATATTTAGTACAGAATTTTGTGTAGCACTTACACCTTATTATTATACATCTAAAAGTTCATAGATTACTGTACTCAAATTTGAGATTTATATAGCCTAGTGGCTATAATGCTGATTAGCGGTGAATCTTCAGAAAGTTTTTAGAATTAGGTTATACCCCTCTACCATCATCTAATTTTTATAAAATTATATTTCTGCTTCCTTTGATACTCTTATTTTTCTCCCCATTGTTATATTTAATCATGATGTCTTGCCTTAAAACTATTTCACTAAATTATATTTACTACTCCTCCATCACCCTTCCTTACCCTCTTCTAATGTATCTTCTCCACAAAGTCCACTGGCACCAGAGTGGTCTTCCTCAAGTGTCAGTCTGATCTAATTACTCTCTGGCTTAAAATCACACTATTCTTTATTGTCCATAGTAGGAGTTTTCAGGGGTTGGTTCAAACAGATGCTGATGTTTTGGTATGGTGCCTGATTGTATAAGAAAAAGCCTTGGGTAGTTGTTAAAATAGAGATTCCAGAGCTCTGCTTCAGGTCTGAGGTATGTGGCCTGGTAATAAGTATTTCAAAAAGTTCCCCAGGTAATTATGAAACCTCTCCAGATTTAAGACTGTGAGATCGACTGTTTTCCATCAGTTCTACGGTGCACATTTTTTATTGATCATTTTTGAAATGAGATTGCATATAAAATTGCTGTTGTCCTGGGTTCAGGTCTTGTTTATCTAAAGAAAATTTGCGTTTGTTTCTGCCAAGCATCTGGTGACACTTCAACAGGAGACCACTTTAAAGTCTTCAGTGTTTATTTTGTTTGTTTTTAGACCATACTGGTAGCTTTAGTTCAGGCTGCAGACCTGCCTAGAGTTTAGTTCTTAGGGGGAGAGTTTTCCCTCCTCCTTTCAGCTAAGGGCAAGTTGAGAAATGAAGTTCCTTGCTATTCCTTTCTGCATAGCTGGTTTATTTCTTTACCTTACTCTGAGGTTGTTACCACTTGTTAGTGTATCTTTGTGCAGTAGTCTATTAAACTTCTTAATAGACTCCAGCAGAAAGCTTTTTTTTCCCTTATAGTACATAAAGTCATGGTTCACCTTTTAACTGATGGCAGTTTAGATTTGACAGAGTTCAGTAATAGCCAAATTCTCTAGTTTGAATACAAGACCCTTTGTGATTTTTTTTCCCCCCTGTCTATTCTATTAACCTCATTTCCTGTTCTTCCCCTCAGTCTCTTTACCATAGGAACTAATGTAAAATTACTCATGTTTGCCTGGTTGTTTCATATTTCGTACTTGCACGTGCTATTCAAGTCATCTTTCCCCTCCTGTAACTCATTTAAGACCTAAGTCCCCTACGAAGCTTACCCTGACTTTTCTCACTTGACCTCTGTTTTTTAGTCATCTCAGTATCTTTGTACATACTTCTATTAGAGGACTCACCATACCTAGTTGCAATTATTTGTAACCACTTTCTCTCCTTTTAAACTATGAGCTCTTGGGGCAGGGACAGTTTTATTTTCTCTTTGTATCTTTAGGGTAAGCTGCATGGCTTATAGATACACAGTAAATAGTATGTTTGTTGACTGAATCGTTTTTAAATGGCTTTTAAAAAGGCTCTTAGGTATCGGAACCAATTTCCAGAGACACTTCTCTGAAGCATTCAAGAGAAATATGATGTAGAAATTATTTATGTGATTTCTTTCCTCTGTATTAGTTTGTTGAATTTGCCTTGTCTTTGTATTGGGAAGGAGATAGCTGTTCATAATAGGAATTATAAGGATTTTTCAAGCCAAAGTATGTGTGTGTTGTTGTTTTGTATTTTAGTAACAGTGTGGCTAGACATCAGGACCATATATAAAAACCATCCTAGAAAACCAAGAACGTAGAAATTGGGTGTAGTTAGGCCCGTTAGATACTATAAATATTAATCTTGGGTTGGCTTTTAAATTTCACTTCATTCTATTACTGTAGAAGATGGAATAAAAATAATAGAACGTTATTTTAACTTTTTTTTTTAGTCTGTCAGCATATGTATTCTACATACTACATACAATATCTTCCTGCACCTACAAATTTTCGTTGTTTTTTTCTATGTACATTTTAAATTTCTTAGGTTTTAATTTAGTCTGTTGTCATTTTCAATGTCTATTAATTCTATCAAATTGATATTCCACAATTTGCTAACCTCTGTGCCTATTACTAACCTTAAACTTTTCTGTAATAAAATAAATACAGCATGAGATTTTTTTTTTTCCAAGAAAGGGCTTTTCTTTCTAAAGTTTATTTATTTATTTTTAGTAATCTCTATACCCAGGGTGGGGCTTGAACTCACAAACCCATGATCAAGAGTCACTGAGCCAGCCAGGCACCCCTCAAGGAAAGAAGTTTAAACGTTTTTTGACATAACTTCTGAGTTCTTAATATAAGGAATTCCAGAAAATATTGCTCTGGCTTTTTCATTTTGTTCTTTATGTGTTAGATTTGAAAGTATCCCCGTTTGCCTGGCTAGAAAAAGACATTGTTCAATTGCCACCTTAGGGTGACCTACTTCAGGTCCATCCCATTGTTTGCCTGGGCTTTGGCGGAAGCTTCTTTATCAGTCCACACTGCCACTAATGTGATTATTATCCATTTAGAGTTGTTCAAAGAGTCTCTGTTGCCTATCGGATAAAATTTTAGTGTCATATTTTAAGGCCCTTCTTTGTGCCTATCCAGTCGCAGTTCCCTGTGGGTTCTTCCACTAGGACAACCATGCCGAAATGAGCTGTTGGAAGTGAAGGTCTCTTTCTTTCTCTAGATGGTAAACTTCTCAGCAGCAGAATTTCACCTTATTCACCATAAAGTCCCAGAATACGGCCTCATTACAGTTTCTTTCCCCAATTCCTTTAACCCTTCGCACTTTCAGCTACAAAATAATGAGCTCCTTGCAACACTCTTATGCCATATTTTCTCATACCTCCATGCCTTCGCATAACCCTTTACTTCTGTCCTCCACTTGTTAAAATATAACATGTTCTCTGTGTCTCATCTCCAGGATTACATTTAGCAGCCTTCTCTAAGCAAATTTGCTTCCCTCAAGCCCTCCTGTGTCACGTGCACACCCTCATTGTGGCATTAACCACCTTTGATTGTGATTGTTTGCCCCGTGTTGTTGTTTCACTAGGCTATAACAGTCATTGAAAATAGGGACTTTCTCCTTTTAATTTCACTGCCCAGTAGTACCTAGCATGTGGTTAGGTATGCAATTTAATATTTGCTGAATAAATAAGTAAATGAGTGAATGAATGGATAATTGAAGGTAAAAGTATCACCATGGCATTTTTGAGACATTGATCTTACAGGACTCAAAATTGTACACAGAACCAAATATAACTGAAATTATTGATATGTACAGTGAAATTGAGGAACTGTGTGGATCCAAGTTGGAAATGAAAAGTGAGCTCTGTTATTTACAGCATGTCTTTTTTTTTTTTTTTTAAGATTTTATTTATTTATTTGACAGAGATAGAGACAGCCAGCGAGAGAGGGAACACAAGCAGGGGGAGTGGGAGAGGAAGAAGCAGGCTCATAGTGGAGGAGCCTGATGTGGGGCTCGATCCCGTAACGCCGGAATCACGCCCTGAGCCGAAGGCAGACACTTTAACCGCTGTGCCACCCAGGCGCCCCTACAGCATGTCATTTTAGGACAGAACACGTGTATGCCAGGAAGGAGTTGGGAGTGGAATGATTCCGGTCTTGGTATGGATGGGAGAACATTGTTCCTTCCCGTCTCTTTCAGTACCAGTTCTCCGTAGTCACCTGTATTGGTAGTCTGAGGAACTTCTTTAATCAGAACACACTGGGGTATTCTTTCCAGGTTGGAAGCATCTTGAAGGCATATAGCTGTTGATGATCTAAGATACTCAAACTGTTCCTCATTTGGCTAATTCTGCATACTAGTCAATTGGATGACACATGCATAAGATGCTATCTCCATTTTACTTGCTGTTACAACAAATTTACTTTGGGTACCTCACCCCAGGTGTTGTAATTCCTTCATTCCTTTTGTAATTTAAGAACTTCATCGAATTCAGAACCCAAACTTTTCTCCCTGAGATGACTTTGTTTACATTGTAATAAGTTCTTTATTTTGACCTTCCGTTACCCCTTTATTTAATATGGTGAAATTTTACAGTTAGCATTAAGTATCTCAGAATTCTAGAACATGAAGGAACTTGAGATACTGTTTCAATATTGTTTCGTAAGTGTTCTGAAGTTAATTTGTGTCTAGTTTTGAACTCAGCTAAATGGTATTGAAAATAGGACTCCTTATCTTGTTTTGAAAGGAAACGTCTCTCCTCTTCTCACTGCATTGCACCTTCAGATACAGATCAGTAGACCATCTCACCTGCTTCTTGGCTGGAAGAAAGGAGAGAGTTCAGGAGGACGAATAGGTGGGAAGTAGCACCTCCTTGTTATCTGCCGGGCAGGGAGAGGAACTTACTGAAAGGAGATTGACTTCTCTTTGTATCTGCAGCAAAGATAGTAAAGCCCTGGGAAAGTGCCAGTCTTTGCATTATACTGCTGTGCACTTCAGTACACATGAGGCTGGCTTCTCCGTCTGATAAAGCTGACCATTGTCAAGTCAACATTGGGAAAAGAAGAAAAATTCCACTTATTCAATGTAAAGTAGACCTATATAGTCCACTAGGTTTTCAGCAGGAGTGAGATAGATAGATGCTGGCCTAACATCTAACTTCAGTCTCATTATCCTTGAAAATGTCCTTTGCTATTCTCATTAACAAAAGTGATGATAATTGACCTTTTACCCTGGTAGGACAAACATGTTTTGTAAGAATTGGGAAAGATCCCAAATGAAGAGCATTGCTTTGTTTATACAGTAAAACTCCTTGGTGAAAAGGATGCATTCTAGGAATATCACTTTGTGTAAAAAAGTTACTAGGTGTGTATTAAGCAGTTAAATTGAGCACAGATCTCATGAAATGAATCACGCATTTAAATAAATATTAGGAAAAAACAGTGCCATATGTACAGAAGCAGAGTGTATCACATTTGTGGAGAACACATTCCAGGTGAAGCTAGATCCCACGTTGGGGTGATTTGGAGGCATGGTAACGGGGATAGTGAACCAGGCTAGACCCGAGGGGCAACCCACATTCGGATCAGCTGGCTCTAAGGATCTCTGTTCTCAGGTTTATAATGAGCCTCCTGTTCTCGGGTAAAGCTGTGAGTGGGCGTGAAGGCTGAAATGGTAGAGCAGTACCTGGGTAGCTACTAATGCAGGAAGAAGGGAACCCAAAACGCGGAAAGTAGTAAAGTAATGCCAGGTGTTTTGGGAAAAAGCAGAATATTCATTTGGTAGTCTGGCTAGAGAGAGAAGTCATAGTACAAAGAGAGTGCCTTTGGAGTCTTTATGCATTTATTTATGCCCACTATTAAAAAATTTAAGAATTGGGGTGACTGAGTAAAATATACAGTATCACAAATTAAAGACCATGGTTAAAGAAATTCAAGAGAAAACAAAGACACTACAGTAAGAGGTAAGTTTGATGCATAATAGTGCATATTTTAGGCATGATGTAATTAATAGACAAAAGCAAAAAAGTAAGATTGGTTTTAAGGTGCATATTTCAGTGCATGTGTCCTGGCACTGAAGCGTTTAGAACTCTCCTGCTGGGGCCACACGAAGAGACTGTCATGTAACCCAGCACCCCTGATTTTGTTAATAGGAGTTACCAGAAATAGGCTTTCAGCATATTCACCTAGCAGCTAGCATCTCCATGGGAGATTCTTCATTGACCCCACACTGCCCTGACAGTTGGCACATTTTAACATTTTATGTGTCTCCTTATCTACCATAAAAGACTAAATTTCCTTCCCATTTTACCCCCGTAATACAACTTAATGGGATACCTACCTATAAAAATATTTTCTTATATGCTTATTTCCTGACAATTTTAGTAGAAGACTAAACTTTTGTTTCCACAGTTACGGATAAAGGGCATAGTAAAATAGCATTTACTGATTGCCATGCCCAGGTCCTGTTAGTGTTTTACATGTAGTAAGTCAGTTATGCCTTAAAGGAACCTTATAAGGCAGCTAGTGTTTTCACCCCTGTTTTAAAGGAATATTATATAAAGAGCCCAAAGTAATGCAGCTAGCAAGTGGAAGAGTCGGAATTTGAACCAGGCCCTCTGACTCTAGAGTGTGTCTGTTTAACTCTGGTGTACTGTTTTTCAGTCATGGCTCATCATTCTAAGATGAAGATACTGATACACATTAAACAAACAAATTTCTGTTCAGATGTGGTTGATGATAGAATCAACAGTGGGAGTAAAGGATTCCTTTTTTCATTTGCTTTGTGTGTGTGTGTGTGTGTGATGGATAAATTGCAGAATAGAGGATAGGTTGTCTGCGGCTAGAAAAGGAAATCCTGGATATGAAAGGCAGATGCAAACACCTGTTATGACACTTTTCTGGTTTGGCCTGGCAGGGTTGATTGATGAATGGAAGAGCACTGTGCATGGGGATGAAGGAGATGCCAGGAAGAGAGAAAAGCTTGAAGAAAAGGGAATCGTGAGAGTAATATAAACAAGTAATAAAAGCACATTTTACAGTTTTGCTTAGGGTAGTAAGGAACTCTGAAGACAATCCTGCAATTTCATGGAGGGAGGTCCAAGTTGGGAAAGGGCTGTATGGCAGTTACTAATTTTAACCTCCACCTAAATGTTGTGGTAGGCAAACAGTAAAGTTTGCTTTGGGTGGAATGAGTTGGACTTCATAAGACCTTGGTGAAGTGGGCTTTATTTTTTTCTATCTGTTTAAGAAAAAAATCAGAGTTACTAGTACTTCTCATGGTTGTTCAGAAGAGGTTAAAATGGAAAATAGGAGTGATGTAAAAGATGAAAGAATAAAAACAGCTTCCATGATGATGTTACTTTTTAAATAATCCAAGATAATATTTTAGTGGTTAAAATAATTTTTTTTCTTACATTCTTCAGTAGTTAATAAAATAATCAGAGTTGTAGGAATATAAGAACCCTACCCCCCCACCCCCATGGAGGTTAAATAAAGCTTCCCTTTTTGCCCTAAATTGGACCTTGTTCAAAAATACTTGCTTCCCATCCCTGGCTTAAGAATCACTTTTGTGGGTCACCTGGGTGGCTCAGTAGGTTAAGCGTCCATTCTTGGTTTAGGCTCAGGTCATGGGATCAAGCCTTACATCTGGCTCAGACTCAGCAGGGAGTCTGCTTGGGATTCTCGCCCTTGCCTTCTGCCCCGCCCCCTGCTCATGCTTGCGTCCTCTCTCTCTCTGAAAGAAATCTTTTTTTTTTTTAAGATTTTATTTATTTATTTGAGAGAGTGTGTGAGTGAGAGAGCACGAGTGGGGTGTCTCTTGAAAGAAATCTCTTATTTTATTTTATTTTTTTAAAGAAGAATCTCCTTTGTTTCTCTGGTAGAAACTAAAGAAATAGAGGGGGGGTTGATAAGTTGAGGTTTACTTTCTATAATAAAAAATAAAATGTTACTTGCAGGAAAGATTAATAATCCCAGGATACCTGGCTGGCTCAGTCAGTAGAGCATGTGACTCTTGATCTTGGGGTAGTGACTTTGAGCCCCATGGTAGGTGTAGAGATTACTTTAAAAAAAAAAAAAAAAAAGGGGAAGAATTCCATGTTAAGAGATAAGCAACAGAGATAAAAGTCTTCCCCTTTTTCCAAATTTGTGTTTTATTATGTGTGTGTATGTATATATGCATGTGTTTGTAGCTTTTGCTTTTTTACTTACTGTTAATAAGCATTTTTCCAGGTCATTAACTAGCTTTAATAATTTTCAAAGCTATATAATATTACAAGGACTTTGTTTTGTATCCTCAGTTGTCAGCAGGAACCCTTAAGAAAGCAAGCCAGGACTGAAGGCTTTTGTTTACACTTTACTTTTTTTTTTTAAGATATTATTTATTTGAGACAGAGCATGAGCAAGGGGGAGAAGGCAGAGGGAGAGGGAGAAGCAGACTCCCCGCAGATCAGGGATCCCAGGAACCCCAGATCACAACCTGAGCTGAAGACAGACACTTAACTGCTTAACTGACTGAGCCACCCAGGCGCCCCTGTTCACATTTTAATTAGCGAGGAGTTTTAGACTCAGATTATTTGTGGTTTTGTTATTAGTAAAATATGAATTTGTGTATTTAAGTATTAGGAAATTAGTAATTTCATTAGTAAAATATAATTTGCATTTCAAGGAGAAACAAGATTTTAGGCTTTAAAAGGAGTAATAGTTTACTAGTTTTTTCAAAAGCTAGTGTGCCGTGAACTTTTTTTAGATAAAACCTGATTGACTTCAGATGGTGCATTGCATTCAGTTGTCACGTCTCTTCAAGCTGTTCCTAAGGCTTTTTGTGCTCATACCACTGACATTTTTGAGTATAGGCCAGTTATTTTGTAGAATGCTTCTCAGTTTGGGTTTACCTGTTTCCTCATTACTCAATTCAAGTTAAAGTGGGGTGGTGTTATTGTTGCTGTTTTATTGTGGTAAAAAACATAACAAATGTTCTCTCTTAATTTATAAGTCTGTATATATTGCAGTATTGTTAACTGTATGCACACTGTTGTACAACAGATCTTTAGAAGTTTTTCGTCTTACCTTACTGAAACTATACCCATTGAACAACTCCCCATTACACCCTCCCCTCAACCCCTGGCAACCACCATTTTACTTTTTGTTTCAATGACTTTGACTACTTTAGTCATATAAGTGGAATCATGTGTATTTGTCTTTTTGTGACTGGCTTATTTTACTTGGCATAATGTCCTTAAGGTTCATCAGTGTTGTAGCATATGACAAGATTTCATTCTTTTTTAAAACTGAGTGACATCCCATTGTATATATATCACATTTTGTTTATCCATTCATCTATTGATGGACATTTAGGTTGCTTCAACCTCTTGGCTGTATAAATAATATTCCAGTGAACATGGGTCTTCACATATCTCTTTGAGATCCTGTTTTCACAAAAATATATACCTGGAAGAGTGATTACTGGATCACATAGTAGTTGTATTTTTAATTTTTGAGGACCCCCCCCCCCGCTACTGTTTTACACAGTAGCTGCACTGTCTTGCTATCTTACCAACAATGTACAATGTTCCAATTTCTCCACATTCCAAGTGTGATGGGGGGTGGGTGTTTAGTGTCCATCCTAATGATGGTGAGGTGGTATCTCATTGTGGTTTTGATTTGTAATTCCCTAGTGATTGGTGATGTTGAGCATCTTTTCATATGCTTGTTGGCTGTTTGTATTTCTTCTTTGGAAAAATGTCTCTTCAGGTCCTTTGCATTTTTTTTAATTGGGCTGTTTTTTGTTCTTGAGTTTAGGAGTTCTTGATGTATTCTGGCTATTAACTCCTTATCAGATATATGGTTTAAAAGTATTTTCTCCCATTCCATTGGTTGCTTTTTTACTGTTGATTGTTTCCTTTGCTGTACAGAAGCTTTTAAGTTTGATGATTGTTTCCTTTGCTGTACAGAAGCTTTTAAGTTTGATGCAGTCCCATTTGTCTTATTTTTGCTTTTGTTGCCCCTGCTTTTGGTATCATCTGCAAGAAATTAGAGCTAAACCTAGCATCATGAAGGCTTTCCTGTTTGTTTTTTTCTAGGAGTTTTCTAGGAGTTCCAGGTCTTATGTTTAGGTCTTTAATTCATTTTGAGTTAATATTTGTATATAATATAAGAAAAAGTTTCATTTTAATTTTTTTTTTGGCATATGAATTTCCAGTTTTCCCAGCACCATTTGTTGAAGAGACTATCCTTTCTATTTGGACCATTTTTTATCATCTATGTAGGGTTTATTTTGTGGCTCTCTGCTCCCTTTGGTCTGTATATTTGTCCTTATGCCTGTACACTGATTAGATTATTATAGCATTGTAATATGTTTTGAAATCTGAAATGTATGTTTTTAGGTGAGATCTGTCGCCAGTAGGGCTGGTTTTTGAAAAGGACATTTGGTGAAGTCTTCAGTAAAGTGTCTTTCTAGTAAAGGAAATTATTTTTTGCCCTCCAATTTTTGTTTTATGTTCAGAATTTTTTAGATCTATTAAAAGTCCTATTTCAAAACTTTCCGATAACTGTACTGAGTTTATTTCCTAGTCCATTTGGTGCTTTGCTAATATTAAAACAAATGTTTATAAAAATACTGCTATTTAATTTCTCCATGTTTCCAACCATTTAGTGGGCTGTGGAGATACATTCTTTTCAAAGATTTTATTTATTTATTTGAGAGGGTGAGCTTGCCCATGAACAGGGGTCAGGGGAGGGGCAGAGGGAGAGAAACAAGCAGACTCCCTGCAGGAAGCCAGATGCAGGGCTTGATCCCAGGACTCCGAGATCATGACCTGAGCCCAAGTCAGACGTTTAACCAACTGAGCCACCTAAGCACCCCGTTCTGTGACTTATTTGTTAATTATTTTATACTGTTAGATACTAATAGCATGTATATTTTTGCACATATAACATATAATTGTAGAATTAGTTTGTACTGGTTAAGCTCAGATACTGCCTATACCCAGATGTCTAAGTGAGGCTTTTGCCCTCATTCTGTATTTATTGAATGATTCATTGAGAGTGAATGAGAAAGATAACAAGGTCTGAACAGAAAGTAGAGAAGAATCTCAGGTAGTATCTAGAGATCACTGACCCAGAATATTTTTTTGAAACACAAAATTGTTTTCACAAATTAATATGATTTTATTTTTACTAGGTGATGCATTCAGGTGATTTCAAAATAAAAAGGATATGAAAAACAGCCTTCAGTCACCCTTCCCTTATAAGAAACCACTTTTATTAGGCTATGTGTTCTTTTAGGGTTTTGTTGTGCAAATTCAAACACATAGGAGTTTATATTTTTATACCCCCTCTTACACAAAAGTTAACATATTATATGTAATTTTTGTCACTTTGCTTTTTCTTTCTTTCTCTCTCTCTTTCTTTCTTTCTTTCTTTCTCTCTCTCTCTCTCTCTGTCTTTCTATCTTTCTGTCTTTCTGTCTTTCTTTCCTTTCCTTCTTTCTTTCTTTGTATATAGTCTGGGAATTATCCCGTACCAGCATGTAGAACGTGTTCTCATTTCTTTTTTACTGGTGCATAATAGTCTTTTGTGTTTGGATGTGCCAGATTATTAACCGATTCCTATAGAAGGGAACTTGGATTGTTTCTAGTCTTCTGTTACTACAAATAGGGTTTAAGTGAGTAACTGTGAACATACAGAATTTCATAAAGGTGAAATTCTGTTTCTTACAGAAATTGCCAAATTGCTCCCTATAGGAGCGCTATACCATTTTGCGCTTGCACTAACAATGTAGGATAGTGCTTATTTCCTCATAGCCTGATGAGAAGACTGCTTTTGAATTTTTAAAATTTTCCAGCTGATAGGTGAGAGATGATACACCTCAGTGTATTATTCTTTTAAATAAACATTTTATTTTGGAAAAATTTTAGATTTATAGAAAAGTTGCAAAGGTAATAGAGTGTTCCTTTATACCTCTTGTCCAGTTTCAG
Source organism: Ursus maritimus (assembly GCF_017311325.1). Lineage (NCBI taxonomy): Eukaryota > Metazoa > Chordata > Mammalia > Carnivora > Ursidae > Ursus > Ursus maritimus. The sequence continues at coordinate 78,720,979 of NW_024423343.1, read as the reverse complement.
TTTTCTCTAATAATTACCATTGCAATTACTGTGTCAAACCTAAGAAACCAGTATTGGTACATCATTATTGACCAAACCCAGACTTTACTTTCTCTTAGTATAGTTTTAATTTGGATTTCTTATTATGAATTAGGTTAAGTCTTTGTCTTACTCTTTTAGGAGCCGTTAGCATTTTTATCTCCTGAATTGTTACCATTCTTTGCCTAGTTACCTACTGAGTTGTTAAAAAACAAGGGAGGAAGAGTCTGATGGAGGAGAAGAGAGAAGACTAAGAAAAAAGCATAATTGGAGGTAGAATCAAAGGATCATTATCTTTATACATTTGACTTTTTAAAAAAATCACTATTACATCCTTTAGGTCCTGTCTAATATTGTTCGGCTGTAGCCCCTTTCTAATGATGAAAATCTCTCCCTGAAGAATTCAAAGAATTCAAAAACCTACCCATTCTCATGGTTTTGTGGTTTCCATAGTTGTCATCTTTGCTGCTAATTTTGGCCAGTAATACTTATTATTTTCCTAAAATGTGAATTCTTCAAAGTGAAAGAAGGATGTAGTTAGTTGGCTAGTCAGTCAAAATACTAAAAATAATCCTTATTACAGTATAAACCTGGAGCTTTTTTTTGTCGGAAGAGAGACTTGGATCAGTATGTGATCTTGTAGAAGTGGTCTTGAACTCTTCGGCACTTGACTTTTTTTGTACATTGGGTAGGGAATCTAAGTAAGCTTCCTGGCCGAGTCTTGTAACTGTAAGAAGTCTTGGAGAATGAAAGTCGAGAGTCCTGGCTAGGGGCTCCTGGGTGGCTCAGTCGGTTGGGTTTTTCCAACTCTTGGTTTCAGCTCAGGTCATGATCTCCAGGTCCTGTGTTTGAGCCCCTGCGTTGGGCTCCGTGCTCAGCAAGGAATCTGCTTCTCTTTCTCTTCCTCTCCCTTTCCCCCTCCCCCCAATCTCGCACATGTGCTCTCTCTATACATATAAAACAAATCTTTTTTAAAAAGAGAGAGAGTCCTAGTTATATCTGCTTTCATGATCTCTGGGTACACAATTGAGAACTGCTAGGCTTGAACGTTATCAGAACCTTGGAGAGCTCCAAGCAGAGGTGGTGATGTCGCTTCTGAACTTCAGATACACTAAAGCTTGTCATTGGCTCTCTTTGAAAGTTATTTGAAGGCTGAAGACCCTAAAAATTTACAAATTGTAAAAATTCAGCATATTTCAAATTAAGCATAAGTAAAGTTTATGATATTTAAGAGCAAAGATTTAGGTTTAGATCAGAGGTTTTCAAAATGTTGCTCATCATCACTTGGGAAGTTGTTAAAAATGCAAATTAACAAGCCCTTCTCTAGATCTACTGGGTCAGAAACTGGTGATCAAGCTCAGCAACCTATGTTTTAAGAAGCATCCGGAAGATTCTGGTGAATGCGAAAATTTGAGAAACACTGGTTTAAATGCTTTGATGATACTCGTGTGAAGGAGAGACTTCTGAGCCCTTGTCAGATACCCGGAGTTCCTTAGGATTAAGAAGTATATGTTGGGGCGCCTGGGTAGCGCAGTTGTTAGGCGGCTGCCTTCGACTCAGGGCGTGATCCCGGCGTTCAGGGATCGAGTCCCACATCGGGCTCCTCCGCTGAGAGCCTGCTTCTTCCTCTCCCACTCACCTGCTTGTGTTCCCTCTCTCGCTGGCTGTCTCTCTGTCACATAAATAAATAAAATCTTCAAAAAAAAAAAAAAAGAACAGTTCAAGAAATATATGTGGGATTCTAAGAAGATGTTTTATTTGAACTGCTTCCTAGTTCATTGGTCTACGTAGTCCAGAATCCACTGTAGTGTATACTAGGTCCCATTTAACTGAGATTTAGATGTACAGTAGCATTGCTGATATAAGACTTGTAAAATTTTCAACTCTGCTTTTTAAAAAAGTAATACACACTTTATATGTGCATACAACTTCCATGGATATATAGTTCTGAATCCTTATTCTGCTAGTTGAAGTCTGTCCAGACTCATTATTGATAATTTGTATTTCTTATAGTTAAGCACATTCCCTGTCTGTACTCTTGCTCCTCTCTCTGTCTGGGATGCCCTTGCATCTACTTTATGCCATATGGCATTGATATCTATTCTGATTTAGAAGGGAGCCTGTCATACATGTGTACTTGAGGTACAGTCAATATTGATTGTTAATTGGGTTCATTGGATTAATAAACATAATTTTGGAAAGTTGTATAAAAAAGGAAATGTAGAGTTGGAAGAAGAGATAACACCAGTGAGTTTGTAAGTAAATGGCATTCTTTAAAAATGCTGTTGTTAATACTTTGAAAGAAGAGCCTTTACAAACAAGGCGTACTTGTACCTAAGTCTTATTTTGTTGCCTGAATTAAAGGGATTGGATATTGGCAGATAGTTTCCAGAAGTTAAACAGTTGGGAAACTTAAAGATAATATGACAGTAGGGGCTTAGTTTATGCAGATGAAGGTTGCTTCTTACATTAAAAAAAAATTACCGATGATAATTCATAGGTAAATGTTGGAAATGTTCTTGTCTTGAAATAACTTTAAGTAAAAAACTCTATTAAGAGTTCTTTTTAATTTTTAACATTTGTTTTTTTATAAGTCCTTGAGTGCCTAATACATTCGGTTCACAACAGCTTGTTTTATGTGCATTGCGTTTGCTTATTAAATGTAATTTATAAACTTAAACTTTTAAGTCCAGAGTGGAACAAAAACAGTCTTTTGATTTACCTATATTTTTGCTCCCTTTGAAATTCAAAGAATTTTTCATTACTGCTGTTATGGTTAGAAGGGTTTAATAGTGTCTGTGTGGTGTAATGGAATAAATTCTGAGCCCTGTGAATCAAAGCCCTGAAACCTGTGCTCAGCTCACCAACGTTCTTAATCTCTCACAGTTTTCTGATCTGTGAGATAAGGTTTTTTCTGCTCTAAATTATGAAACTTTTAAAAATTTGTATTAACATGTAAATTAACTGATATGTCTGATCTTCAACTTTTTTGTTTTGTATTGTTTTTTAAAATGGCTCCAGTAGTAGTGTATTAGAAAGAGAAAGTGGTGACAGGAAAGAGGAGAAAGGAAGAGTTCAAAGAGGGAGAAAATTCAAAATAGATTTCATGAATAAGAAAAAGCTTTCTAAAACTGAAAACTATCCAGATTTCACTTTATGACAGTGAGATTTTTACTTTATTGAAATATTGCTTGAGTAACCATATTTAGTTATATAATTTTCCCCCACACCTGGTGTTTTTCTACCAACATGAGGAAAAGGAATTATGTGATTAATTGAACAGCTGGGTTCTGGTCTGTGACTACCCTTAGGAACTGTTAATTTTTAAGACTTTTACTTCTGTTTACTAGGAAAGAGTAACTGCTGTATAATTTGGGTAAAGCTAATTGGAGTCTGGATCTCCCAGCATCTCTCTCTTTATTCTAGTTTTCCACTTGACAAGTTTCACATAGATTTAAAAAAATTCAAGACTCAGGAAACACTTAATCTGGGCATCCATATTCTTCTTTTCTGTTGTTAGTACCTAGCAAATTATCGACCCTCAAAAATACATATTCAATTCAGAGAAAAATCAGATTGTAAGGAAAGGGCTCTGAAAGAATAGTAGTAAATATTGTCTCCATCCTCACTGCCTTTAGTGTTTATAGCTTATTGAATTTATTTTCTTTGGTTCCTCTCCAGAAGACAAGCAACGTTAGGTTAAAAAATGTTCCCTGATAGAAATGGAATAATTTTGATGCAAAAAAAAAACCCAAAGAACCATTTTAATCCGGAATTGCCATTCTCATTTATACTGTTTTAAATCTGAGTTTTGCTTATAGTTTGCTACTATATCATGTGTGTGGATGAGTGAATTTTCAGGCAATTAATTCAAAGTAAATGAAAGTATTAGAGGTGTGAGAGAAGAAAGTATATAAGACAGATATGGACTTAAGGTAGGAAACAGCTGTCAGACAGTCCATCTGTCTGCCCCCTCACTGAAAGTTTTCAAGCTGCATTTGACAGCTTTTTTTCTCCCTTGTTTTATAACTTTGTAGTTATTTTGCACACTTAGTTTTTAGTCACATTAACTGCCTTTTGCGTTTTTATTAGATTTGTTTCCTTAATAGACTATTTTATTACATGAACTAAGAGAGGGGGAGGAGGTCTTCCTCTCCGGGCTTTGCTCTTCCTTAGATGGAACTCCATCCAATTTAACTACTCTTCAGAATATAATTATCAGCCACTTGACCACATTGGCTAAACCCTAAAATGATAGCCTCAAGAAAATTCTGCTCTGGAAGAGGAACTTCTTCAGAAATTTTTATTCTTGGAGCGTCTGGGTGGCTCGGTTGTTAAGCATCTGCCTTCGGCTCAGGGCGTGATCCCAGGGTTCTGGGATGAGCCCCGCATCAGGCTCCCAGCGTCGGGCTCCCAGCAGCGGGCTCTCTTCCTCTTCCACTCCCCCTGCTTGTGTTCCCTCTCTCGCTGGCTGTCTCTCTCTCTGGCTGTCTCTCTCTCTGTCAAATAAATAAAATCTTTAAAAAATTTTTTTTTATTTTTAATCATATATTTTTTCGATTTTTTTTTTTTTTTTTTTTTTTTTTTTTTTTTTTTTTTTTTTTTTTTTATTTTTTTTTTTTTTTTTTTTTTTTTTTTTTTTTTACTGCTGTTGTTTAAAATTTTTTCTTCCTCAGGAGTCAGCATTATCCCTTATGGTTCAGGGACAGTGCAAGTAAGGATTTTGCCATTGCTAGGTATTATGTGCTGTTGATGAGCACAATGAGTTTCTCATGGGTCTTGGTGCACACCGTTTTATTACTAAATGCATCGTAGACCACCCAAATGACCTTAGTTTGCCCATTGTTTTGAAGGATGCTCATTACTGTATGCTGGGTGGAAATAAGAAATGCAAAGCCCCACTGCTTGTAAACTATCCCGTCCGTCTGCAAGTTTTAAGAGTGAGGATGCTACATAGGTGACCAGTGTATAGAGCTTCCTTGGCAAATCTTTATATTAGTGATATTTTCTGAACAAACATAACCAAATACAGTAGGATACATCCCTTTTCCTTTAATCCAGATGGCTTTGTTGAGCCTCTTAGCAGTATGCACATCTGGTGTTTCCATCTCCATCATGGTGCACTTTTTTTTGGATCTCTTGGTGTGTGAGGTGCATGTTCTTTGGACGTGTTTGTGAATATTAATAGTGCATTCTCTGGTCAGCTCTCTCTTCGATAGCAGAATAGCTTCTTTTTTTCTCTCTCTCTCTTTGCTGGTGCCATACTGCATTGGACCTGATAGAAAAGGAAGAACAAGAGGGATTATTGACAGACTTATTTTAAGGGGTTTGCTCCTTTGGAAGGGACATCGAATCATTTTCATCAATCCCACACAGTATCCAGCAGTGGTGTAAGTCCCTTCCAAAGAACTAAAATTCAGAAATACGTACGTAAATTTACCTCTTCACTGCAAGTAGCTGAAAGAAAGAAGGGTGACGTGTAGCCAAACTGCTTGCCTGAATCAGAGGATAGAAAAAATTTAAACTGAATAGGATCAAGGAATTCAGACAATACAGGGTAATACTTAGTTGGAAGATGAACAATGTTCTGAGCCCAGTGACCACAAGGCACAGTGTGTTTGTTAGGAAAAACGTGATGTACACAGTTTTTTTCCTATCCAAGGGTGTTTGCAAGTAAAAGTCAGTACTATCATACTTAAAATGAGGGACTTCAAAGCCCCTAGGACAGGGTACATATCTTCATCTACTGTACCTATGTCTCTATCTAATCCATCCAGCACTTAATGAATAGAACTAGTACTAGACCAGGAATTTGTATGTTTTACAAGCATCTCAAACATCTTTTGATTCACTCTACAAACAGTTCCTGTGATACACATAAGAGATAGGTATTATTTCTAGACAGTACTAATTATCTTCATATTTTTGGCAGCATAACAAGGAATGCTAGTAGGAAATTATGGAAAAAACCCTTTGGGTCCTTCTGGTGATAGGTGGTGGTGATGGTTGCACAGCATTATGAATATACTTAATACCAGTAGACTGCACTTAAAAATGGTTGAGATGGTAAATTCATGTTATGTGTATTTTATCATATTAAAAAATAAAATCAAACTTTGTTTTATAGCCCCCATCCCCCAAAAAACCTCTTTGGGTGCAAATTGGACATGAATAGTAACATAGATGTCTAAATAATTATGTAGATGAGTGCTTGTGAAATACTTTCATTGATTGGTAAGATTCATAAATAATATCTCACTTATTTACAAAAAGAGCCATGGCATAAAGAATTTGTATCATTTAGAATCTTACAAGAAAAATAGTATCAGGACAGGTAATCTAGATAAAATTATTTCTCTTGCCCTCAGTAATACAGTTTTGTTGTACAGTCTCTTATGCTGTACATGTTTCTCTAATACCAGTTAGCTCAACAATGATTGCTTACTCCAGGAATGATGTCAATACTACATGGAAGTTGTCCAGATTCTTTTGTGATTTTTTTCCTTGCCATAGGGTACTGGGATATGAGAAAAGAATTAAAAATCTTCAATAGGGAGGCACAAAGGCTTTAGCTTGGCTGTTCCACATGCAAGGGCCCTTTCAACTCCATATTAAGAAAATTAAAAATGAGTGCCTGTACCTAGACTTCCTTTTTTCAAGAGACGTACGTCCCAGCCTTGCATAGTTCTTAGCTAGTGGCAGGTTGCATTTCCTTCTGGAGCCCCAGTACAGAAGTCCATTACAGTGTGTGTTGTCTAAGCACCCACAAGCTGGCAATTCCATTCTATTTGTGCATTTTTAGTATCCCTTGAGATAGTAGCCAGCCACTCTGAATGGCATGTATGCTATCTAATGTAACAGTTACAGTTTGTTTGGTCTCTGATTAAGTTATGTTGATTTTTCTGTAAGCCTGTCAGTTTTAGTGTATAATTTTACATATAAAGGATTTTTTTAAAGAACTCATATGTTATAGCAGAAATGTCTACTTTTTCATAATGTTAATAAATCAAATTATAGTGATCCATACTGAATATTAGTGAATAGCTCTTGCTGACTTTGTAAGTTCATAAAAAGAAGCAGGTGACTTAGCCCCAGAAATAATCTTCTGGCCAAATTCAGATCTCAACTTTTCAGAGCTAGACAATCCTTAAAGATGATTTCATTTTTTTAAACAACCGATTTCTTGCTGTTAGTTCACATCCCTAAGATCATTTCAGAGAGTATCTCCTGATATCTTACCATTATTTTTTTTTTAAGATTTTATTTATTTATTTATTAGGGAGGGCGGAGGGAGAGAGTGCACACATGAGCAGGGGAGCAGGGGGAGGGAGAGGCAGACTCCCCGTTGAGTGGGGATCCTTATGTAGGGTTCGATCCCAGGACCCTGGGATCATGACCTGAGCCAGGCCGACACGTAATTGACTGAGCCATCTAGGCATCCCTAACTTACCATTATTGACTGTTCTCTTTGTTAATGAGTGATGAGCCTGAGAGATACTCAGGAGAGAAGAAACTACTCCAAAGAGTGAAATTTTGAAAACTACTTCCCTAATAAATCTTTACTTATCTTCCATACTCCAGGGCTTCAGAAACAATTCATTTTTCTTTACTAATCTAGACCATAGTGAGCCAGGGGTGTTTTTGTTTTTGTTTTTGTTTTTGTTTTTGTAAAGGGCTGCATAGTAAATGTTTTGGGCTTTGGGTGTCACATATGTCCCTACCACATATTTTACTTCTTCCTTTCTTCTTCTCTTTAAAAACAGTTTTTTAAATTACTCTATAAAAATGTAAGACTTGGTAACCCTCTCGGGTCCCCTCCCTCTTTGGGAGCTTTGTACTCTGTCATTCAATAAACTTAACTATTGCTCAATAAACTTTGCTGCCCACAACCAAAAAAAAAAAAAAAAAGAATCTTTTTACATATTCACAGCCTGACCAAAAACAAACTGCTGGCCAGATTTAACTCATAGGTCATAGTTCACCATTCCTTGATTTAGACTATCTTTACTAAAATACTAATTAAAATCCACTGATAACTTGCCTAAAACCACTTTTTTCCCCCTGCTGAAAGGTGAAACTTCCAGAAGAAATCATCTGTGACATCATTGTCAGTCATTTAACCAGCCCCCCACCCCGGGTAGTTTATTATTTCTTTTTTGCTTTAAGTTAGAATTTCACATATGTGGACTCACAGAATAATTTAAAAAAAAAAAAATTATTCCCAAGTATAACCGTGACTGGTTACATGGTTAAACTATGAGTTAATTTGAAAAGTTTCTTCAGATTCTATCAAGGCATTTGTGACTTTAAGTTTCATAAATCAAAGGCACATTGGGTATAAATCGTAGTCATAAGAAAATAAGGCAGAGAAATAGAAGTAGTGACTCTTACACGGGAGGTCTTAGCCTTCGGCGAAATAGAAAAAAGTACCTTTTTTTGCAATATACTATTGCAGTTTTCAGTTATTCATAGTTAGGACTTCTTTAAAGTATTTAAAAGCCATGATTTCTGTATACCCTGATTTTTAAGGTCATTAATACTAAAAAGACCCACCTATAAAGTTGTACTTTAATTTCATTTCTGCTAAAATATGGGATAGTCTTGATCTACCTACAAATGGAGTACAGTTGAGTAATAATAGCAGCCTACCATTATAGAACACTTTTCCTCTGTACTGGGCACTATGATATACACAGATTATTTCATTTAATCCTAACAAGAATCTCATGAGATTGGTGCATTTCTTGGGCTTGTTTTACAGCCACTAATCTATTTTCCGTCTCTATAGTTTTGTCATTTCAAGAACGTTGTATAAGTGGAATCAATAGTACTTAACCTTTGGAATTGGCTTTTTTTCACTCCGCATAATTCCCTTGAGATTTATCCAAGTCGTTGCATGTATCATTAGTTTGATCCTATTTACTGCTGAATATAATTCCATGGTATGGATGTTCCACAGTTTGTTTAACCCTTCTATTGAACGTCATTTGGGTTGTTTCCAATTTTTGGCTATTATGAATAAAGTTACTTATGAACATTCGTCTGTATGTTTCGTGTCAACATAAGTTTTCATTTTATAAATATAATTTTGTGTAAATATATCAGTTTATCTGTTCTGTTGATGGACATTTAGTTTCTTTTCTAATTTTTCGCTCTTGTGAAGTGCAGCAATGAATGGCCTTATACATGTCTTGTCCATATTTATGAGTACATCTGTGGGATATAGATCTACAAAGTGTCATTGCTGGGTCTTATAGAATGTGCTTGTGTAACTTTACTAGATATTGCAGAATTGCCTTTCAAACTGGTTATACTATTTTATATTTTCACCAGTAGTGTATACGAGTTATTGTTTTTTCATATTTTTACTAACACTTATTATTGTTAAACTTTATAATTTTTCCCAGTCTGATGGATATGAAATGGTATTTGTTGATTTAAATTTGTTTTTCCCCAGTTACAGTAATGTTAAGCACTTTGCTATGTGAATTACCTCTTCGTGTCTTTGGGTCCATTTTTCTCTGCATTGTTTACTGATTTTTTTTTTTTTAGAGATTCTTTATATACTTTAGATACTTATCTTTTAAAAAGCTTTTATTATGAAAAAGCTTCCAACATACTCAAAAGTAGAGTAGTACAACGAACTGCCATAAGCTCTTCACTCAACATTGTAATATTGTTCCTCTATACCATTTCTCCCCACCCCATGATTTTATATAGCCAGTCCAATGTCATTTCATCTGGGAACTTTTTTTTAAATGATCTTGTCTTCAAGTTTTACTTTTCTTTTCTTCTTCTTCTTTTTTTTTTTTTTTTTTTTTTTAGATTTTTTTATTTCTTTGACACAGAGAGAGCACAAGCAGGGGGAACTGGAGAGGGAGAAGGACCCTGGGATTAAGACCTGAGCTGAAGGCAGCTGCTTAACCGACTGAGCCACCCAAGCGCCCCTCATCTGGGAATTTTTAAACATAAGCAGCTCGATACCTTTCTCATACCACTGTTCAAAAGAAAAACATCATTTTCTTAATATAATTGGGAATTGAGCATTTATCTTGCCTTTTTCTATGAACTGTATCTCAGGATCTCTAAGTAGTTGAAGAGGGAATGTTTCTCTTTATAGAAGTAGTCCAGCTAATGCAAAACAAGAAGGAACGATAGAATTTCATTGTTTTGTGGGGCGTGTGGGTGGCTCAGTCATTAAGCAGACGCGTCCTGGGATCGAGCCGCGAATCGGGCTCCCTGCTCCACTGGGAGCCTGCTTCTTCCTCTCCCCCTGCTTGTGTTCCCTCTCTCGCTGGCTGTCTCTCTCTCTCTGTCAAATAAATAAATAAAATCTTAAAAAAAAAAAAAAAGAACATCATTGTTTTGCAACCTCTAAGGAATTGATGGATCAATGCAATGATCATTAATGGTGACAACATCACAGAGGGAGAGACATTACAATTAGGCTGATGTGGTGTGATGGTGATATAATACACTAAATCCTTTATAAATGTGCTAAATGTTCACATAAAGATGTGAATTTTATGATACAGATTATATCCTGATAAAGGTATTAAAAGAAAAAGAAAGGAACATAAACACAAAAGCTCACTGGCCTAGATCTCTAATAGCTGCTCCCCTTTCAAGTGGACACAAGTCTTTTTTGTGAATTGATCTGAGCTCACAAATAAACTGACAAAGCATAAAAATGCAGTGAAAGAATATCTAGGTTTAGTTTTGAAAGGGCAGAGCACACTCACTTGTGAGAACTTTTCTGATGAGTCTATTCTGTTGTGATTGGCCAAACTGAAAACTATATCCCCTCTCATCCTCTCCCTAAGAACCCAGACTGAAGTTCCTTACCTCTTGCTAACCTGACTCATCACATCCTGATTCCTGGGTTCCCCCCAACTCCTGCCTCCTGTTGTAATTTAATTTCCTTCACCCTAAAAAGAAAGCTCATGCCCATTTACAGTCACTCCCTTTTCCCACCCCTATGCAAACACTGATCTTTCTCTCTGTGTCTTTTTTGAACATTTCACATAAATGAAATCATACGATATGAAAAAAAAGAAAAACAAAAATAGACTATACTCTAGTTGCTGTGCAGAGGCACCTAAATGAGCATCTCCCTCCACAGTCAGAGTCATTTAGGGAAAAGTCTCTGGCATAGGCCCTCTGCTCATAAATATTCCGTGATGAAGCAGTTCCCAGGCCCTGGCATGGGCTTCCACAGCAGAACAACTTGTCCATATCACTTGCAGGTATGAGGAAAGGCCTGAGTCAGACCTGTAGCCAGCCTTTGCTTGTCGCAAGAGGCTCAGACAATGAAGAAAATCACATTTCAGTTTTTCTCCCCACGTTCCCTCTGAATTGCCACCTCCTTCCCCTTACCCTGGGAAGGAATCACTTCATGCCGAAGTCTGAGGACTGATGGGTCACCACTCACCACCCTTAACCTACGTCATGGTGCCTCCAACCTATATGGGCCTCCACTGCATGTAGGACCCTATGCAATATGCTAGGAGCTGGGGGTGGGGAGTCTCTAGATCCTAAAAATAAGACAAAAGGAGAGAGAGAACCAAAAATTCTATACTTCCTGATGAAGGTTGGTTTCTTAGTACCTTCTAAAAGTGACTGTGAGGATGTTTATTGTTTTTAGAATCACTGTGTATCATGGACTTAAACATATTTTTATTATGACTCAATTTATTGCATTATTATCTTTATTGATACTCATATTCATCCATTTTTGGCCAGCAGGAAAGAACATTCGGGTTAGCTTTTAAATCCTTTTGACATGGCTGTACGATACCAGAAAGCAAGAAAACTAAGATGTTATAGGCTCACCTTTGTATTTCCTGGCTCAGATCTGAAAGTAATCACATCTCCAGGAAGCTTGGTTCTTTTTAGTGGGAAATCGTATTTGGAGACTGCATCTAGGCACTAGGGGTGTTCATTGCTACTGGGCTGGTCATTGTCTCTTAAGACTTTTTAGTGGACCTCAGAAGGAAATAGGTACTTTTTAAAATTTGAAACATAAAATACATCATGAGTTTATACTAATATTTCTTTAATTCAAGACTACAGGGTTTTAATTTTACACACTTACAACTTTCTTTCACATCTCAGGATGTCTGTATAATTACCATGTTTTATCCCACCTTACACCACAATAGTCTCAGAATAGTAATGCCAGCACGTGCACCAACAATATAATTATCTAAAATAGTTTGAAGTTTTTTGGTTTGTTGCTTCCTTCATTTTTGCTTTTGGTCTTAGAGTATTTCCCACTAGAAATGTAACTCTGCTGTAGTTTAAAGATACTTGTAATAGAACTCAAATGACTGGCTTCATTTGTTCAATTTTATTTTATTTTATTCTTAGGGATTTTGTTCCAAGATTTTATTTTGTTTCATATTATGTAAAATTGGTTCTAAAAGTCATATCTATAAAACAAGCCATATTCAAAGAAGTCTAGTTGCTGCTATCCCACGTCTGCTTCCCCTGTCCCAATTTGATTCTTTCCTTCCTCTTATAGTTAATGCTTTCTTAAAATTTTATGGTTTGGTATATTAATCTTTTATTCAGTGATTGATAAGTAGACCCACAGAAGGTTAAAAAGGTTAAGAAATACACCCACCCACACATATGTGGACATTTAATGTATGATCAAAGAGTCATTACAAATCAGTGGGGAAGGATGAAACTGTTTGATAAATAGTGCTGGGACAGTGGTTATCCATATAGAAAAAAATAAAAATAAGGAATAAATATGGGAAGCAAAATATTAGCATTTTTAGAAAAAAAGTGAGCATAACTTTATGATCTAAAGATACAGAATTCTTAAGGCAAAGAGCAGAAACAGAAACCATAAAGGAAAAATGGATAAATAGTAGAGTATTAAAATTTAAAATTTCTTTTTGTTTTTGTTGTTTATTTATTTGGGGGGAGGGGCAGAGGGAGAAGGAGAAGCAGACTCCTCTCTGAGCAGGGAGTCTAACGGGGGCTCAATCCCAGGACCCTGGGATCATTGTCCGAGCCAAAGGCAGACGCTCAACCGACTGAGCCACCCAGGTGCCCCTAAAATTTAAAATTTCTACACATCAAAAGAATCATAAGAACAACCCACAGACCAGGAGAACATATAAATGCACTCCTTTTAGGCAAATTGTGGTAAAGGGAAAACAGCATGCACTTCTGAATCCAACATACTTGGGTTCATATTCTATGTGACAAGGTACAAACTAATTAAAACACCTCTAAAATCTTCATTTCATTTTGCAATGAAGATACAAATACCATATCTTTCCGGGTTTTGTGAACATTAGAGAAAATGTATCTGAAGCATTCATTTAGATATAATAGGAATTGCATCAGTGGTAACCATTGTTATGAGTAATTGTAATTCACAGTATTTACAAGCAACAACTGAATTAGGGTTTTATTAAGCTACTGAAAACTAACTGGAAATGTTTAGAAAAATAAAGTTCTGCTTAAAACTTAAAAACCTTGAAATAAACTGTAAACATTTTTTACCGAGGGTTAAAGCATATTAAATAGGCACTTTTGACTGTAAGGTTGGTTATGATCACTCAAACAACTGAAGCAAAAAAGGGGGAATTAGGGTAAGGATTCTTAATGCTTGTAAACTAGAACTGGAGTTCTTTTACTTGTTTCCTTCTCATTCCTGTTACCTCACGCCTTTGGTCTTCCACAGCTCATATTGTAAATGGTACCTTTTCACCTCGTTGCTCCCATCATTAACACTCTTACTGTGTCTGTGGGGTTTTGGGGGGTTTGGGTTTTTAAATCACATATTTTTGTCAGATTAATACACATATCATTAGGCTTAGTTGAAATTTTTTTCCCCTTATGGGGGCAGTCTTTTTCCTTCATTCTGAGAGATAGCTACGTTCAAATCCTTTACTTGTTTCTTTTGATATTTACCTTTGTATTTCTAAGTAGTGGGCTTATTTAACTATCTTTTAGTTTTTTTTAAATACATTCTCCCTTTTATTTAAAATTTCTTCTCTCATTTCTCTACTCAGCACTCTTTCCCTGTCCCATTTTTTGGCTGTAGTTACATTGTTAAATCAGTATTCAGTGTATACAGTATTATTCTGCAAATATTAACAGCTGAAACAAGTACTTAATGATTACATTTCCTTTTTTGCTTAGGTTTTTATTTTCAAAGAAGACAATTTCCTTATCTTTGTTTCTGTTTCTTTTTCTGTGTGCCTTTCATTAATTCAATGCAAATTGTCTTACAGAAGTATAACTTTTAATATGTTAAGAGAGTCAAATAATCTGTCACTTTTATTCCTTCCATGGACATTTTTTCCTGGAACCATTAATTCTGCTGCTTTATTCTAGACCAGTTGTTCTTAGGATTGCTACATGGTTATCTATCATCCATCATCTTGGCAATTTCTTTGCTTCTCTCATATTCGCTTCCCTCTTTCCTGGGTTCCATACTTTCCTTTTACTTTTAGATTTACTCCATCCTAATGGAGTGTACCCTCCAGTGGCTTTCTAAGAAAGGATGTGTGGAAAGGTGCATTTTTGGGGTTTCTTGCATGTCTGATATTTTTATTGTAGCCTCATACTTGATTGGATAGTTTGGTTGGGTAGAGAGGGTTTTAGGTTGGATTGGAAACTGTCAACCTTAGGAATTTTGAACACTGGTGTTGTCTTCTGATATCCAGTGTTGAGAAATCTGATGTTATTTCTTTTTTGCTATTAACAGTTTTAAATTTTCTGTTCTCATAAGTGTTCCTTTTATATAGTATCCTGTCTGTTCTTGTTTCATGGTTGCAGTGATATCTCTGTGAGGATTCTTTTTTTTTTTTTCCCCTTTCTCTTGCATTGTCTTTGTTTCCTGAGTTCCTGTTTTTCATTATGTTTTGCTGCTCAAATATCTGTGTTACTTGACTGTCCATTTATATTTGGGTCCATTTATATCTGATGCTGTTTTTTAGGGGATTAATCAATTTTTCCGTAAAAGAATTCTTCAGGCTTTTTCTTGGGTGGCTGACACTTTTTGTTTTTATAACTGAGTTGAGGGGTAGGGATGGCAGGGTGAGATGGCTGTGGATGGGAGTGCTAGGAGAATTCACTATTCAACATGTAAACTTTGCTTCATCTTTCTCCTTTGGTATGGAGCCTTATACTTTCCCTCAATATGCCTGGTGCTTGCAGAGTCTGCAGGCTCTCTGAATCAGCCTTTGTAGATTAAGCTATCAGTCTTCTGCCATTTGAGAGGAAAAGTAGTTGCTTAGCTACACTGGATGAGGAAGAGATCTAATTACCCATATAAAGATTTTTAACTAATCTTCCTATTTTCAGAAGTGTCCTGCTGGCTCTTTCAGAGAGTAACTGTTGATTTCAACTCTCCATAAGTCTTTAGATGGATAGGGAGTTTTCCTGCTTCTAGTTGTGTTCCCTCCACCTACCTCCCCTCCCCCAGCCAGACTGTTTTGTTTCGGTGTTCTCCTGTCTGCTAAGCTTGTATATTTCGTTAAGTCTTAAAATTTGATAATTCTTACCTGCTCATTCTCATCACCTCTGAAGGTAAATGCCATTTGGGGGAAAAAAAATGTTTTGCTTTTATTTTGGGATTTCGAGACACATACTTAAATGTGTTCAATTCTGCCTTATTTAACCAGAAGCAGTCTTTATGTTCACATTTCTGTTAGAGGAAGTCTGGCCCAGGTATGCTTTAAACACTGTTCCATTTCATAGGTCACTGATCACCTATGGTTGGGTGTTCAGGGGTCAGTTACTCATCTGTAGTGTGGTTGCCTGTGAAATGGAATGTCATATGGTATCAAACATGGCATAGGAGGGTTCACAGGTAGATATAGTGATTAACATCTATAATTACAATGATAGGTTTATGCGAAGAGTTCTCAGTTCACAGAATTAAGGTAGGGAAATCATCCATGTTTGTTTTACTTTGTTTTTACAAAGCCTGGAATTTAAAACCCTCTCGTTTGGCTTATATTCATTATGTTAGAGAGTACTTATGCCACATGTGCTATTGCATCCTACTTACATAAATAACCAGTGAGAATAGGGTGAGTAGAATAAATTCTGAGCACAGAGTATGTATAATCTTAGGGACCATATGATGGAGACTGAAGTACAGAAGGTAGAATGTTCCGAAGTCAAAAAAAAAAGCATAACCACGTATAAAATAACTTATTGAGTATAGCCTACAATGATGACTGTAGCCTGCAAATTTTGCTTAGGAGGGCAAGAAGTAACATTCTTTTTTCTTTTCTATGTTGAACTAATTGAGAAACAGACATATATAAACTTTCAGTTTTGTTACTAATAAAAATGGTATGGGAAGACAAGACATAGATATGTGACCTCAGTGGACTTTCTCATACTTAACTCCCAAATTAGGCAAGCTTACCCCACCACTGGTTGGAGACAAAGCAGGTCTCCCCAAACAAGGGCAGAATCAGCCCCTATGCTTACCACATAGGAGGACTGATTAGAATGCACCTCTTCAAAAGAAGGAAAAACCATAAGAGATTATGCATCCAAAGGTATTGAATTAATTAGGTCCTCCTCCCAAGTTCACCATTCAGTTTAAGTCACTCCTTCTTTGGCTAAGCAGAGGGTGAAGGAATAGAGAGAAACTGAAAGTATTCTTCCTATACTTTTCCTTCCTGGAGATTTGAGTGGAAATGTGGGGATCACATATTTCCCCTTAACACATAGCATATATTAGGCATAATATTATATAGTTTTAATATTCATATTAATCTGAAGTAATAGACAGTAACTAGCCCATCAGTGTGCCACATTTAATTGCATACCACTTATTTTGTACCACGATCAGTAAATCCTTTTTTTTTTTTTTTTTAATTTAAATTCTAGTTAGTTGACCTACAGTTCAGTATTGGTTTCAGGAATAGAGTTCAGTTCATCATTTACATATAGCACCCAGTGCTCGTCATAACAAGTGCCCTCCTTAATACCCATCACTCATCTATCCCATCTCCCACCCACCTCCCTCCATCAGCCCTCAATTTGTTCTTTATAGTTAAGAGTCTCTCATGATGTTTCCCTCTTTCTCTTTCCCTCTCCCATATGTTCATCAGTTTTGTTTTTTAAATTCCACATATGAGTGAAATTATTTGGTATTTTTCTTTTTCTGATTGACTTATTTTGCTTGGCATCATACATTCTAGCTCCATCCATGTCGTTGCAAATGGCAAGATACCATTCTTTTTGATGGCTGGGTAGTATTTCATTGTGCATGTATATGTGTGTGTGTGTATACATACACATATATGTGTTACATATACATCTTCTTTATCCATTCATCTGTCGATGGGCATTTGGGCTTTTTCCATAGTTTGGCTATTGTTGATAATGCTGCCATAAGCAGTAAACCCTTTTAATCTGAAAACTTCTTGTCATTTTTTGGCTCTGGGAAATTTTCTTGTGTTATTTCTTCTCCTGGGTTCTTCATATTTTCATTCTGCTATATAGCTATGCCTGCTGGATACTTGCATATGAATATATCCAAGCAAAAGGTAATCTAAGGGACTTTGAAAGGTCCCTTTAACTAGAATATGTGCTTTATCAGATAATTTTAGATCACCTCTGTTCTATAAATTCTCTGAGCTATAACCAGTCACCTTGTAAATGCCTTATATATTCAAACAGCAGGTTACACTCACTTCCCTAGCTACACAGTCTCCCTCCCCAGAAGCAGAAAGGTATTACCCTTTTTTGTGTATTCTTGGTTTGTAAGAGAGCGCCCGTGTGTGTGTATTCATTCTCCTTAAAAACCTTTTAAAAACATATCTTTGTGCACTGTATAAAAATATTGTGGAGGCACCTGAGTGGTGCAGTTGGTTGAGCATCAGACTCTTGGTTTCCGCTGGGGTCGTGATCTCAGGGTGGTGAGATCAAGCCCTGCATCAAGCTCTGTGCTCAGCGTGAAGTCTGCCTGAGATTCTCCCTCTCCCACTCGTGCTTGCTTGCTCTCTCAAATAAATAAATAAATCCTAAAAAAATTCTGTGCATTTGTAAGAGTATGTATGTATAGATATATATCCTATTTTTATTTTTAAAATACGTGTAAGTGCACATGTGTGCTTTCTGTACCTTAGCTTTTCTTGCCTGTTTGTTAAGATTGGTTTCTTTCCATATCAGTATACATTCATCGTTGTCATTGATTTTCAGGGCTTCCTTCTATTTCATGTATGTACAGACCATCATATGTTTCTCTATTCCCACATACATTGCTTGTTTTATATTTTTTACTTCTTACAGTGTCACATCTAATACTCTTGTATATTTATTATCTTTTTCTCTATGTGTGTGTATAGGAAAAACTAGAAATAGAATTGCGAAGTCCAAGAGCATGTGTTTCTAACTGAACTAAATACCAGCTTTAATTTCCTCCTCACAGTGTTTGAGGTTTCCTTTCCCCATTCATTCCAAAATAGTGTATCAAGTTTTAGATTTTAGTCTATTTGATAAGTGAAACATATCTTGTTTTTGTGTTTGCATGTATTTAATCAGTTTTATGGCTTCTCAGCTTGTACCTACCTATACATTTTCCCCTTGCATTTTCTTCTAGCATTTTTTTTATTTTTTACTACAAAATTTTGTTAAATATATCATTTATTGGTATTAGGAATAAGGTAGAATTCCAACTTAAGTTTTTTAAAAATAACTATTAATGTATGACCCTTTTTTATTAATAATCTGCTTTATCCTCAATGTTTTGAAATGCCGTTCTTTGTACTTGAAAGTACAATTATTTCTAGACTTTTTTTTTTTTTAAGTTTTGATTATGTAATCCCTACACCTGCATGGGGCTAGAACTCATGACCCCAAGATCAAGAAGTGCATGCTCTTGTGACTGAACCAGCCAGGTGCCCCTTATTTCTAGATTCTTAATTTTCTTCTGTAGCTTCTCATTATGTTACCAAACTACCGTTGTTGATAAATACATATCATCTTTTTTTTTTTTAAATAATTGCTTCTGTTTGGGCATATATTTTGTGATACTTTATTTTTTTTCCGTTAGTGAAAGGTATTTTAATTTTTTTGTTTTAATTCCAGTGTGGTTAATATACAGCATTATATTAGTTTCAGGTGCACAATAAAGTGATTCGCAATTCGGTATATTACTCAGTGCTCATCAAAATAAGTGTACTATTAATCCCCTTCACCTATTACACCTCTCCTCCTCCTTCCCCCACTGCCTCTCTGGTAACCGTCTGTTCTTTATAGTTAAGAGTCTGTTTTTTGGTTTGTCTTTCTCTTTTTTCCTTTGTTCGTTTGTTTTGTTTCTTAAATTCTACGTATGAGTGAAATCATAGGGTGTTTGTCGTTCTCTGACTGGCTTATTGCACTTAGCATTATACTGTCCAGCTTCATCCATGTCATTACAAATGACAAGAGTCCAGTTCTTTTTATGGCTGCATAATATTCCATTGTATGTGTACCATATTTTCTTTAGCCATTCATCTGTTGATGGACACTTGGGCTGCTTCTATAGTTTGGCTATTTTAAATAATGCTGCAGTAAACATAGGGGTGCATATATCCCTTTGAATTAGTGTTTTTGTATCTTTTGGATAGATACCGAGTAGTGGGTAGTATTATAGTGTAGTTCTATTTTTAACTTGTCAAGAAAGCTCCATACTATTTTCCACAGTGGCTGCACCCGTTTGCATTCTCACCAACAGTGCAAGATGGTTCTTTTTTTCCACATCCTCACCAACACTTACTGTTTCTTGATTTTTTTATTTTAGCCATTCTGACAGGTGTGAAGTGATATCTTTGTAGTTTTGATTTGCATTTGCTTGGTGATGAGTGATTTTGAGCATCTTTTCATGTGTCTGTTTGCTGTCTGTATGCCTTCTTTCAAGAAATATCTGTTCATGTCTTCTGCCTGTTTTTTAGTTGGATTGTTTGGTTTTTTGGTGTTGGGTTGTATAAGTTTTTTATATATTTTGGACACTAACCCTTTATCAGATATGTCATTTACAAATATTTTTTCCCTTTTAATAGTTGTTGTGATCCTTTATTTTTAAAGCAAATTAGTTATTGCTTTTACTGTTCTGTTAAACTTTAAGTAGTATATGAATTAAGATTTTATTTTTTCTTCTGTGCTTTTTTTAGTCTCTGAAACCAATTTAAAATTTTATCTATCTATTTATTTATTTATTTTTTACAATAGTTGACACAAAGTGTATGTTACGTTAATTTCAGGTGTACTCTGGAACCAGTTTTTAGATGTCAGCTCATGAGTTCCTCTTTGGTCAATGCGCTGTAATTTGGAAGTATTCTGTGGTCAAATATAAACACTATATAATTCTGTAATTTCTCCTCAGTTTGAAGAATTTTTCTTTTCTTTTCTAGCCTTTAATCTAGACAACGAGCAACCAGATTATGATATGGATTCAGAAGATGAGACCTTATTAAATAGACTTAACAGAAAGATGGAAATTAAGCCTTTGCAATTTGAAATTATGATTGACAGACTTGAAAAAGCCAGTTCTAATCAGGTACTGTACCTTGTAAAAATGTCTCCTGTCTTACAATTAATCCAGTTAGCAACTTTATTTTGCATTTTCTTTAGACCTGAGTATATTGTATTATACTGCCTTTTGAATTTTGCTGACATCCTAGAATTTCTATTTACAGTATTCCTTGAACTGAGTACTGAAGCATAATTTCTTTGAATAGGAGTATGAAGAGTACTATTCTGATCTTTCTTCTTGTTTGGATATAAAAATAATACTAGCTGCAATGCTATATAACATCTTCTTGATCCTTTTCATAGGCTAAATTTGCTTGGTTGTGTCTCTAAGGCAGATATCTCATACCAAATCCTTCTTAGTTGCTCAGATTTATTAAGGTACTCATTATCATTTCAGATGTATTTTAGTTTTACTTACATATTATTTAAAATTTTAAGTGAAGAAAAAATTATTCACAAGGAAATAATTTTCTTTAGTGGATCATTCTAAATATGGTATAAAGAATTGAAAATGGTATGGTCTTTTTGGAAAGCAATTAGGCAGCATATGTCAGGAACCTTAAAATTTTTGTACCGTTTAGTTTAGTTTAGTAATTCTACCTCTAGGAATCATTCTCGAAAAAAGTAATTAGTGAAAATGTCAAAGATTTTTGAACAAAGATGTTCAGAATAACTTACAAGTTGTCTGTAGGATGGAATATCATACAGCCATTAAAAACCATTTTGAATATCAGTGGAAATTGCTCATTATATAATGTTAGAGTTCAAAAAAAGGATACGGAATTAAGTACAGAACTCTGAGATTCATTTAAAGCATTTACATTTATATGTGTGCATTGAATAAAAGATGAAGAAAGCCCAACAAATACCAGTAATGGTTCTATTTAGATGATAGAATTATTGGTGATTTTCACGTTCTTTATTGTTTTTCTGTTTCCCAAATTTACTGTTATGAACATGTATAGATTGTAATTGGATTTAAAAAATAAACTTTTTAAAAGTAATTTCTTGGTGTACCTGTGTGGTGTATTAATATATTAATTGTTAATTAATGTAGTAAGAAGTTACAGAAATAAATAAATGTTTTACAGTAGACTGTTAACACTTTCCACTAGTTTACTCATTACAAATTCATTATTTTCCTTTACCTCCCAACTTATGCCCTTTAAATCCTTGAAGCATTACCAGCTCTTCAGAACATTTTTAAAAACTTCTCTGTTGTGAAAGGGCTTTGGTGCATATTTAGCCTTTCTATCAGTCTTTAACCCCCCATTTGGATGGAAAGTAATAATTTATGTGCAATCAAAAGAAGTACATTGAAAACTGAATTTTGTAAAATTCAACTTAGTTGGTTTTTTGAGGGAATGTCTTTTTTTTATTGGAAATTTGTTTTAATTTATCAGATCAAATATCAAAAATATTCTTATTAATGCTCACAGTTTTCCTAAGATTTTGATCACTGGCATTAGGTATGATTTCATTTTTCTTCTTAATATGCAAACTTTTCTAGAAATCTTAAGTTTAGTCTTTATTTTGGTACTTTTGCTATTTTCCACAGTTGCTCAGAAATTACTGGTGGTGAAGCCTTCAGCTCTCTGTTCTATAATTTGCTTTATTTCATTTCTGTCAGTAATAATTACTTAGTTCTTAAGTGAACAAGAGAGATGATAGAAGTTCTGCCCTTGGGGAGCTTATTATCTCAGTGGGGACAGGATAAACAAAAAGCATGTGTGAACAGTACAATTAACGATCCACGTACAATCAGTAAAATATTCTATTTTACTTCTCTTTGCTCAGAGACAAGTTTTTAAACCCTAAAACTGGGTAGACTCAGAGGATGATAGCACTTGCTTTCAGCAGTGTAGACAAAGGTGGAGGTTCATCCTAAGGGCAAGATAATGGTCTTGTTATTAGGACTAAGGATTAAAGATACCAAATGCTGTTCTCATCTTAGGTGCCTGAAATGTGGATTCATGGATTTCTTTAATTTTCCTTTTTGGCAGCTGACATGGTAGCAGATCTCAAAGCAACGAATTAAGTTTGTGGTTAAAGCAATATTTATTTTGTTGGTAGAGAAGACATAAAAGACTGAGACAAAGCTTCTGCCCCCATCATTCTGTAG
This sequence comes from Ursus maritimus, assembly GCF_017311325.1. Lineage (NCBI taxonomy): Eukaryota > Metazoa > Chordata > Mammalia > Carnivora > Ursidae > Ursus > Ursus maritimus. The sequence continues at coordinate 78,698,334 of NW_024423343.1, read as the reverse complement.
AGACTGCTGCAATGAAGTTATTATTGAAAATTCCTGTTGCCAAATGCTGTGATTATTTTCAGTCCCCATTCACTTATTTTAATTGAGCTCTCCTTCTTTCTTCAAACTTATCACCTTTTGTCTTTTGAATATACTTTATTCTTTTCTGATTTTTAAAAATATTTTCTGTGATTATTCCTTCTAATTGTCTCTTACTGAGTCCTTTCATTAATTTCTGCAGACATCAGAGTTTCTTGAAATTCTGTCCTTGGTATTCTTGTCCTGTGTGTTTGGGGTTAATATCACCTTAGCAAGCATTTTTTTGAGGATAATAATACGTGTATCCTTACCCTTGACCTCCTTGAGCTCCAGGACTTTCTCTTTTTGTGCAGCCTGTTGGCATCTCCACCTAGATGGTCCACAGACCTCTCAAGTTTAACTTTTCTGACTCTCTTAACTACACATTATCCTGTATCATGTTCCTTATCTCCCTGGTAACTTCCAAAATTCACAATGGTGTGTTTTTTATCCCTTTTTCTTCAATCCCTCAATTTTTCTTTTTTAAAGATTTTATTTATTTCTTTGACAGAGACAGCCAGTGAGAGAGGGAACACAAGCAGGGGAGTGGGAGAGGAAAAGCAGGCTTCCAGCAGAGGAGCCTGATGTGGGGCTCGATCCCATAACGCCGGGATCACGCCCTGAGCCGAAGGCAGACGCTTAACAACTGTGCTACCCAGGCGCCCCAGTCCCTAAATTTCTGATTTTAACTCTTCCTCATGCACCTGTATATTCCTCGCATGTTTCATCTTTAATTATCTCTTGTCTCATTTCTTCAGTCTTTCTCTCTTTGCCCAAAAATGTGCCAAGGGTCCCTGTTTCCAGGAGAACCGTTTCATTTGACCCCATCTTTCTCTATGAATCACCACCCTTTGTCTCTCCTTTTTTTTTTTTTGTCAGTTACATTTTTAAAAGATTAGACATATTATTTAACTTTTACTCCTACTCCAGTGCATGTCAGTATACTGATTGCACCCAGGTAACCAATGGCCTTCTCATTGTCATCCGTCCATTTCAGCTTGTATCCTACTAAATATCCCCATAGTACTGGATGCTGTTGACCTCCACATTCTCAAATCTTGTCTTCTTCTTTCTTCATCTCTTCCTGTACATCTTGTTGCTATTTTCTTCAATATTTGTCCTCAGAATTTATACTTGTATCTTAAGCTACCAACACAAGCACTTCCAGATGGAGTATTTTGTGGTTCTGTCCTATATCTTAATTTTACTAATACTGAGTTCGAAAGTTCTGACATTGTTCTCTTATTTTTTAAATTGTATTTGTCTTGCCTTGACTGCCACATTTTAAGTTCCTGTCGGTAGTAGTTTTATCTTGAATTTTTTTTCCCTAATTTCCCCACAACTTATATAACATAATGATGGACTGATTATTAACTATTTATTGTTTAACTGACTATATTTTTAAAACATTACTTTTTATACATAATTTATTCATTTGTGTATTATAAATGTATTTCTTGAAATTGCTGAACCATGAATCTGTATGTAAACAAACTAAATGATCCTTGTCCTCGTGAAGCTAGTGGCAATCTAGAAGAAAAGCCCAGCTAGTGGAATAATTTTTATCTCATCTCCAAGCCCCCAAAGTAAGTAAATCAAACAACTCAGAGGTATCTTAGAAATAATTAATTTTATCACTGACCTTTTTGTCAAATAAATACTGGTTTCCACTGCTTTCTAGTAGAGAAAATGCTAAATGGCAGAACTTTTTTCTTAAGGTAGAAAAGTAGTAGGATTCTGATTTTGTGGATTTTTGATCTTGTGTCCTGATAATTTGGGACTACTTTATCTGCAAATAGTTCTTTCCCACTCAAATTGATGCTGTCAGTGTGATGATAATGATGCAGGTGACACTGATTGCCTTAGAATAGCTAATTTTAATAGAATGATTAAAACTCATTTTACCCAATAAAATAAAAATTTACTGTATAGCAACATAAAAACATCAGTCACCTGAGAAATATAGTTAACATTGGAAAGAAATGTCAGGATGTTTAACTGTAAATAGTGTATTGAATTCTTATTACCTGAGATATAAAGAGGGTACATATCAACCAGGCAGAAGGACCTTTGTAGAAGGAGCAAGAAGCACCAGAGAAGGAAATCTAAGGCAGTGTTTTAATCCCCTTACATCTCCTGCAGGAGGATAGGAAGCAGTGTTATCCTGATAGTATTATATAAGAAACTCACTACTGCTCTGTGACTTGATAGGAAGAAACCTATCCTCCTCCCCACTCTCAAGTTAGAGTATGTTCTTGATATCATTCGTGAAGGTACAAAATTTTATCAGAAGCAGAATGACCAAACAGCTGAAGATGTGTGGCATATCACAGCATTGTTTCCCTTGGTTCCCTGAGCACGTGAAAGCTGCCAGTGATGTCATGATGATGTAAGCATGAGGTCGAATTTTATTACATCCAGAAAGCTTGGTTCTTATTCTACCACTGGCATTGTAGACTTTGGACTATTCCAGAGAACTTCAGCTAACAAAGGTGCCTGTTAAAGTTGATGTTTGGAAATATTGGTTCTTTTAGTTTGGTCTCTTATTCCAGGCTCTGGCCCTCCACTTTAAAGACCAAGTTACTCAGCCTTTCAGATGCATTTAAGATGACTTCATTGAGACATTGAAAAAGCCAAACTGTGGCCACATATAATTTTATTGCACTAAATGTAATCATTACATGAACTAGAATACTTGAGTTATCATTGTCAGTGTATTCTCTTCCTGCAGCCAGTCTTGGCAGCCAAATTAAAATAAGAAACCAACTAAATTAACCCTGGTAATCACCATCATAGGACTGGAAGTCCAGTGATCATTACATTTATTCCATGAACTTAAACCAGTAGGTGAAATCAGATATCAGGAATTTATTGGTGGGTCATGCTGTCTTTAGTTGACTTCATACAACCCTCAGATCAATTCCTATATTGATCTTACAGTTTCAGAGAGAAAATGTTCCCCTTCATTTCCAAGTTTTAGGAAGACATTTTTAAGGAGATACCTCAACTTATTTTGAAAATGAATCTTCATCTCCAAAATGATAAAAGTAAAAAGATTGGGATAACAGCACTTCATTGAGGTTTTCCAGCCTTAAAACTCCATTACCTTTTTCTAGAGTTCACTGTAAATGGTTATGGATAACCCATAATCCATCCTGCTAAAGCCGATTGGTCTATTTGATCTTCACAAGCAGAAAGGAAACATGTGACCAAACAAATTTTTTACAAACCTTAGTTTGAGATATGTCAACATTATATTGACTATGTATTGATAAAGGAGAAGTAGATCCCTGAGATATCAGTGTAAGACTTCCTAGAGAAACCATCCTAGGATCACTGTTCCAGGCATAACAATGTCATTAGCAGAAAGAGTGTTGAGAACAAGGATTCTCTAGTACTTAACCAGTTTAGATAGAGGAATTGCCTTTATATGTAATTAGTACAAGAAATTCAAAATTGCATAGTGTTGAAACTTCTGGAAACATGCTAAGTTTGTTCTTTACAGTCTTAAACTTGTTATATTAGTTGCAATATGTTAGAGAATATTCATCTTTCATTTTACAGGTAAATAGAAGAAAAACCTTCTGTGTCTTCTAGTTTCTGTTGAAAAACAAAAGCACAGAAAGAACCTATTAGACTGTGAAAAACTAGTAGATCTTCAAATATGTAGAATCACAGAATATCAGAATTTTGATGGACCCTAGGTATCTTAAGTCCAAGACTTAACTGGCATAAATCTGTTCCAGTCTTCCCAGTGTTCATTTAGGCTTCTTAAATATTTTAAGTTGTGGTACTTACCTCTCAGAGCAAAATATAAATTTTTGGATAAATCTCCTTATTAATAAATCCTTTGTAAAATTTCAGAATTGAATTGTGTTTTCTGCCATCATGATGTCTGATCATAATTGTTAGACTAATCACATTTTTTTATATAGGTATATATAGCTTAACTTTGATTTCTCTTTTTCAAACCTTATAGTTGATGACAATTTGTATTTTTCATTTAGCTTGTAACACTTCAGGAAGCAAAACTGCTGCTAAACGAAGATGATTACCTTATTAAAGCTGTGTATGACTACTGGGTAAGAAAACGTAAAAACTGCAGGGGTCCGTCCCTCATTCCTCAGATAAAACAAGAGAAAAGAGACGGCTCTACCAACAATGACCCTTATGTTGCCTTTCGGAGGAGAACAGAGAAAATGCAAACTCGAAAGGTAATGTACAAATTAGATTTAATTGAGTGTACCTTAATGGTATTTAAGACCGATTTTTTTTCTGCTAATAACTTCAATAATTTTGAATATCTTGTTGAACATACAGGGGAGCTAATAACATTGTTAAACCTAATGTTAGAAATCCTGCTCTTGAGGAGCTTCTGTCAGTCACCTTCTGTTGGTATAATATCTAATACCCATGCCCTTTTTAAATCTGCTTACACCATTTCAAACTTGCAATTGAAGTAGCAAAAGGAATTATATATCTTTATGTACCTCAGAAATATGAGTTCTTCAGTTAAATTATATATACATTTTATACATATTCTCTTGTTTAAGAAACTTAAGAGCTTATAGCCCCTTTGAAACCACATTCTAATTCTTGCAAAGAAAAATGGACTTTACTGCCTCTAGCTACTGTGGGGTCATGGGAAGTAGGGAAAAGTTCATTTTCAGGCCTGTTCTGCCAGTAGTCAAAAGTAACAGTGGAATGTTTTTCTTCTTCTCTGAGTTGTCCATTGTGTCAAATTTCAAATTGATGAACTTGTCCCCATCTGCCTTTCAGAAGCAGTGTGAGTTGGAATTTTAAGTAAGAGAAAAAGGGTCTCATGTTGTGGAATGATATGGTATAGAGGAAGGTATTACTTGAGAGTGGGTATTCACTGTCTTCCGTTCCTCATAATTAAACAGTAAACACCATACATAGTAACACATTCTGTAACATGCAAAAAATTTTAGCATATAAATGTTAAAACCATGAGGAATTATGATTTGGAGGCAAAGCATTTTCTGTGGATTCCTGTTTCTCCTAACATTAAAAGCTTGTCCTTGTCAGTTGTTAATATAACAGCTGTGAAGCATAACAGCTGCCAGGAATAGTATATTTTAGGAGAAATTCTCCTACTGGTTAACAACCATTTTCTGTTAAGTCTTTCTTGGATTTCCCAAGTGTAGATGCCACTTCCTAACCCAGGCTAAGTTTTCAACATGGCGTTTTAGTTGTTAGCTAAGGAAATCTCAGGTACTTCATGAAGATTTAACATCTTGCTTAGAAAAGACTAAAATGAGGTAAGTTTATAAATACAGGCAATTGGACATGAGGAAGGAGAGGTTTATCTGAACCACTGAAAAATCTGAACTACCAAATGCTTTTTAAAAGAAATGTAATAGGGGCACCTGGATGGCTCGGTCAGTTAAGCATCTGCCTTCAGCTCAGGTCATGATCCTAGGGTCCTGGGATCAAGCCCCGCAGCGGGGCTGTTCAGCAGGGAGTCTGGGTCNCCCTTTGTCCCTCCCCCTGCTTGTGCTCTCTCTCTCTCTTTCTCTCTCTCTCTTAAATAAGTAAAATCTTTAAAAGAAGTGTAATTGATTTAGATACATTGCAAAACACAGACTTTTTAACAATGTCTTTTGAAGGAAGAATACCGTTGGACTTCTTTTAGTGAGTAAGAAGTACTTAAAATTAGCAGTATTTTTTGACATGTAAAGAATATTCCAAATATTTAAACCGGTTTAATTCTTAAATAGGTTAAACTACTGTTTTCTACCCAGTGTATATTGAGAATTGCTAGAATGGGTTCCTATGTTCAGGTGCTTCACCATTGTTCAATAACTAGTACCACTTTTCCCGACACTGATTTCTACCCTTTCTCTTATCTGTTATTTTCACCTTCCTCTGCAGAGTGGTACATTTTCTTTTCTAGTAGTCTTTTTATTCCTCTCTGTTTTCAGTTGTGGGACCAAAGACCCCTTCATGCACACTAATGCTGCTTAGAAATGTTCATGTGTTTCAAAATGAGAAAATTGGGAAAGCAGTCAACAGTAAACATCCCTAGGTGTTCCAGAGGTGGGGAAGCATTGGGATATACAAAAATGAATACAGTTAACACAGGCTCTCTACTTCCTTTTCTGTTTCCACAAAATTGAAAACACATGTATAGCTAGATACAAAGGTGCTAAAATAAAGGACTTCTGAAATATTTGCTTGGCAGCCTAGAATTTAACTTTAATTCACTAAACTGGTATTTAATTTGCGACTGCTTAAGTACTTAAGGACATTCTTAAATGAGACAGTCTTCAGGCACCAGCATGTCTGAAAGCACTGATTGGGAAGACTTGAATCAGCATATGTGTTTAATATGTTTAACCCAGTAGATACAACTGTTAACATCTGTGCTTTCTCTCCTCCCTGTGTGGCCCAGAAAAAAACAAGATAGACAGGAGAGGAAACTCAGAGTAGTTGTTCTCAGTCTGGCTCCATATAACAATCTCCTTTGAATTATCCTTGTTTATAAAAAGAGTTATAGTTAATTCTAAGGTGCAGCAATTTGAAAAGTAAAAAATTAAAAAAAAATAAAGTGCAGCAGTTTGAGAATCTCTTCCCTAGAGTTTTGGCGGTAGGTCAGAACTATAATATGTAACTGGGTATAGGGAGAAAAGAGTTGGTCCAGAGCAGAGACTGTAGTGAGGAAGGGTAAAGGAAGTGAGTGGACTTGAAAACAGAGATAGGGCCATCTTAAAAGCATGGGAAAAATGTCAGTATGAACTTACTGTTTTATATATAGAGAGAGTCAGATATAGATATAGATCTGTGCATGTATATGTACATACATGTATTATAAGTGTATTTCCCAGTTGTGTTTGCTGAGGAGGTCTAGAAGCAATGATGCTCAGTAGCAGTGAGCGTGCCTAGCATGTAGGTCATGATTTTTAAATACCGTTTTCCTTTAAAAGGAACCAGGGCTTCTTAGAAAAATGGTGTTTCCAGGTCTAGGGCTAGGCAAGTACAAAGATAAGCTTGGAACATTCTGCTACGCCAAAAAGACTGTTGATTGAAGATTAAAGAATGTTGGACCCATGTCAGAAGGGCTGAAGAGCCAGCTTGAAGGGGGGAACTCTACTAACCAAATGTGGGTGTCAAAATAAATAGAGTGATGAATAACCCATAGAGTATAAGCAACCCATGAGTCCATACTAATATAAATGGGTGGTTGCATGGATGGATGGATAATTGGTAGATTAACTGATTGATAAAAGAGAAGGGAACACTTTTCCTTACAGTAGAATTTTGACTTCCAAGCGTCAGTGGAATGAGGAAGTTTGAAAATCACCATTTGGCAGCCACGAAAGTAATAAGTTTTTCAGGCAAAAGTTAGAATCAGTGGATAATTAACTAATGGGAGGAAATTTGATGAGAAACAAGGTACATAGTCCTACAGCATACTTCTGATTAAAGGAGGAAAAAATAGTTATTTGACTGAAGAAACCTGACAGACACCATCTTAATCAAGTGATCAAAGTTACCACCAACAGTAGTGGGACAAATAAGGATCATTTAACTCCTGATACAAGAGAGGGATAAAATATCACTTCTGTGATAATCCTATTAAAAATACATAACCTGAATTTAACGTCAAAGAAACCCAAATTGAGGAACATCCTACAAAAATAAGTGGCCTCTGTTCTTTAAAAATGTCAAGATCATGGGGTTGCCTGGATGGCGCAGTCAGTTAAGCAGCCGACTTTTGGTTTCAGCTCAGGTCGTGATCTCAGAGTCATGGGGTGGAGCCCTGCATCAGGCTCTGTGCCCAGTGTGGAGTCTGCTTAAGACTCCTCTCCTCCTTACATAAATAAATAAATCTTTTTTAAAAATTCAAGATCATGATCACTGTAGAAAAACAAAGGAACTATTCCAAATCATAGGAGATTAAAGAGACATGACAACTAAGTACAGTTGTAATCTTGAATCGGATCCTAGACCAGGAAAAAATTTGCTGTAATGAGTGAATTTAATAATAAAAATTATCCCACTAATGTCCTTTATGGCAGCAATTACATAAACATATGAAAATATATGTAACAATTATATTTGTTGCCATAAAAGACATTAGTGGGACAATTATGAACAAAATCAGTGTTAATTTCCTGATTTTGATACTAGTACTGGTTATGTAAGAGATTATCATTGTTTCCACAAAGTCCATATTAAAGTGCTTAGGGATGAAGGCACAGTATATATTCAACTAGTCTCAATTTTTTTAAAAAACACGACTGCTAATTTTACATATTGATGTATGTGTTCACATACATTCATGTATACGTCTTAGTCCATTTAGACTATTGCAACAAAAAACCAGAGACTGAGTGGTTTAAACAACAAATATTTCTTTGTCACAGGTCTAGAGGCTAGGAGGTATGAGAAACAGTACCAGCAGATTCAGTGTCTGGTGAGGGCCTACTGCCTGGTTCATAAGTCATTTTGCTGTGCCCTCACATGGTGGAAGGGGCAAGAAAGCTCTCTGGGATCTCTTTTAGAAGAGTACAGATCCATTTGCGAGGACTCCACCTTCATGACCTAATCACCTCCCAAAGGCCCTTCCTCTAAATAACATCACATTGAGGGCTTGGAGTTTCAACATGAATTTTCAGGGGACACAAACATTTAGTCCATAATAGTATAGACTAAATAATATATGTACATACATACAGATAAAGCAAATGTAAAATAATAACATTTGCATAATGTGGATAAAGATATATAGGAATTCTTTATACTATTTTTGTAACTCTGTAAATCTGAAATTATTTCAGAATAGAAGGTTCAAAAAAGTGTAGAAAGGACAGGACTAGAGAAAGGAAAAATTAGGAAGGGTAGTTATTTGGGTCTAAGGAGAGCAGGAAAGGACTGGTTAAGACAGGGGGGACGCCTATAGGCCGCAAGGAACGCTTAATGAAGAGGGGGTTAATCTTAAAGGTTCTGGTGCACTTCTGATTATTGTTCAGCTGTCATGGAGCCTTGTGTTACTACTCATCTTTGAATCTGTATGTCTCATTCTTATTAGACTTTAAGCCTTTTGAGGGTAGGGGATGTGTGTAGTACTGTGTAGTACTGTATAATATTTGCTCTTGGTAATGTTAATTTTTTTTTCAATTGGAAAGTATTATTGCTGCCTGCTTGCCAAAAACTTTTGCTCAAAACCATACTTTAGATTTTGCCTTTTGTCATGTAGTACTGGAAGGGGGGAGAAGACTAATTTCCTTTTGATACAGTGAAAGACTGACTTATTAACATAGCATTTTCAGATATAGGTATGCAGTATCTTAATCGGGCTTATTAGTTTAGGTTATGTTTTGTAGATGATTATTTTTCAAATACAAGAAACTACACATAAAAGAGTTAAACTTTGAATCTTTCTCAAGTTTTATTTTCTCCTTTATAATCCTCCAGGATGAAACTGGGCTTCAGGTTCCTTCTGATGTTATATTGCATTCTTTTTAACCACTCTTAACATACTTCATTTTGACAATAAAAGAGAGGGGCAATACAAAATATTTGGTTAATATTTACAAGTAATTTTTCACATCAAGTCAATTAGGATCTGCTCATAAATCCTTATTTCTTAAACTGTTCAATATTTGCAAATATTTGCACACCAAATATTTGATCCTTGCTTGATGAGGTGACAACAGCTTTTATTCCTGCAGAGTTTGAGTCCTTAGTGGACATCACTTGAATATATTGGTTTGTTTTTTTTCTTTCAAGGTTTTATTTAAATTTTACTTAGTTACCATATAGTGTAGTATTAGTTTCAGGTGTAGAATTTAGTGATTCATCACTTAAAATAACACCCAGTGCTCATCACAAGAGCCCTCCTTAATGCCCATCACCCATTTACCCCATCCTCTCACCAACCTCCCCTCCAGCAATCCTCAGTTTGCTCTCTGTAGTTAAGAGTCTTATGGTTTGACTCCCTCTCTGTTGTTATTTTATTTTTCCTTCCCTTCCCCTATGTTCATCTGTTTTTTTTTTTCAGTTCCTCCATATGAGTGAAATCATATAGTATTTGTCTTTCTCTCACTGACTTACTTCGCTTAGCATAATACACTCTAGTTCCATCCACGCCATTGCAAATGGCAAGATTTCATTCTTTTTTTGGCTGAGTAATTTCATTATATGTACAGGTATACACACACACACACATCATCATCATCATCATTTTTATCCATTCATCAGTCTATGGACATTTGGGCTCTTTCCGTATTTTGGCTATCGTGGATGGTGCTGCTTATAAACATTGAGGTACATGTGCCCCTTCAAATCACTATTTTTGTATCCTTTGGGTAAGTAGTAGTGCGGTTGCTGGGTGGTATTGTCCTATTGAGTTATTAACTCATGGATGGAAAGATTGCTTAAGTGAAGTCTGTCTGGATACATAGAATGAGAGGTGGTAATGGTCTGTTTTTAAACAAATAGTTCCATGCCTAATATAAATATTCTGTGGTTATTTGGTTAAACAAAATATATTAACAGTAACTTTCATATGCAAATAGATGCTGCTGTTTACAATTGAGCCTTGTCTAGTTATTAAGCAGGACTTTCACTCTGAGTTGTTCTAATTAAATCTTATGCTTCAGAGTAGGAACTTCTTAACAATACTCTGAAATTCAGAATTTTCACTTGTTTTCTACCCTGCAATGAGGTGTTATTACTTTGAAACATAATCATCCCATTCCTTGAGATGCCTTATATCCCACTTTCAGTTTTATATCTTGAGTTTCTGAAGTGAATTTTTGCTTGTCATTATGTTTACGTTGTGGTGTATTGACCATTGCAACCCGCGATTACAGAGCCGGATGGATGGATAGAGACCCATTTTGGCTATTTTTAGATAACCTTGATTTGGCAGAACTGTTTCTTTCTGTCATCGGAAAATACCTTGTATCAATTTGAATGGACTACATTATCTGGTACACTAGGTTTTGTTTCAGGTCGACTTTTAAAAATTTGTTTACATTGGAATGATCCCTCCTGTTATTCCATCTTTTCAACAATGGGCAACTTTTTTTTTTTTTTTTAAATATTTGAGAACTATTTGCTTATTACACTTCTGTTTTCAGAGTTAAATAGATGGGTTCTCTCGTGTAGTTGCTGTTTAAGATGATTTTTTACATTTAACATTTTTAACATTTTGCTTTTATATAATATATTTGGGTCTCATAAGATTTTGTTGAATGAAAAGGGAAATGTGGATAATTGGATTAATTGTTTCTTCTTCTAAAATTAATTTTCAATAGAATCGTAAGAATGATGAAGCCTCTTATGAGAAGATGTTGAAATTGAGACGAGAGTTTAGTAGAGCCATAACGATTTTGGAAATGATTAAGAGAAGAGAGAAAACAAAACGAGAATTATTGCACTTAACCTTAGAAGTTGTGGAAAAAAGGTAACATTGCTACTGTTATACTAATCCCAGCTTAAGCCAAATGATGGGCAAAATATAACCAAATGGTATGGTTTTTGTGTGTGGGGGGGGTTTTTTGCCTAGCTTTAAAACAATTGAAATAGATTCTCAAACAAAATCTACATTTTTTTGAAGAATTCTTATTACTATTTTTTTTTAAAACTATTTTAAAAATCAGTTTGGATTGTAAATTTGGGGAATATTTTTGTGTGTAATATGTATAGATCCTCTAATACACTTAATTTTTTTTTTTCAGAATCATTGAATTTTATTTAGAAAAGAATCCGGGGATCATTTTGACCATTCTTTTTATTAAAGTTTCCATTAAAATTTGAGGGAAATTAATGTTTAAATGATTTTATTTTCTGACTAGGTAAAAAGCATTTTTTGGTTTCTGCGCATTTTAACAATGTGTTCTCTATGAGGCACCTGGGTGTCTCAGGCAGTTAAACATCCAGATCTTAATTTCAGCTCAGGTCTCATGATCTCAGGGTCCTGGGATCAAGCCCCCTTCAGCAGAGGACTCCATGCTCAACAGGGAGTCTGTTGGAGATTCTCTCTTTCCTGTCTCTCTGTACTCCCCCATCCTGTGCACTCCATCTCTAGAATGGATAAGTAAATCCTTAAAAAAAAAAAAAAAAAAATGTGTTCTCTGATGTAATAGTCATTTTCCTGTATAATTAAATAAACTATACTAAACCCAACAGAAGTTTATGTGATTGCTGAGGTAAGCTTTCTAAACATCATTTCCCAGTATTTGAAAATATTAAATATATGAGAAATTTGTCTTCTGTGTCCCTTAGAGATTTTTTGGGTTTTTTTATTAGTTGGTTTTTACTAAATCCCAAATATGAACTTCTTTATTCCTATAAATTTTCTCTTTTAAGAATAATCTGATTAATTGTTGGTTCTATTTTATTAGTTCTATTCTAGTTCATTGTGATATCATTGTTTTATTTTTGAACTATAAAAACGTTTTCTTATATTTTGTCACCTTTCCAAGATATCATTTGGGAGACTATGGTGGTGAAATCCTTAATGAAGTGAAAATCAATAGATCAGACAAAGAGTTATATGCCACTCCAGCAACTCTTCATAATGGAAATCATCACAAAGTCCAAGAATGTAAAACTAAGGTGAATATCCTCCGGGGAGAAGCACATATGGTAATATTGATCAGACAATTACTGGTTTCAGTTGTTTTAGTATAGTTTGGTTAAGGAAAAACGTAATTAACATGTGGTGTTTTTACTATTTGCCAAGCACTTTGCTAGGAATTTTTACATACATATTAACTTATTAATCCTTACAGCAGATTTTACCCCTGTGTGACTTCTAGATCATATAGCTGATAAGGGGCTGATTCGAGTTTTAGGTCCAGGTTTAACAACCAAAAACCATGTGCTTTTCACTATGCCTACAGAATATGGGTAAATTAAAGTTTACTTGTTATCACTAGCCTTAGCAAATCCTGTGTTATAGTGGCAAGGCTTCAGAAATCTTAAGATTAAAGCTTTCTTCATAGAGACTATTGAAAGTTATTCTTATTTTCATCATCATGTCCATTACCAGCATTTATCAACCGCTATCTACTTAGAGTAATTTGATGAAGTCCAGTAACTTCCAGATCCTGTTTTCTTCCTAAGAGAAAGAGCTAGACTCCATGATAATTTTAGTCTCTTAGACTTAAAGGAATTATATTTATTCAGTATTCACATGGTACCTTAATTAAAGTATTCAATTGAGAAATAAAAAATTAATAAAACTTTAAGGAGCTTAGATTTAAATAAGAAATAGGTATTGACTATTTAGGTAGTAGAGCTTTACTATGTAGCAAGACTTAAAAAGCAACATAGGGTGTTTGTGGAAAATTCATCTTTTAAAAATGTACACAATTCTTATTTTTCATGGGTTCATTCTTTAAAGGTCAAAGAAGAATGTGGAGCAGGAAGACTCCTTCTTTTATTCAACTGATGTCAATTTAAACACCAAAGTTCTTTCTTATTCATCACAGGCATCTAGCCCACCTACCTGATTCTTTTTAAATCACACTTGCCTCTATAGCCAAAAATTACCAGTACAATAAATGTAATTTTCTAAGTTTCTTAAAATCCATTTTATATAAACCAATACTTTTTTCAGGTATATGATTGGTAGGCATAGAATATGAAATCTCAACCTGAAATTATTGTGACAGAATTAGCTTTTATTATATATTGATTCTTATTTTAGATCATCTGTAAGAATAAACACCCTGTTTACAAGTTTTAGAGATAATGTTGCATCCACTGTTGCTCTACCCCATTCATTATACATAGCTAACTTTATTTACTTGGTCACACATCCCACCTTAAAATATAGGTAGTTTCTAAAAGGTAGGAGTTTTCTCTTTGATGTCATAGCTATATCCATTGTATGAAACCTAGTTATATCACTACATAATTTGCCATTTAAGCAACATTTTCATTGTGCATACCATTTTTGACCCTGCAGTTGTTTTAACAAAAATGTGGATTACATGGGAAAATGTAGAACTTCCTAAATATTTTTTCACTTTCATGTTGCTTGTACTTTGGTGCTTAGAACAATCATTTTCAAACTTTTCAAGTAGTAGATTCCTACTTATTAAAGGGAATACTGTTATGTTAAAAACAGAAACAGAGCTTCTTGGCTGAGTGGAGAGCAAGGGGGGCTGGAAACCCACCCCATCAGTCAGTCTCTTGCCAGATGGCCTCTCAAGTGCTGTCACAGAACTCTGGAGTACTTGAGAACAGTTTGATTATTGTTCAGTTGAGGCAGTAATTATGCATTCTAAAAAAGTAAAAGTTTTTTTTCTAATTAATTAAACTTATTTTTCTCAAAAAAATTACCAGCTGTAGAAATTTTTAAAAATTGGAAATAAGTGTGGAAATAAATTAATGAATTTATAATCTAATACAAGTTATTTTGAAAATAAAATTGTTAGTTATTAATACAGTGGATTTAAATAAAATTGAACTTAAGTACTTTTAAATGCTGGATTGCATAATAATAGAGCAATTATTAAAAATCACTAACATCTTAAGTATAAATAATAATAGAAAAAGCAAATTAAGTACCATTATGATTTTTAATCATAACTTGCAAAAAGTAAAACATTTTTCAGTTTATTATCACATAATTTTTGCATATTAAAAACAGTAAATAAAATCACCTCCTGGGTAAAAATGTATGTTTTTCAAAGAGCAGTATAGTTTTTCATGATTTCTAAAATGATTTTCATTTCTTCCTTTTGGGGGGAAAATCGTCATGTAAACAGCACCCTCATCATTTGTCTTTGAAAGAAGAGGCTTCTGATGTGGTTCGTCAAAAGAAGAAGTACCCAAAGAAGCCTAAAGCAGAGGCTTTGATAACATCTCAGCAACCCACTCCTGAGACATTGCCTGTGATCAATAAGAGTGATATTAAGCAATATGACTTTCACAGCTCAGATGAAGATGAATTTCCACAGGTGCTTGTTTTAAAACTATTTTAAAAACATTTCCTCTTAGTCTTTTATATTGCTATATTTTAAAACATAATTGACCTCTTAGTTTTGATTCTTACTTTCTTCACCTAATGTTATATAGTATATATACATTTCCACATTATTTATGTGGCCACTGAAATGGTATTTACTTTCCATTATTTTCTATCAGTTGGGTAGAATTTATCCTCGGTGGAGCATTTAGGTGGTTTTCAGTTTTCCCTTTTATAAAAATGAACATTAACTATTCTTTCCCACTGTACTTAAAGGAGACTATTAGAAATGGATTATCAATATTTTAAGATAGTTAATACATAATTGTAAATATTCATCAATAATAATTCCTTTTTTTTTTTACTATATTCCACCAACATTTATTTTACAACTTTTTAATGTAAATTAAATTTTGCTACTTTGACGAAAACCATTTAATTTTAAAGATTTAGAAGAACTGATTCAAGTTGCAAATTGTGAAGACAGTTCTTTGGTTTATATTGCAATAGTTTATAGCGAAATGTTTGCAATTTTAAAATCTAAATTTTACTTTCACAAGTGCTATTTTTAAAACAAGACCTTTGTATATTAAAGGATCAATTTTAAAAGATAAATAACATATTTATAGTTTAACACCTCATCTAGCAATACCCTTTTCTTTTTTCTATATGGTATAGGCAACCTAAAGAGAATGCTATATAACAAATACGTGTATTATATTTTAACATATTTACTTCATTGGTTTAAAAGAAAAAACTTTTTTTTTTTTTTAAGATTTTATTTATTTATTTGACAGAGAGAGAGATAGCCAGAGAGAGGGGAAACACAGGGGGAGTGGGAGAGGAAGAAGCAGGCTCCCAGTGGAGGAGCCCAATGTGGGGCTCGATCCCAGGACTCTGGGATCATGCCCTGAGTGAAAGGCAGACGCTTAACGACTGCGCCAAAAGAAAAAACTTTTAAACCAACATTACAGATACCTCTGGAAGCAAGACTGTGTATAAAACAGTTTATGGTTTTAACTATTTAAAATCTAGAGTTTACGTAAAAGTGTAAAATGTGTCCCCTTTGACTAGATTATGTATTTTTTTACTCTTCTGTCACTAATTTATAGATAATTTTTTAGCATTTATCTGGATTGTAACAAATGCACAAAGGTATGTTTAATTTAGTATACTCTTGAAAAGCACCTAATGAAATAATTCATTACTCAGTGCTTTGAAGAGCCATGGGACATGGCCATTTTGAAGGAATGAGGAAATAATGTACTAACAAATAGTAATTTTCCATATAGAAAGAGTAGGGAGGGGCTGTAGGCAGAGGAAACAGCATGAGTGAGAACTGCTAGCAGTTTGGCATTGCTGGAGCATAAAACGCAAAGGGGAAGAGAGGTTGAACAGAATGATGCTTGGCGGAGTAGTAGCCAGGTGGCAAATGGCTTCTACTACATTATATATACTGGGACATGATTAAAAAATTTTAAGTAAGAATAGGACATGGTTTATTATATTTCAATAATAGCCTTATATTGGTAGTACTCAGGAGAGCTTACAAAGTTTTGCTTTACACCCTCAGCCCTTTAAGAATGACACATGGGATATTAAGAACTGTAGAAACCTTTCCTTTCTTGCTGAAATCAGTCCAGCACCCTGATGGCAGGGCACACTCACATACTAATCATATATTCCTCATGCATTAAGGGACCTTTTTTTCTGTTCTGAATTCTTGTGTTTATTTATATAGTCCCCAGCCCTCAAATCCACGTGAAAATTTCAAAATCAAATTGTATTTTGAAACTTTTAGTTCTTCTGAATCCTTTTACTAGTCTTTAAAAACCCTCATTAATTTTTATAATGATATCCCCTTGTTGCTAAAAAATGAGTCTTTGCCTATTTAGTTGGACATCATACAGTGAGGCAGCTATTTAGGGTGTAGCTCTCACAAAATCAGGATTTCATTGCTAAAAAGATCACTAAAATAATCATGTTTCTTCTTTGTCCAGTAAACAAGGAACAAAGGATTAGGGAGCCTTAAGAGAACAAACACTTTAATTTCAGACTTAACCAACTGATTTGCAGCAGAGCAGAATTAAAAACCTTGTCTTTTCTTAATCATGCTTCTGATTCTCCTAATATCAACTCTCTTTTCCTATGTCTCAGACTAAATACTGGAATCCACTCTTGGGGAGGTGGGTGGTTGGGACAAAGGGGTGGTATACTTTTTGCAGAGAATTTCTGAGACTTTGTTTGTAATGCTTCCCTGTGTGTATTTTAGAAGAGGTAGATGATCTGCAAAGGAACCAAAGTATAAAATTCACATTTGGGATTTCCCTTGAAATTTCAGGTGTGGGGCTTCGTTCCCCAGGAAAAAGAATCAGCCCCAGCTTACTGTTTCTGTGTCTCCCCCATAGGGTTGGTGGAGGTATATTGGAACCTCAAACAAATGCCTTTCTCTCCTGGATGACCCTGCTCAGTGGTAATTACCACAGTTTGGAAATAATGTGGAGAACACATTTTTCCTCTCAAAATAGGAAGAGAGGGATTTGTGAGGTTCAAAATTTGCACGTAAATATGGTTGAGCCAGCGTTGTCAGAAAAAGAGATGTACTCCAAAGTGAAATTACGGAACTACTGAAACTTAAGTACCAAAACTTTTTTTTTTTTTTAATTTTAACCATTATGGGTAGAAATTTATCTAAATCATATTATTTTTCTGCTGTATCAGGGTATATTTATATATTAATCCATTTTTTATGACATTTATAAAGTTTGCTCTAATGGATCAGTGTTGCCCCAGGTGGTCACTCAAACGTTATATATATATAGGGATATTTCATCTAGATCGCATGGTTCCAAGCAGAATGCTTTTTAATTATGTGATAGCTTTTTGAAAGTCTTTGTTTTTTTCTTTTGCTGTCAGGTTGTGGGCTTATCACTTCTCTCTGTAGCCAGTCTGCAAGTCTTCTTTCCTCTTCTAATTTTCTGCTTCTGATCTGCTAAGTTTAAAAAGTGGTTTTACTAAACTATATGTCTGAAACTAATATTACACTGTATGTTAACTAACTGGAATTTAAATAAAAACTTTTTTAAAAAAGTGATTTTTTAAAATGAGTAGGGAAATAAGGGACTCCCTTTGAGAAAAATGTATGACCTGTAATGGCTTTGGGGGGTGCACTATTCATAAGCCTTTTTTACTTACTAGTTTTTGGCTTTATTACAGAGAGAGAATGTTATTGTATAAAAATACATCTACCTGTAGGTGAAACATAACTGTCAAAATAAAAATATTTATGGCCACATACATCATTCATAAAATATAAGTGGGATATATAAAAACTCAGTAATAATTCTTAGGTACTTACATGTTCAGAAGCAATTATACAATACTGTATTGACTTCCCTGCAAGAACTAATCTATCCCAAATAATCATGTTTAACCATAGAAAACCTGTGCTAGTCTTTAACTGTTTGGGGGAATGTACTGCCTACTATATGTAATGTAGGAGTGATTTACTGTTCGTGATCAGATTCTGATTTTAGACCACTACAAAGATTGATCTGTTGACTTTTGGTAACTCCTAAGTGGAATGTCTCATGCCTCTTTTTTCTAGGTACCATCCCCAGTATCAGAACCTGAAGAAGAAAATGATCCTGATGGTCCCTGTGCTTTCAGGAGGCGAGCAGGATGCCAGTATTATGCTGTAAGAACTTTCATGTTTTTGTAGCGTTTTTGTGAACTGGAATTAGTAGGTAACTCTTATCAAGGTAACTTAGTCTTGATCAAAAAATGGGAAGTCTGTTGGCGTTTTTTATTTACTATCCCCTATACACATACCAATAAAAGATGCTCAGAGGTACTGAGTCCTTTCAGAGGATATTTAGAAATATCAGAATCCTTTACTTGGAAATTGATAATTTAAAATTCTAAATTTTAGAAATTTAGTTTTACTTTGGGCTTGAACTGTAGCTTAGTGTAACAATTATGAAAATTATTGTCACTGCTAGAATTAGGTAAGCCCAGAATCTCTAATTGAAATTTTTTTTTTTGATTTATTTATTTATTTGAGAGAGAGAGAGTGCACATGTGGGCAGTGGGGGAGGGGCAGTGGGAGAGAGAATGCCGAAGCAGACTCCCTGCTCAGTGCAGAGCCTGACCGATGAGCTCGATCTCATGACCCTGAGCTGAAATCAAGAGTTGGCCACTTAACCAGCTGAGCCACCCAGGCACCCCAAAATTTTGATGGTTGCTGCTTATTAAAATTTATTTTAGGCAAGTCCATCTTGTACATACATACCAAGTAAGGTTCAAACAAACGAATCATTTTTAAACTTTCCTCATGGCAATATTTTATATAATAATTATATTCAGATTTTTTTGACACACTTAGAAATTGCTTTATGCTCTTAAGTCAGGTTTTGGTGCAACATTATATCAGGAGTGACCCTCACTCCCAGATGCTCAGGTTTTCAGATAAGGTATACCTAACTACAGAGTTAATGAGGATAGCTTTCAGATATGAATTAAAGAGGCCATTTGTCTTGCTGTATTATGGTAAACATCTACTCTTCCAACATTTCAGGGTGTGTGTGTGTGTGTGTGTGTTTAGCATAGAAGAGGTAGAAAGTTATTTACAAGTTACGCTAATGAGAGAAAGAGAAAATTATTATAAAAAGGTAGAGAAATGTTAAGGCCCAGAAAAATAAAGAATTGTCAGCTTGACACATACATGCTTAAAGTACAATTTTTGGTTCAAAAAATTTTTTCCTTTTGGTTTATCTCAATAGGAAGCCTATACATTACTAAATTTACTATCTCTACTTTTCTACGTAGATCTTAAAAACCACGTTATTCTTTAAAGATGTATTTCTTCTAAAATATACCCTAAAATATTAAATTGAATTTGAGTTATTTTGCTGAGTGAACTTTTGATTCAGTTTTATAAAATTTTATCTGGTTAATATCATTTAAAAACCAGTTTTACAATTTTATATATAAATTTTAATTGCTCTGCTAATGCTGTACTTTATTTTTATCATGATTTAACTTTTCTTCATTTCAGATTTACTCCATGAGTTTTAATTTTTTTTTCCTTTCTTTTCAGCCTCGTTTGGACCAAGCTAACCACTCATTTGAAAATTCAGATTTGGCAGATTTGGATAAATTGAGATACAGGCATTGCCTTACAACCCTCACAGTCCCAAGAAGATGTATAGGATTTGCAAGGAGGCGAATTGGCAGAGGTGGAAGGTAAACTATTTGTTTTGGCCTGGTTTTTGTTTACTAGAGAAAATGTTATTAAGTTCTTCCAGATAATATTTCGTTTTATATTGTTTCTCAGGGTCATAATGGACCGAATATCCACAGAACATGACCCAGTCTTGAAACAGATAGACCCTGAAATGCTGAATGGTTTTTCAAGCTCTTCCCAAACTATAGACTTTTCTTCTAATTTCACTCGGACCAATGCTTCCAGTAAACATTGTGAAAATAGACTGTCCCTTTCTGAAATATTAAGCAATATCAGATCATGTCGACTACAGTGTTTCCAGCCAAGGCTACTAAATTTACAGGACAGTGATAGTGAAGAATGTACCTCAAGAAAATCAGGGCAGACTGTGAACAATAAAAGAGTTTCTGCAGCATCTGTAGCTTTATTGAACACCAGCAAGAATGGCATATCAGGTAAGCTGTCACTGTGTTCAGAGTATAGCCTGCTCTTTTTTTCTCCTTGATTTTCATTATCCACTAAATAAGTGCTAAGTGCTCAGGGTAAATTTTGAAGGTTTGTTTTCATAAACCCGCTGAAGAAAGGAATGTTTTACCTTAACTTACTACACTTTTTATCCAGCCTAAGAAACTAAACCTTATTGGTGTGGTTCACATTTTAAACAATGTCCTAATACCTCTAAAACCCTGACTTACATTTTGAATATGTGTGTCTGGTATGGTGAATGTGTAGGCAGAATGCATAAGGAGATCCCTATGGGCAAAGTGGTTATAAGCTGCTACCAGATCTTCATAGCCATAGCATGCACTTCTTAAAGAAAGTTTTCTTTTTTTGTATATTAGCTTTGTTCAGATGTAGGCATTGCTCCTCAAGAGTACCATTGAAAGCTTTCTTTCTGAAAAATGATTTTTTTAAGAAGCTCCCCATGAATAGTTGTAATTTTGTCTGGTAGCTTCCCTCTGATTGAGATCGGAGAGCATTATTCACTTTAAGAAACACTGTGCCCAAATTAATTGAATATTTTTATGACGTGTACATTGTAAATGTATAATATCTAGACAATCTAAAATGTAATTTTGATTTGTTTTCCTCTATGGATAGTCTTCTCTTTATCACATATATACAAGTAGGTATAATTTTTAATGTCCTTATGATATATACAAGCACTGCTTGGTATCCAGAGACAAAACTAGATGTGACTTGACTTACACTGTTTGATATCCTTTCTTTCTAGAAAACATATGTATTTCTAAATTATTTCCTGGATGGTGCATTTTACTATGTGAAATTATGTTAAACCTCTTTAAAGTGGTTGTAAATCATTTTAGTTTGAAATTTGGTCTCAGACATGTTGTCTTTTTTTGTTCCTGCTTGTTTTTAAACTTGACCTAGACATTTATCTGTTTAGAGATTATAATAGAAAATTGGATTTGTTTGATTAGAAGTTGACATGTTTTTCCTCCAAATTAGTTGGTTAATTTTCTCATAAACAAACTTAGGTAAGGAAAATTATATCCCATTATATAAAGTTCATGAATCTGTGAAGTTTACTGAGCTTTTGAAGCTGAAATAGATAAATACCGAATATGATTTGTGGTGGCAAGCTTCTTAGAAATCTAAAGGTAGTAGGAGTTGACGAATATTAGGTCTGATTTTTTTTTTTCTGCCAACTCCATGACAGTGTTCAAGTTATTTAACTGAGCTGGAATTCCTGTATCAAAAATTACTCAAAAGCCAAAAGGGGAGTTTAAAAACATCTCAATATAGACATTAATAGTTAGATTTGATAGTAGATTGAGTTTCTTCTCTAACAGTGTGTACCATACCAAAAAAAATGATTTTATGTTTCATCTCAACTTGAACATGGCCAGATATTTGTAGCTTTCTATTGTACATTCCCAGTAAACTCCAGAAGGATTTGACTTGACTCTTTTCCAGAAAATATGCATTGGTTGTGTATGTTATTGTATCATCATTATATCATCGTTTTATGTATTGATCGAGAATATATTACCATAACTTAAATAATTCCATAATAGCTCTAGAATTTTATGACACTATCATAATAGATCAGCCTAAAATAAGCATTTAAAGTATCTTAGGCATGCATGCACTTTTCAGGTAACTTAAGTGACAAATATGTGATGTTAACATCATTGACAGTAAAGTTTTTTAATTTTTGCCTTTCCCCTACCATTAAAAAAAATAGTCTTTTGGGTCTGTATATTTCCTGTCTTAATTTTTTAGTGTTCTCAACATAGTACCATTTCCTTCTTTCCTTGACAAATTTCAAGACTTAAGCAACCTAACCAAACTACATTAGAATCAGTGTTTTGTTTTTTTAAAGATTTAATTTATTTATTTATTTATTTATTTATTTGACAGAGAGCGAGAGCACAAACGGGGAGCAGTAGGCAAAGGGAGAAGCAGGCTCCCCACTGAGCAAGGAGCCCGATGCAGGACTCCATCCCAGAATCCTGGGATCATAAGCAGACACTTAACCGACTGAGCCACCCAGGCGCCCCTAAAATCAGTGTTTTTAAGTAGAAATTTTCAAATATATATTTAATTCTGTTGCTAGAGTAAAGGATTTTGTTTGAAGTTTTCCTTCTCAGCTATGATCCTCTAGTCATTGAGGCCACAAGGTTTTTGGGGTTTTTTTAAATACATTTGTTTTGTTTCAAAATACTAGGCACAGGTATATAAATGCATAATGGAACAAGTCTTTTAACAGCATTTTTATGAACAGTTCAAAAGCTGTGACAATTTTAAGTACCCACTTATACCAGTTCTATTCATTACATAGTCTCAGTTCTTGTTAGATAATTTAAGTGGATTCCATTACAGTTCAGTAAATATTGATAGGAATTCCTTCATTGACTTAAAGAGAAGGATGTAGGAGTTTTTAGAAAGTTGGTAGTTTAATGTTTGAAGGACATAGACAAAAGAATTGAACACTTATCTGTTTTATTTTTTTAAATCTTTATGGCTTTATTAATACTGTTGCCTTCTGCTTATTCTTAGTGGACTTGGTCATGAAAGTGTGTTTGTCTTTAAGAGTGACAAGACTGACATAGGACCATACTTTTACCTTACAGAGTGTATCACTGAACTAGACAAATTATAAGTACTGAATTTTCTGTTTCACATCTGGGAAATCGCAACAAATAAAGGGTTTAATCAGAAATAGAAATCTGATACACTTGACAGTAGTATTTATTTATGTCACATTGAACTTGAGGGCTAGTGGTAAAGAATTTTCTTTTATGTTGTTAATAACCCAGTTAATATTTTTCAAGTCATAATCCCTGCATTCTAAATATATTCTAATTGTTATTTTTGATATCATACCTAAAGGACTTAAAATAAATTGAAATATATGTCCTAGATATTAGACGAACTAAAACTGAAGACTTCGTTTTAAAGCAAATACACATGTCCTTTTACGTATTAAGTAAAATGAAGATCTGTTTTCTTAGTTGAAAAAGTCTTCTCAAAGAATAGAAGCAGGGCAGAGAAAGGAAAGGTAGATTGTGCTGAACATAGCAAGTGAATAACCAAGGAAAACTAATTTTACACATAATTATTTAGAATTATTATATGCAAAGCACTATGTTAAGTGTTTAACAGTTGCAGTTTTACAAGACAATAATCCTTTCAAGAATCTTACAGCACATGGCAAGTATTACATTCTTTATATAAATAGATAAGTTTTTAGCCATTTGAAACTGAAGTATTATTTAACTGTTCTTTTATGTTCTTAAATCCAAAACTTTAACAAAATGTATTGCACATCTAAAAGTAGCTTTCCTTGGGGCACCTGGCAGGCTCAGTTGGTAGAGCATGTGACTCTTGATCTCATGGTTGTGAGTTCAAGCCCCACATTGGGTGTAAAGTTTACTTTTTAAAATGAATGATGGAAGGAAGGAGAAAGCTAGCGTTGCTTGTTCGGACTTGAAGAGCTGGATTAATTTACATTTAACCTAAGTTTTGACTAGCACATGATTGCAATGAGCATTTTTTTCCCTCATTTGTCTTCATATATTGAATAGATACCAGCAGCCTTTTTGACCAGCTGCAAATATCTTAACATTACCAATTTGTAAGAACACCAGCATTTTGGACAGTTTTCCAAGAGAAATTCCTGATTTTTTAATTTTTTCAGTTTCTTTTCCCATACTCCCCCCCCCCCCCAAAGATCTCATTTATTTATTTGAGAGCAAGAGATAGAGATAGTGAAAGAGAGCACAAGCTGTGTGGAAGAGGGAGAAGCAGACTCCCTGCTGAGCAGGGAGCCTGACGCAGGGCTTGATCCCAAGGACCCTAGGACCACGACCCGAGCTGAAGGCAGATGCCCAACAGACTGAGCCACCCAGGCGCCCCATCTTTTCCCATTCTTTCTTAAATTGCCATAAAATGTATGCAAGTGTGAAAGTTTTTGAATAGGTAAAACTACATTTTCACAACTAGCTAAGGTACTCAAAAGGATTCATTTTTGACTTAGGGTTTCTTCCAGAGGTGTGAGAAGTAGATTCAGATTTCAGGAATTAAAAGATTTTAGTTTGACTACTAAAGGAAATAATACTGAAATTTCAGTTGTAACTATTTAGGTTGGGTATCAGAAGTTTAAATGGGTCCTTTAAAGATTTTTTTTTTTAAGCAATCTTTGCACCAAATGTTGGGCTCGAACCTATAACCCCCAGATCAAGAGTCACACGCTCTAACAACTGAGCCAGCCAAGCACCCCTTAAATGGGTCTTTATTTTCTTTATTTTCACATTTCATTTGTTCCTCATTCTTCATCCCCTCACCTTTTACCCCTGACTTCACCTCCGATCTTCACCCTTTGTACCCCCACAGCTTTGCAGTCTATTCATTAGCTTCCCTTTAACTGAGAGTTGCATTATGGGATATGTATAGTCCTAGACAAGTAATGTCGACTTTCAAGGATTGAAATATTTATCCACACAGTAGCTCCGATGGTTTATGTGAACTTTCACCTGACTCCTCGCTAAGATCTACAAGGTTTAAAATAGGTCGTCTGTCTTCCCTACCCCCATCAGCCCCAGATCTGTCTTTTAAAACAAACAAAAATGCATATAGTCAGCATTACTTCAGTAAAGTGTATAAGACTTTTGTAACAAAGAGCTACACTGTACATGAAGAAATACTGGATGATAATATGTTCATTTTGACTTTTAGATAATCTTTACTACCATATTAGATATTCTTCATTAAACTATGAAAACTTGGTCTAGGCTAGTGTTTAAAAAAATCCATAGCTTCCCAAGAATACACATTGTATTAGCCCACTTAAAGAAACACTGCATTAAAAGATAATTTTTAAAAGACACACACAAGCACAAAAATCCTGTGTTCATACCCTATTGTGAGATGGTCATCCAGAAGATTCAGAATTTGTTTCTATTAAATTTATTTCCTAGTTTATCAACAAAACAAAAGTTAGCAAATGCTTGTAAAGATTTCCCACATACTCAAGAATACTTGTGTGGGCCCAAGTTTAAGAAACAGTGATCTAGGGCTTTAGAATTATTAAACCAGTATAAAATATAGTGCAGGTACCTTGAGTATATTTTTGATAGATCACTGTAAGAATATGGGAGGGAAAGCTGATAAAGGGGTCAGCCTAGCAGACCAACATACAGGAAACACATCCCTGAAAGATGAAATGAGGAATGCCTAGGAATTTTGAAAACAGAATCAACATTCCAAGGGTGGTGACAAGTATTCTAACAAAAAATACATGGATTCATCTGGTGAGTAAAGCAACTGATAAATCTAAGATAGGTAAGGAGCCAGATATTACAAAAGGAAAGAAAATAAAAAGCCAGAAAGGTCAGGGGCTTTGGTGAAAAACAGACTGTTGGTTATATACACAAAATATTTGAAATGCAGGTATACCACTAACGTATAGAATGATGTATTTGCCATATATAAAGAGAAAAATTCTATAATATGTATACCTCTTAGCATATATTAACCACAGAGATTTGGAAAACTTATTACTCTGGTAAAAGGACACTTCCCATCTGTCTAGATTAGTGAAATACTACTCCCTTCACAAAATTTGTGGTTACTTTTAAACTGAAAGGACTTGTGGGGGCAGGGTAGGGTAGATTTATGACCAGCATAAATTTCAGTTTTAAGCTAGCAACCTATGAGCAACTAGTGGAAAGAACTTGGCTTGGCTCTAAGCAGGAGAAGGTAGTTTCTTTTTTGTACATTCCCAATTCCCCTTTTTGCCACTACAGTACCCCAAGGTTGGGCCCCCCATCCTCTCTTTCATTTCTAAGTAGATTTCTTCACACTATAACTGCAACCTTTTCGTAATGTGTTTTAATGTTTGCCTTTTAATGACTGCAAGTCAGTGTACAAAGTAAATTTCTTGTGAAAGTATTTGAGTAATTTATGAAAGGAAGAATAATCAGTAGAGAAGGTGTTTTCAATCAAATTACCTACCAAGTTACCTACCTCTACCTACCATTAAGTCAACCCTAAGAATGAAAATTCAGTACTGTGCCTGTGCCATTAAAATCATACATTTCTTACCACTTTCTGTTCACCCTAACAAAATGAAAGAGGTTAGTTAGAAAGGGGGTTTTGTATGTGTCTCAATTCTGTGCCACAACTACTAATTGCTCTTTTTGTCTAAAGAGTTGAAATAATTCTACACAATGCTCTAGAAAATTCTGAATGAGGAACATCAGCTTGTTTTCAAGCACAAAACTTTATAGGGAAGAAAGAACTAGATGGCAAGAATGTTTGAGTTGAGGGAAAGAGAAAAAAATAAATGTCATTTTTTAAAGCATAACCATATTATAGAATTAAATAGAGTTTATATCGGTGATTCTCAACCAGTAATGGGATCAAGGATGAAATTTTTGGTGTCAAAGTCAGCCTAGGTTTACAAAGGTTAGGAAACACTGACCCTTAATTTGAATAATTTGGATTGAGTTGTTTTGGGATTTTAATGTGTTTTCTGTGGGGAAATGGATGGGGTTCCTGAGCAAATTAATGGTCTCAACTCAATAAGCAGACATATCCCTACTTCCCCAAAAGAGGCAATCTTACCAGCATTTCTCTTTAACATATATGTAAATGATATCTGTTCATATGAAAGCAAGTAGAACCCCTATAGTCTGGCAATACTTTGTTAGTCATGGACTACCAACCGAAAGTAATTTCTTTAATTAAAAAGTGCTTTTTGTTCTTTCTACTAATTTAGGTACATATTTCTATCTCACTCATGACTTTCTAAATTAAAAGATTTTGGAGAAGAGTCTCAATGTTCTCATTTCTTTCTCAATTTTGAAATAGCCATTAAGTATATTCATTTAACTTGGTTTATTCCTCACTTAATCACTGTAACCTCCCCCGCCTTTTCACCACAACAAAAATTTAGCTCTAGATGAACATAATCCTGGATTTGAGGAAGTAAACCACGCTAACACCAGATTCCAAGTCCATTTCATTTGAATTGGCACACTCTTTGTACACATAAGACTTAAACAGATTTATTTGGGTTTAGCTTAAGATTTTTCCTTCCTGCCTTTTATCTAATAAACTATTTTTCATCTCTTTCCCAAGGTTTTCAAACAGCTGGAAATTCATGAATACTTCACATTTTCATTTGATTTTGAAGATTGTAAATTTAGAATTAAAAATATTTTTTTCATTTAAAAATAGAACACTTGCAGTGAATTTAACATGTGCAAACAAAGAAAAGCATTTGATTTTGTTGGTAATTCAGTAAGATAACTAATGTGTACTTCAAAAATACAGGTAATATTAAAATTTTAGAGTGAGCACTGTTGTAGCCCCAGGTCTTTTAATCTTCTAAAAATAAAATTGCTATCTAAGAACTGTTTTTTCTTCATAGTCCAATACAAATTTTGATGATAATGTTGCAGAACAGAAATGAAGGCATATCTAATGTTTTATCCATCTCTGGGGCCTAATCCCTTTTCATAGAAAATAGACTTTATTATTCATAACTTATATATGTCTAATTTACCATCACATTTTTAAAATCTTCTCATTTGTAATTGTACCAAATGGAAAACTTGGGAGTGGGGGGTAGTTAAGTAACCTATGTTGAGGGTGTAGTCTTCTAGCTAAACCCCTTTAGGTCCTGTTGATTTGATTGCTTAGTTGCATTTAAAGGTTGACTCATAATAGTTGGTATTTCTTTTTACGGATCTTTTCTTTCCAACCACACCGCAGGACTTTGTAGCGGGACCCTTTTAGTTTATTTTGCCCTGTATTCACTTAACTCTTAATGTAGCACTCTGCATCATCGTAGATAGTAAATATTTGCTGATTAAAAGAAATAGTTGGAAGAGAGCAAAGAAAGCAATGAAGAAAAATAGAGCAAAATTACTCTAGTAGTAGATGTATTCTGATGGGACTTAATATTTCTTGATTTTGATAATGTACTAACTTCTTTGGAAATAGCTTGTGTCAACTCAGTTTATCAGTGATCTACTTGAAAACTAGTGAATGAAAGTGAAGAAAAATGTTTCCTATTACAACTTTTTCTTAGCTAATCTTGTAAACAAAAGTTTTAGATGCCTTATTTTTACTTGGAATCTACTTTTATTAACACAGCATAATTGATTACATCAGAGGATACATTATACCTTTAATTTTCTGAACAATTCTGATTTCTAGCCCATATTTATATAGATACAACTTATGTTAGCATCAAATCCATTGGCTTAAAACTAAGTTAATGGTTATACTAGACGAACATCTTTGTCCTCTACTCTGATTTGTAATCGGAGAAAATATCTTAAATGGAAACCAGCAATAAGGATCATTTATGGTCCTGCTTTCTTACGAAGGCTATCATTTAGTCATTATTATTGTTTGCATTAATAAATCAAAATTTTTCTCATTATATAGTTACCACGTGATATAGTGAACTAAGAGTGATCTTAAAGACACTAAGTCTGAATAAATGGTTAGAGTCTTCATGTTAGAACTATGTTATGTAGTAAACACTACATATAGGAACTTTTTAGCATGTGACATTAGAAGATCATGGATGTTAGCATAAGCCACTTTTGCTTTTTATTGGGTTCTTTGCAGTGGTATGATTTGCAGTTGCTTTTCATCTTAATTGTGCAATCACTTTATATTGTATTCTACTTGTGTTGTTAAAAGTACTTGAAAACACACTTATTTCTGAAATGAATGTCCTTTACCAGTAACAGGGGGTATCACAGAGGAGCAGTTTCAGACCCATCAGCAGCAGTTAGTTCAGATGCAGCGGCAGCAGCTCGCTCAGCTTCAGCAGAAACAGCAATCTCAGCATTCCTCGCAACAGACACATCCAAAAGCACAGGTAAACTTGGCTTTTAATCACGGTTATGATTCTTGTTTTTTCCTTTCATAATTACATAGTTTTCTTCAATTTTAGTCAAGTCACAGAGGATAACCGTGATAAACTATATTTAATGAGGGAAGTACTAGAGTCAAATATGGTATTTGTAATTTAGGAAAGAAACTACATTGTTTTAAAGGGTTATTGAGAATTTGTAGAAGGAATTATATACTCTTAGAACTATCATCCCTACCCCTGCATCCCCCAAAACTTTTTTTTTTCCTTTTTTTATTTATTAGAGAGAGCACAAGTTGGGGGGGGGGGGACAAAGGGAGAGGGAGAAGCAGGCTCCCCGCTGAGCAGGGAGCCCAATGTAGGACTCAGTCCCAGGACCCTACGCTCATGACCTAAGCTGAAAGCAGACATTTAACTGACTGAGCCACCCAGGTGCCCCAGTTTTGTTTTGTTTTGTTTTTTTCCAAGAATATAACTTTCCTACCCACTTCCTAAACTGTGTGTTTAATTGCCATTTAGATGTGCCCCATGGGCTAAGAGGTAATTCTCTTGAATTGTATGCAGTGAACCTAAACAACATAGCCCCCTGTCTCTTTGAATCACATTCCCCTGAAGAAAACAATGGCCACCAGGCATGATTAAATGAATACACTAGGGATAAGAATAAAAATACCTTATGAAATTGCCAGAAGAAAGTAACTCTGCAAACCCCTTGATATAAGCCCTGTAAGACTTACTTTGAACTCGTGGCCTTCAGAACTGTATACGGTTCTATTGTTCAAGCCACTAAAAATAAAACTGCAAGTGAAAAGTATGTTTCAAATTTGAGCCATCTGAAGGAAAGATATCTAGTGTTTTAGGTCTTAAGTTTTGTTGCTTTATAATTCTAAAAGTAATTCTGAAGAAGTAACTGAGATGAGCTCAGCCTTCGTTGTACTCTTTGAGCTCTCAGGCCAGCGTCTGCTGATGGAGGTTCAGCTCATCCTCGGGGGATCACTAAATACACTAACCTTGGAAATCCTGAATCCAACAGCATGAAGATCTTAGGGACATCAGGACCCCTCAGCACTCCTCTAGCATCCACGTGGATTTGGGACTGGCCTACATTCTAGAGCTATTGCCTGTTAGTAACAGCTGACCAGCTTCATACAGAATCAAGAGGAATGGACATTAAACTTTGTTTGCTTTTTCTGAATCTCTTGGGTAACTAGCCTCCTGCAGGGTTAGGCCAGACATGTTTTTACATTGTGACAAAAATGATGGTTAGTTCCTTTGATTTCATTTTGTCCATAGTATTGGACAGATTGTCAAGTATTTTTAAAGGCATTCATTAACACTTACTGGAAAAATTAGTAGAGTATTAAAGGTTTGAGGTTTTAAATTCCCTAGTTCTTTCTCCAAAATAGTTGCTTCCCAGTTTTTAGTCAGACTATTTCCCCGTTTCATATGCCAAAAATAGTCTGTGGAGTCCTAGATCACTTAATCTGAACACCTCTAACTGTTCAGCATGAAAAAGACAACTGCCTTTTGGTTTGCCCATTTCTTAATATTCACATTCATGAAATCACATCTGAAAAGTTGAGAGTTTAATTTCGTTCATCTACAGGGCTCAAGCACCTCTGACTGTATGTCTAAAACACTTGACTCAGCCAGCGCCCACTTTGCTGCATCCGCAGTGGTCAGTGCGCCTGTTCCAAGTCGCAGTGAGGTAGCCAAGGAACAGAACACTGGCCACAACAACATAAACGGTGTTGTCCAGCCTTCAGGTAAGCCTGTGGTTTCGTGTGGTACTTATTAGCTCTGAGTTGTAACTCAGTGATTGGAGATACGATTTTTATTATTTAAATGCAAGGGGAGAACATTGTACAAGAAGTCGGTCAGGACTTCAGAATTTCTATGGATAGGTGTAGTGGAATAGCTGAATGTTTTCTAGAATTCACATATAGCCTGCTCCCTGTTTTCCTCCTGCGCCCACTAGATACCGTCCTGTGTAACTCTTCCACCTTGCCTAGTTTTATCCACGTACTATCAGTTGCCTCACATTTTAGGAAACGTATTGAGCTAATTGCTAACCATCACCATGGAATTATCCATGCAGTGATAAAAAGGCAAAATAAAATCCAGATTGATCTCTCAATAAGTTTGAAATGGGGTTTACCATCCCACTAGCACATACTCATCAGACTGCCTTCTCTGACTCCTTCTCTTAAAATACAGTATTACTCTGGAACCTTGTCTGCTTCTTACTAGCCCGAGTCCTCAAAGGCTTACTGTTCCTATCAGCCTTCAAGTACTACTCAGACTATAGGCTTGTCCACTTGCTTTTGATATACCCATGATCCTTTTTGCCCCTCCTCACTGATTTCATCTTGCACAAGTGTAAATTCTGATAGAATCCAACTATCATTTCCATGTGCTCTCAACCTCCGGAGAGGACTTCTCTGCCCTACTATTTCCTACTTTCCAAATAGGGATGCAGCAGAATACTTTGTAAAGTCCTTTATGCCAAATAGAAAGATGTATCTTTGAAGGTTGTAACAGGTAAGTATGTTGTGATCAGGAACTCTCTTTGGAGAGGCCATTATGTGGAAAATTAATTTGGTATTTAATTAGAATACTAATGTTTGCACTTATTAAACTCCTGATTTTTTGAGAGTTTAATTAATGTCTCATGATAATGAATTGAATGATTTTCTTTTTCTCCTTCAGGAACCTCTAAAACGTTATACTCCACCAATATGGCTTTATCATCCAGCCCAGGGATTTCCGCTGTACAACTTGTAAGGACAGTTGGCCACACCACTACAAACCACTTAATCCCAGCATTGTGCACAAGCAGTCCTCAAACACTTCCCATGAACAATTCCTGCCTGACAAATGCAGTGCACCTCAATAATGTCAGTGTTGTTTCTCCAGTCAATGTGCATATCAATACACGGACTTCAGCACCATCGCCAACAGCCTTAAAACTTGCCACAGTTGCTGCCAGTATGGACAGAGTGCCAAAGGTTACTCCTAGCAGTGCCATCAGCAGCATAGCAAGGTGTGTGTGTGTTTGTGTATTTCCAGTACCATTCCATCCCTCTCTGCTGGCTATCCTGTGGGAGGAAAAAGACTTTTTTTTACTGCCTGAGCAATAGATGTCTTTTGATTGCCATGCTTTTTTAACAGATCCTGAGATCTGCTTAGTGGAGAGCTCAGTGACTTAGATTATTTTGTTTGAGGTCACTAGTAGGATGTTTAAATGCCAACCAGAAGTATAAAAAACAAGGGGGGAAAAACACATCAAATTGGAAGCCATCAAACCCCCCCCAAAAAAATCAAAAAATATTTTAGAAGTTTCAGTCTTCTGTTACTTTTTTGTAGCATAGACAGTTGGGAAGGTTAGAGGAGTTATTATTAATTTCACGTAAGAGCTTTACTTTTCAAATCAAAATTTGTGTTCTCTTCACTATTATACACAAAGGGAAAGTTAGTTATTCTATGTATATATTAAAAGTGAGACTATTCTGGGCTTAGCTAACTCTGTGATAATATATTTCAGGGTATGTTTTTATATTTCTTTCTATGATACTAATACATGAGAACAGTGAATCAGAAAACAGTTGAGGTGCATGAACTAATAACTACATCACCTTAAACCTATAAAATTAAACTATGGTAGAAAGTAGGTAATACTGTGCTTCTAATGATTATTCTTTTTGAGCATTTTATGCTTCATCTGTTGGAAAAAAAATTTGAATGATCCTGTGTTAACATTTCATGAGTAGTTTGTCATTGGCTTCTAGTGAAATTATTATGTTAAATTACTGTGTTTCCTAAGTGAACAGTTATAATCAAGTAATTAGGGATTAATAGGATTTCTTTGCTGGAAAAAACTTGTCCTCATTCCTGTATAGAAACGATAAAAATGGGGAATATTCTTGTGAAGTACGTGTTTAGTTGTAGTTACGTAGAAAGTATTTGTAAATAACTGATAACTTATTCTGGAGAGCGTTAATGTTTATTTTACACTTTGTCTTTTTTTAGAGAGAACCATGAACCTGAAAGATTGGGCTTAAATGGAATAGCAGAGACAACAGTAGCTATGGAAGTGACATAACCTAAAACATGTGGCTTTTGACCTGTGCTGATGGTGTGCAGTCATTCATATTCCAGCTGAATGCAAAAGGCGACACTCTGGATCACAGAGCGTAACAATGGACCTAAACGGACTACAGTATATCGGATATTAAATCGATATATGATGTATATTTTGTAAAATTGGGAAAATCACTACCTTGTAAAATAGTTTATTTGTATCATCAATATTATTTCTGTTACTTGAATAGTAGATATTCATCATCATGCTTTTGCACTTGAATTTGCAACTGAATGGATTTTAAAAAATAATTCTTTAATGGGATCATGAGCATGAAATGGGATCCTGCATCACTTGTTTTAACTATTTATTTTGCCATGTTTACATTTTGTATCTTGTAAAAATAAATCCAACTTTGTGTCTAAAAAGTTAAAGATTCATAGCTAGGAAATGAAATTCTTGTAATTTTTTTCTAAAGGAACTGTAAAGTTTTCACTTGGTTCATTTTGTTTCACAATTTGACTAGATGGACTTTTTGGTAAATACTAGTGGCATTTCACTGTCAAATATGAAGTTCAAGGCAAAATAGTATTTTCTATTACTGTGCAGGGGAAAGGGATGGATCGATACATGCAAATTTAATGTAGTAACTCACCTTTCCATATGTTTTGAATGTATATTTCTATTTATAATACCAGTTTATAAAAAATAATTACACAGGAAAAACGGACTAGGAAAAATTATGCATCTAGCACATTTAAACTGTGCAGATAAGAAAATTTTTCAAGGATTACATTTTATCTGAAGACTGCATATTTTAACTGGCTTTAAAACTGTAACACACCACATAAAGGATATTTTACCAGGTATGTATTGCATCATATCATTGCAATAATTATTGGAAGTCTAGATATCGAGCCATCCCAGGTGTTGGGAGGGGGGGAGGGTTGTGGCAAGATTGTCTTTTCAATTTTGGAGAGTTTTCCTGTGGCTACAAGGCAAGTAACGGGTTGGAAAAAGTCTGACTGTAAGCGTTGGACACCTTCATAGTGTAGTGTTTTAGTGACTTTTTTTATACGGTTCTTGTAAATTAGATACGTGTAGTGGTGTTTCAGAATGTTTGTTTATGCACTAGTTCAGACAACTTTCCCTGTTACTTGTTCTTGATAAGTGAAAACTGCAGGGAAATAAAAATACATATCAAAACATGGACATGCTGCATATGTGTTTATTTCACAATGTGCACACAGTATAAGTGAAAACTTAAGGGAGGTGATAGCACTTAACAGCACTTTTCATTTTCACAGTGCTTTCCAAGCATTAATGAAAAGAATTATAAGAAGCTCATCTGTGGGCACTATTGGGTTTCAGATAATCCAATATAAACTACCTTTGATATGAAAAGTTCTTAAAATATTTTACGGAATGTAAGCAATTTGCAGTATAACATTCATTGAAATCTCATAAATGAGCCTCATTTTATAAATAAAAGTTTAGAGTAGAATTATATTGCAAGGGGGTTTTGTCAAGTAAGTACTGGGAAATGTAAATATTTTTAATGAATATGATTAAAACCATTTCAAACTTACATAATTTTATACTTTACATTTTTATATCTGCAGTCCTGAAAGTTGTAAATTGATATGTCAGTTGAATTAATGGGCCAAGATTTCTGCTGAGAGTGGTTTTTATTCAGGTCCTAAATGTGTAAAGCAATTTATGGTCAAAACCACAGAAAAAAATAAATTTAATTTCGTCATTGGTTGTGACCTGATAGGATCCATGCTCGTTTCTGCCATTCTACCTCTGGAGTTACTCATTGCTGATGATATAAAGGAAATAATTTTGATTTGATTTGTATTATGACTGTGTTCATTCTGCTTTTAGTTGGATGTATCTCCTTGCTATTAAGAACTTAACAACTTAGTGCCAAGTTTGGAGAAAGCTTTTTTTTCCATTTTACTAAGTAAAGCATGAAGTGAATTTGCCTTATGTGATATACATGTTATAAATAATTGAAGTAAAACAAAAGAACTATCCATTTGTACAGTTTCTGGAGATGTGGCAAATCCAGAACTTATCAAAGACTGGTGACCAATTTATTTGTTCCTTTTGAAGTAAAATAGAAAAATAAGCCTTCCTTATTTTGGTGGTTGTAACTGTTTCACAGATGGCATTTCAGTTCCTTGCACACACATTTTTCCAGTACTTTTCAAAAACTTTTAAGTGACAAAATACTTTCACCATATTCAAGAACCATTTGTCTTTGCACTGGCCCTCCACTGGGCAGTACCACCATACCTTGGTTTTCTCAGGAAACTAACGTTGGTACTTGTAGTCCATTAACCTTCCAGAGACCTTGAAGAATGTGGGTTTTTTGTTTTCGATGGGATGAATAGGTTGATTGGTTGGGTTTCTTGTGTTTTTTGTTTTTAAACAAAAGGGCAACTCTCATGTCCTGGGATATCTTGTAATTCGATATAGATAGAAATACTTATATAAACTGTATTTTTCTGCTTTCCTGAAGAGAGAACCCCTCCTTTCCTAGTAATTCAAGATCATCATTATGATCAGTTATTATGATGTGGCTCTAAGTATATTTGAGGATATTTTGCATATCTTTTGCAAAATACCAAAGGAAAAATAAAAATATCTGGAGGGCACATTTAAAAAAAATTACATGCATCACACACACTCATATCCTGCACACACACACATTCTGTCTTTTTTAAAAATAGAGAATACAATATTTGCACCTGTGCTTAGTGTTTATTACCAAGGTGGTTCTTTTGTGGGAAGGAGAGCAGTGAAGACTAATATTTTAGAAACTTATCCCTAGTATATACTGCTTTATTTTTTGATCAGTGATATACTTTTGACAGAAATGTTTCATTCCTTAACTAGGCAAAATATTAAATTTCAAAAGGTTAAGTGTATTTCCAGTAATTCACTATTCTATTATGTAAGACAAGAGGTTTGTTTCATTATTAATTGGAATATACTCCTGTCTAACATCATGCATGTAAGTTTTCTCTTAGTGACTTTTTCATTTTGTCCTAACAATTATATAAGAACCAGTATTATTCCCATTTTACAGATCAGGGAAGTGAAGGAAGCTTGGAGAAATTGAATAACTTGCCCTATGTCACATAGCTGGTAAGTTACTGAGCCAGGAATTAAACTTATGTAGTCACCACACTTCTAACCACTGCCTCCCTTCTTTAAAGTGGAAGTTCTCTTCAAGGAAGTACTTAATGTACTTCTCAGTCCACTTCTTGGCAGCATCTATAGCAAGCAGAGCCTCAACCTTATTTAGAAAACAACCTCCTCCACTCTTCCACCATTAGGCAGTTAATGTTTTGTTTTGTACTTCCAAGGCTGAATGCATTAGATCCAACTTTGGCTTCTAGCCGAATCTGCCAAGCAAGATTTATCCTCCTGTGTCTGTCAGACCTGGCCAGTAAGTGCTCACAGCTCTCAGTCAGCACAGGGCCTTGGGAGTTGGATCTGGGCCAGGACTTGGCTGAATTTTAGCCCATTCTGGACCTTGGTTTCCCCATCTGTAAGATGACCAAGCCTAAAACTACAGAAAGGAGGCCACTGACTATCTTGAAGGATTAAGTGTTGTCCATGTGCCGTTGGTTTCTCCCCAAGGAAGTAAATGATGTGGGAGCTGAGGCTGAGTGTAGTTAGTCCAGAGCTGCTTTTTCTTAAGTCCTTAATGGCATCAAGGCTGACTAGCATATGGACGGTTGTATTCTATCATGTAATACCGCTGAGTTTGTGTGGAACTAGTAATTCTAGCCAGCTTCAGTGACTACAGGGCTTCAAAAGTCACAAGAAATATGTATTTTTCAGAGGAGTCTGTGAAGGAAACAAGACAATACAGTACAGTAGAACATCAGAGAATTTGGTGAGTGGTTTTAATCCCTTCTTTACCATTTAATTGGCAGGTGATACTAATATCTTCGTATCTCTGAACTTGGATCATAGGACGAATGGGTAGAATTAGGTAACCTGTAACATCTCCACCAGCTCTGATACTACCGGAATCAAATCTCCCACTTTCCCGGGTGGTTCCCTTACTTTCCAGAAAAATCACCTTCCCTGTTATTGTCACTATCCATTAACTTACCAGCACCATTCAGAAGAATCAGCAACAAATCAGACTTTATATACCTTCCCCCATGCCTTTGCCTTTGCCTTTTCCTATTATCAGAAGGGGAACTGTTTATTTCAGACATGGACTTTAAACTTTTTGGCTGTGGCTTACTGCAAAGTTTGAAATGTTAACACAAAGAAGAAGGTAACACTAAGCCACATACTTCTCCAGCAATGGTTTACTTGGTACCAAATTTTAGGCTTGGGCTATCTCTAGATGAGGTCTTCTGTAGCATACTACGATTAAGAGTTGTGCGTGTATTTAAATATTTGTGTACTTGAGATATTTTGTTATGTTCATGAAATCTCCCTTGTAATATCATTGCGTATTTGAACAAAATCCCTACTTCACTGCCTAACTGATTAGAATACCATTGCAAGGCAACAAAATATCTCTGAACATTGACCCTCCCTCAGAGTGAACATTATCCTCAGGAAAGCCTAGGATTCTGCAATTACCTTTATTGCCAGAACAGAAGAGGTTGAGTCCAATCACAAGAAGCAAAGTATTCCGCCTCCAGTGCACAAGCTACTGATTCAGTCAACAGCGTATTCTACAGCACTCACGTGTTCCATCTGCCGGTGTCGAAAACCTTTAACCATTAGTGTATAGAAGAACACTGTGTTCTTCGTCTGCTCAGTGCCAGGACCACTGGAGGTCATGGGCACCCAGTTCCTGTCTACTGATGCCTATCTCATGTGCGCTTCTCACTGCCCTAAGTAGCTTTTGGTCGGTGACCACATGAGCCCAAATTAGGAGTAACCAAGATGCAGGATGTCACTTTAGCATGGCATCTATGTGATCTGCTGAGGAATAAACCATTATAAACAAACCATATATTGTGTGTGGGTTAGCAGTCTAGCACCAAGCTGAAGTCAAGGTGGCAGCTGTTCCGTGTCCACATCTGGAAGCTCAAGTAGGGAAGGATCCACTTCCAAGCTCCCTCGGGTTGTAGACAGAATTCACTTCCTTGGGGCTACAGAACTCATAGCGATTTGCTTCTTCAAAGGCAGCAGTGGGAGAATGTTTCTGCTATGTGAAGTCTCTGCTTCAGAGAAGCGTAGGCCTTCTCGACAAGCTCATGTGATTAGCTCAGGCCCATGAAGCCTGATCTGCTTTAACTTAGTCAACTGATTAAGGACCTTAATCACATTTGTAAAATCCTTTCACTTGTTCTCCTCTCCTCTGTTAGAAGCAAGTCACAGGTCTTGCTCATACTCCAGGGGAGGGAATAACACAAAGACATAGATACTAGGAGATGGGAATTATAGGGCCACCCGTAGGTACATCTCTCACCTCTGTGTAATCAGATTAGCTCTGGCCCACTGACTGCTCGCCCTGCCTTCCCCCGTCTCAGTATTTTGGATTAACTTCAAAAGAACAACATATTTTTAATAGTTGAAGAAACATTTAAGGTACACTCTGGTGCAAACATTTTGCTATTTTACAAATCATAAATTCCACAGTCCTGGGTGTTAGGCAGGAGGTCAGGTCCAGACTGACCTTAAGGCTGGCCATTATCAGCATGAAAGCCTGTGGAAAGTGGAGTGGATGAGATCAGCTAGAAAAAGAGGAGGAACAGCAGACAAGTGAACAGCCGAACCTCAGCCTCC
The DNA here is from genome assembly GCF_017311325.1 of Ursus maritimus. Lineage (NCBI taxonomy): Eukaryota > Metazoa > Chordata > Mammalia > Carnivora > Ursidae > Ursus > Ursus maritimus. The sequence continues at coordinate 78,658,883 of NW_024423343.1, read as the reverse complement.
ATGTGGCCAGATGAGTGGGGAGGAGCAGAAGAGACAGGATAACAATCGGGGAGGAGGAGCTGTGATCCAAGGGCTTCTGATTTCCTTTGGGAGGACCATGCAGAGAGAGAGTGCAAGTGGGTAGATGTGAGGGGTGTGGTTGGTGAGGAAATAGAGGTGATGAGAGGTTAGCCAGGGAATAGAAAGTCAAGTAATGACATGATGAGAAATCCTGAGTTCAAGTCCTATCCAGCACTTCTAGCTCTCCCAAGCCCCTCAGAGAGCTTTGAAAAGTACAGATGTGTGGGGTGTTATCCCAGGCTGGTTGAATCCAGATCTCCAGAAGCGGGTCAGGATACCAGTATTTTTTGTTTTCGTTCTTTTGTCTTTTTATGTGATTGGTTAGTTGATTGGTTTTTTTGTTTGTAAGCTCAACAGATGGTGTTTTTTGGTTAGAGGTAAAGTTAGGAATGATTAGTCTAATCTCTCTGTATTAGCTGTAACCATGGTCAAGTAACTTTACTAAAAAGCTCAGAAGGGATTTCCTTAGCTGTCAAATAAGGAGCGTTAAATAATTTCCCTAGTCCCATCAGCTCCAAAAAAATACAAACAATGCCTCTCACGGAGCAAGCCCCATGGCCACTAGAAATATTGCTGAATATGAAGCATTCCGTATAACAAATGCCATTCCCTGCTCTTCTAAGGTTTTGAGATTGTATGCTTTAAAAAAATAATTATGTCTTAGAGTTCACGCATTAAAATTATGGTTATTTAAATTCTCTACAGCAATTGGTAAATACACCACACACTTTCCCATTTCAAGCAAGCTAAGTTCTATTCTAATCCCCTCCAGAACATCACTGTGCTCAGAGACAATCAGTCCCCCGTGATGATCTAGCAACCTCTTTTCAAATGCTCGTTCACTCCAGCGTTAGAGATCCCCGGGCTCTCTAGACGCTGACTGCCGGTATCCCCCCTCCGACTGTATATTACTACTCTGGTATTTGACTGCAAGAACAGAGGTACTGTCTTCAAGAAGCCATTTAGGAGAATTTTGCTTGCATAACAGTTACACGGCATTGGAGCTTCTCTTTCCCAGGACCTTTTTGCTTCTCTGTACTCCTTTCTGTCATGGATTTGAATACTATTTTTACCCCAGTGACTTTAAAATTTTAATCTTTAGCACAGAACTCTGCTCTGAATTCCACTCTTCTACATCCAAGGCTTTGTTGACACCAGCGCTTGCAAGGCTCACAGACATGCCCAAACATGTCTTGCCTGCATACTCGCACATCAGCTACCACCACCTCTCCAGGCCACCTCCACACACCCCAGGCTCCACCATCTCAGCTATGGCACTTCCACGCACCTAACCATTTCGATTCCTCCCTTTCCGCATCCCACCCCCGTTCGAATCCATCCACAAGTCTTTTGACATGAGCTCCACAACATACATGGCATCCATCCATTTTTCTCTTGTTAAGATTGCCATCTCTTGCCCTGCAGCAGCTTTATGGCCCTTCTCCCCACTTCCATTCTTGCTCATTTCCAATCAGTTCACTCAGAGCAAATATGAGTCTTCAAAAATCAGATCATCTCAGTTGTCTTCTAAAAGCTTCCCATTGCTTCCCATTACAGTTTGTCATGAGCACGCTAGGAAGGCGCACGCAGGAGCTGTGTCTTTCCACAATGTCAGCTTTATTCAGTCATAGAGCAAAGTTAAATCACAATGAGAAAGCAGGTTCAGGATTCCCCACTCGACGACCATTCACCATGGGATTAAACTTGGCTTCTTCCACAGCACACAGGGCAGGACAGAAGACAAGCTACACAACAAACAAGAAAACAGAGGGTGCAGGAAGTGCATGAACGAAACGCGAAGTCGGTCTGTGGGCGCGCAGCTGAGGTAAGGCCTCGGGCTGGTCCGGGTGGGCTCTGGGCACTCACTGCTTCTGCTGTTCCGGCAGCGAAGGATCTCAGTTCTGTTCGGAGATCCATCGGGCAGAGCCTTCAGCGGCAGTTGTCTTTTTTACGTGATCAGACAGAGGGGTCAGGTCCTAAGAGTCTGAGAGTTTGCTGCCCAAATCCTTCACTTTATAAAGGGATTTCATCAGTTTTGGGGTCTCTGCAGGCCTCCTCTCTTTCTGCTCCTTATCAGTTCTGGGTGTCAGCTGATGTCGGTCCTGGGGAGATCTCCTAGCGGTGGTACCAGAACTGCTGGCATCATTGCTTGACCCAGGCCCCTGCTTGACATGAGAGACTCCATTTTGCTCTCTACACAGTAAAAATCCAAATAACTACCATGATTCTAAGATCTTCTGTGTCTTGTTCTGTCTTCTTCTCCAAACTCATCTCGTATTACTTTTTCACCACACCACTCAAGCCCGCACTGGTAGATCCAATCCTGACTTTAACAAATGATTTTCTACCTCAGTGCCTTTGTACGTGGACATCCTATCTAGACTACTCCTCTCTGCCCATTAGCCTCTTCTCATCTTTTAGGCTTGGAGGGTCCCCTCCTCGGAGAGAGATTCTCTAGCCATCCTCTGGTGTTCTCTGTCCCAGTTCCTTATCTATGAATGATACGAAGGAAATATTTTTAATTACATTATTTGTCTGTTTACTAGTCCCTTCGTCTGCCTCGTGAGCCTCATGATTAGGGTGGACTTGCTCTCTGTTTTATCTCCTGCACTTGGCACAGAGCCTGGTACATGGTAGCTGTTGACATATTTGTTGAACAAATCAGTGAATGAATAACAGTGCCATCAAACAGAAGCAAGAGATTTCCTTCTTATTTTTTATTCTTTTTATGGTTATTTTAAACGGAACCATGGCAATCACTAAATATAGTTTCATTTCTCTTGGACTTATTAGGCAAACAGACTTGAAGTCTAAAATAGTTTAATTATGCTTAAAATGATTAACCTATGGCTTCTGAAACTGGTTTTCTTTATGAAGCATCCTTAGAGGGTTGCTGTCATCTTCTTTAATCCATAGACTAGCAGATGGTTGTAGGTGGGCAGTGGCAGAAAATAGGCTTTGATTTAAGTCTCCCAAAAGCTATTTTTCTACTTATATTTGTACAGAATTAGCAGTCATGCTCAAGTATAAGAAAATCTGGGAACAGACTGGATAGCTGCTGGTTTCGTCATTGTGTTTGTGAGCTAGAAATATTTCTTCATCAATGATTACTGTAAGACTCAGATCTGCTTTTGTGACTAATCAATGTTTCCTTATGCATTATGCTTTCTGGGTATATTTTTATCGAAAAATCTGATTTCAGCACACTTCCAGGAATGTAATGAATTATTAAAGCTTTCCACTTAAGCTATTTTGGAGGGAGATTGCTTGCTCACACCAAAGCCACAGCAGATGTTTGCCCAAAAATGCAAATATCACTTGTACCCAACCGTTGATCTTCGACCCCCATCCTCCTCCAGAGGTGGCTCGCCTTGGGCTTAATTTTTCACCTGTAAGCCGTTCTGTCCTGGCTGCTTTAGGGAGTGCTGTTCTCCCCAACTTGCAATATACCACAAGTGAAATTTGTTTCTGTGTTCATGAAGGATGTACAACCTTTGTTTCAAGGCCTTTACATTTTTCCGTTTTGTCTTAGGGAATATATTGCAGAGATTTTTTTATCACTAAAAAGCCCTACTCGTGATCTTGTCCAACTCTTTTATCTTACATGTGAAGAAACCAGGACCCAGCCTGGTGAAGAAGCCTATCCACAACTAGGTGGTGCCCCATCTGGGACTGACCCTACAAGTTTGCCAATTCCTGTGCACTTTTGAACTGTTGTGACCTTGGTCCAACAAATGCTTGTTTTGGTGGTTTTCAGCTCTTAGTTCTAAGTTTGAAAGTGTTAAATGGCCATGTTACTAACGAACATTTAACCATTTTATCATACACATTGTATAGGTTAGGGACCCTTAAAAAGGGCATGCTTTGGAATTAATATTTTTTTATTTTATTTTTAAAGATTTTATTTATTTATTTGACAGACAGAGAGACAGCCAGCGAGAGAGGGAACACAAGCAGGGGGAGTGGGAGTGGAAGAAGCAGGCTCTCAGCAGAGGAGCCTGATGTGGGGCTCGATCCCAGAATGCCGGGATCATGCCCTGAGCCGAAGGCAGACGCTTAATGACTGAGCCACCCAGGCACCCCTGGAATTAGTATTTTAAATGTCCATTTACCTTTAAGGTAATACTTAAGATTATTGCAGATAAGTAAAAGTTCATTACATTACACAAGTTTTGGGGACACCTGGGTGGCTCAGGCTGTTAAGCCTCTGCCTTCGGCTCAGGTCATAATCTAGAAGTTCTCGGATGGAGCCCAGCATCAGGCTCCCCCCTCAGTGGGAAGTCTGCTTCTCCCTCTCCCTCTGCCCTTCCCCCCCCCCCGCTCCTGTCCTGTGCTCTCCCTCTCTCAAATAAATAAATAAAATATATTTAAAAAATAAAATAAATTACACAAGTTTTTTAAAATTGCAAGACACCTTTTCAGAAGTATTGCATATATTCACTAATTTGGCCTAATTTTATTGGATTAAAGATAATTATTTGCATGTATTTAAATTAGATATAACTTTCAAAACAGCAGTTTCACTAGAAAGTGGTAAATTCCTGGGGTAGTGAGCTCCTACTTATGGCACTCAAGAAATCCATAGAGATTGTGTGGAAATCTGGACAAGATGCCTTCTTTTGATTTTATTTACTAATTTTTCAGAATATCTGAATTTATTATCTTATTCAGCAACCATTGACTGAATGGGGTCACTGTTGGGGATATAAAATGTTAAGAATCTTGGCCCTCTGGGAAAAAAGACGCATACCTGTACCAGTGGAGGAGGTTGGGAACTGAAATCAGTCGACCTCGGTCTTGCTTCCAACTCCTGGATTGTTTGAATCTCCCTAACATGGTTCCCAAACTCCAGGGCTTCACATTACTCTTAAAATAAAAATCCAGCTTCCTCCCCTGGTCTACATGGCCCTTTATGACCTGCTCCCTACCTACCTCTTAGATCTGATTAATCTGGGTCTTCTCCAGTGGCCACAGAGCCTTTGTGCTCCTCTCCCTCTGTCTAGAGCACTCTTTGTTCACATAGTCACATGACTATAGCTCCTTCTTCATAGTTCCCAGCTGAAGCACCTCCTTAGGGGGCATGCCCCACCACCTGTTACATTCTGGAGCTAAACTCACTATCCCTTCACCCTATTTCATCTTTATCACGGCACGTATTTCTACCTGAATTGTCTGGCGTATTTGTCCATTTCTTTGTTGCCTGTGTCTCCTCCTTCTAGACTGTCAGTCTCATTAGAGCAGAAACAATGCCTGTCTTATTCCTGGCTCTATCCTCATCACTTCACACAGCAGCCTGGAAGGTAGTAAGGGATCAGTCCATAGTTCCTGAATAAATAAGTGAACATTACAGCAGGATTCCTTGAGAAGCTTTAAAAACAAACTTGTGGGCTATACCTCCAGGGATTCTGATTCATTCTACAAGTCCTGGCAATCTGGTTTTAAATTCTGCCCCACCCCACCCAAAATTCTTACTTATACCCAGCTTTAGGACCCGGTGTACTAATACCCTTGTGTTCTTTCACCTCCCAATGCAGCCTGTTTCCACTCTGACTGCTTTATTAGAAAGATCTTCCTGGGGCTCCTGGCTAGTTCAGTGGGTAGAGCATTCAGCTCTTGATCTTAGAGTCATAAGTTTGAGCCCCATGCTGGTGTAGAGCCTACTTTAAAAAGGGAAGGAAAGAGAAGGAAGAAAAGAAAACAAAAGAAGAATAAAGAAGAGAAAAGAAAAGAAAAGAAAAAAAGAGAAAAGGAAAGGAAAGAAAAGAGAAAAGGAAAGAAAAAAGAGAGAAAAGAAAATCTTCCTGATGCTGAGCTAGAATCTTCATCTAGTTCCCAAACCATTGTCCAAGCTCTGCTCTTTAAGGCCATATATAACATCATTCATTCATTCATTCATTCATTCATTCATTCATTCAATATTCACTAAAGACCTACCATATACCGGTGTAGAGGTGCAGGGATTCAGCAATTAAAACATTGCCCTAAGAAGTCTCCCACTCCCTAATCCACCTCTACAGTTAACTGTATTTCCACATGTGTTAGTTTCTGGTTTGTTCTTCCAGGGCTCCTCAATGCAAATACAAGGAAACAAACAAACAAAACCACTCATATTCTTATCTTCCTGCTTTCTTACACAAAATGGAGCAAACTACATAAGTTTGCAACTTTTTTTTCTTGTAAAAGTGCATCTAAGAAAAGGGATGTATTAGCAGAATGGAGGTTGTAGGATTTTGCACTCTCACCAGTAATATTTGAGGGTCCATTCCCACCCAGTCTTACAATACAGTGTTTTTTTTTTATTTTGTTTTGTTTTGAAGATTTATTTATTTATTTTACAGAGAGAGGGAGAGAGCACACATGTGCAGCTTGGGAGGGAGGAGCAGAGGGAGAGAGAAACTCTTAAGTGGACTGCGCCCTGAAGGCAGAGCCCAACTCCGGACTCGATCTCATGACCCTGAGATCACAACCGGAGCCAAAACCAAACGTCGGATGCTTAACCAGCTGCGCCACCTAGGTGCCCCCCAATAGAGTGTGTTTTTAAACTTTGGGATTTTTGTCAATCTGAAAGGTGAAAAATAGTATCTCAGTGTAGGTTTAGCTTAGAATTATCTTATAATGAAAGAGATCGAATATATTCTCAAATATTTAGGGGTATCTTTTATGTCCCTTCACCAATTTTTCTATTGGAAAAGAATATTGACGAAAATCGCAGCAGATCCATTTCAACACCCCTAAAAGAAACCTCTAGGCCATTAAGCAGTTACTCATCCATTTCCTTCTCCCTCCAGCCCCTGGCAACCATCGGTCTGTTTTCTGTCTCTATGGTTTTCCTATTCCAGATATTTTATATGAATGAAACCGTACATAACCTTTTGTGCCTGGCTTCTTTCACTTAGCATAATGCTTTTTTGTTTTGAGGGTTTTTTAAATTCATTTGAGAGAGAGAGCATGAGCAAGAGCATAAGCGGGGGGGAGAGGCAGGGGGAGAGGCAGGGGGAGAGGGAGAAGCAGACTCCCCACTGAGCAGGTGCCTGAGGAGGGGCTCCACCCCAGAACCCCAGGATCTTGACCTGAGCAGAAAGCTGACACTTAACCAACTGAGCCACCCAGGCGTCCTCCCCTAGCATAATCTTTTTAAAGTTATCTACTGTTCTAGTATATACCTAGTACTTTGTTCCTTTCTGTCTGCATAATATTGCTTTGTATGTATATACCACAATTTACTTATCCATTACTTTGTCATCGTGCTTATTTTGGGTTTTTCCCCGTCTCTGGACTTCGTGAATAACACTGCGATGAACAGGTATGTACCTGTATAGGTTTAAGTACCTATTTTCAGTGTTTTTTAGTATATGGCTAGGAGTGGAACTGCTGCATCAAAGGATAATTCTGTGTTGAACTTTTTGAGTACAAGAGTTCCAATTTCTCCACATCCTCACCAACACTTTATTTTCCTTTTTTTAAAAAAATGATACCCATCCTAGTTTTTGTGAAGCGGTATCTCATTGTTTTGATTTTGCATTTCCCTAATGACTAATGAAACTAAACATCTTTGTGTGCTTGTCGGCCATGTGTATGTCTTCTCTGGAGAAACGTCTACTCAAGTCCTTTACTCATTCTTAAATTAGGTTGTTTGCCTTTTTGTGTTGAATTTCAAGGGTCTTAATATATTTTGGTTAGTAAACCCTTATGGGATTTGCAAATATTTTCTCCAATGCTATAGCTTATCTTTTCATTTTCTTGATAATGTTCTTTGATGCACAAAGCTTTTAATTTTGACAAAGTCCAATTTATCTTTTTTTTTCTTTTGTTACCTGGGCTTTTAGTATTATCTAAAAATTCATTGCCATGATCATGAAGACTTACTCCTGTGTGTTTTTATAAGAGTTTTTGGTTTTGAGCTCTTATACTTACTTAAATCATTGATCCATTTTGAGTTGATTTTTATATAAGCTGTGAGTTCAGGGCCAAACTTTTCTCTTTTTTTGTACGTGATATCCAATTGTCCCTGCCCCATTCATTGAAAAGACTCTTGTTTCCCTGGTGAGTGGTCTTGGCACTCTTGTGGAGATCAACTGGCCATAGATGTATGGGTTAATTTCTGCATTCTCATTTCTATGCCACTGATCTATCTATCTATAGATAGATACACCCTTGTACGACTGCCAGAATGTCTTTATTGCCATCGCTTTGCAATGTGTTTTGAAATTGGGAAATGAGTTTTCCAATTTTCTTTTTCTTTTTCAAGACTGTTTTGGCTATTTGGGGTCCTTACAATTCCATATGAATTTGAGGATTGGCATTTCCAAATCTGCAAAGCACTGATGGAATTTTTTGTAAGAATGCACTCAAACTGGAGATTTTTGTGGGTAGTATTACAATCCTAACAACATTAGGTTTTCCAGTGCATGAACATGGATTGTCTTTCCATTTATTTAGGTGTTTACCTTCTTTCACAATGTTTTGTAGCTTTCAGTATTCAAGTCTTTCACTTTCTTGGTTAAATTTATTCCTAGGTATTTTATTCTTTAGGATGCTGTGATAAGAGGAATTCTCTTAATTTCCTTTATGGGTTGTTCATTGCTGGTGTATAGAAATACAACTCATTTTGCTTGTTGATTTTGGATTCTGCAACTTTGCTGAATATATTTATTAGCTCTAGTAGTCATTTTTGTAGATTCTTTCAGATTTTCTACACTTAGGATCATGTCTTCTGTGAACAGAGATAGTTTTACTTCCTCTCTAATTAAGATGACTTGTATTCCTCTTCCTTACCTGATTACTCTGGCTGGAACTTCTAGTGCAATGCTGAATTACAGTGGTGAAAGTGGGCATCCTTGTCTTGTTCCCGATCTTAAAGGAAAAACTTTCAGACTTTTAGCATTGAGTGTGGCATTAGCTGTCGGTTTTCCATAATTGCCCTTTATGATATTGATGAAGTTCCCTCTTACTCCTAGCTTTCCAAGTGTTTCTGTCATGAAGAGGTGTTGGCTTTTGTCAAATGCCTTTTCTGTGTCAACTGAGATGATCATATACTGGGGTTTTTTTCTGTAATTTTATTAATGTTGTTTATCATGTTGATTGATTTTCCCTTTTTAAATATTTTATTTATTTATTTGAGAGAGAGAGCATGTGCAAGAGAGCACAAGCAGGCTGCCCATGGAGCAGGGAGCTGGGTGTGGGGCTCAATTCCAGGACCCCTGAGCCAGAAGCAGCCACTTACCCTACAGAGCCACCCAGGAGCCCCTAGTTCGGTCTTCTTTTCCTAGTTTATTAAGATGCCAAGTTAGGTTATTGATTTGAGATCTTTATTCTTTTTTAATGTAGACGTTTACTGATATAAATTTTCCTCTGAGCACTGCTTTCATTATACACATAAGTTTTGAGTGAAATGAAATGAAATGAAATGAAATGAAATGAAATGAAATAATGAAATAATGAAATGAAAAGAAAATTCTCATTTTCATTAATCGCAAGTATTTTCTCAGCTCTCTGGTGATTGCTTTTTTGACCGTCCCATTGATTGTTCAAAAGTGTGTTTCAATTTCAAAGTATTTGTTAATTTTTCACTTTCCCTTCTGTTATTGATTTCTACTTTCACTCAATTGTGGTTAGAGAAGACACTTCGTATAATTTCACTCTTTTAAATTAATTAAAATGTGTTTTGTGGTTTAACATTTGGTCTATTATGATGAATGCTCCTTGTGCATTTGAGAAAAATGTGTGTTCTGTTGCTGGGTGGAGTGCTCTACAGCTGTCTGTTAAGCCTAGTTGGTTTATGGACTGTTACAGTCCTCTATTGCCTTACTCTGTCTAGATGTTCTATCTCTTATTGAAAGTGGATTTGAAGTCTCCAACTATTATTGTGAAGCTGACTATTTCTCCCGTAAATTCTATCAATGTTCATTTCATACATTTTGGGGTGCTCTTGTTTGGTGCATGTTTGTAATGTGATACTTTCTTAATGAATTGACCCTCTTATTGGTATATAATATTCACCTTTATTTCTTAAAATAGTGTTAGACTTAAAGTCCATTTTTCCCCTGATATTATCTGATATTTTTCAGATATTTCTGATATATTCAGCCAGCTCCCTTTGGTGACCATTTGCTGAAATATTTCTTTTTCCTTTCACTTTCAACCAGTTTGTGTCTTTGGATCTAAAGTGAGTCTTCGGTAAATAGCATATAGTGGATTATTTGTTTTTAAGCATTCTGCCAATCTCTGCCTTTGGATTGGTATATGAGTGCTGCCAAACTGACTTCATCTCTGTCCCTCCATCTTGTCCTCCCCACTGTGCACAGATGGTGCCCCTTTAGGTAACTGCCCTGGGACGTCACCACCATGCCCCTTGCTCCATGAAAGCTGTGGATTAAGGTCCACAGAAGGAGGCAGAGAGTAGGGGTGAAGAACAGCTGCAGGAAATGGTCAGGGGATTGCTGTGTAGTACTGCCCGAGCGTCTGCCCTCCAGACCACCCCTGGCAGTGACTTACCCTGAACAAAACTGTGCAAGTGGTATGGAGAGGCTTGCTTCAAATTGCAGTATAAAAGTGCCTTCTCGGTCTGGAGGATACATTACCGACGTTTCTTCACCTTCTAACAATTGGAGAGCTTAATCTATTTACGTTTAAAGTAGTTACTAATATATAGGGGAAGGGAGGGAAATCTGAAGGGAGAGAAATCAGAGAGGGAGACGAACCATGAGAGACTATGGGAGCCGGGAAACAAATGAGGGTTTCAGAGGGCTGAGGGGAGGGGGTAAAAGGGGTAAAAGGGGGTAACAGGGTGATGGGTATTAAGGAGGGCACATGCTGTGACGAGCACTGGGTGTTATAGTAACTGATGAATCATTGAACACTACATCAAAAACTACTGACGTACTCCACAGTGGCTAACTGAACACAATAAAAAAAAGTGGTTACTAATCAGGAAGGCCTAACCTACACCATTTTTTGTGTTTGTTTTCTGTATGTCTTACACCTTTTTTCCCTCCATTTTTTCCATTACTGACTTATGTGTATAACTGATTTTTGTAGCATACCATTTTGATTCCCTTTTCATTTATTATTTGTGTATATATTTTTGAATATTGTCTTAGTGTTCACCATGGGGGCTACAATTAACATCCTAAATTTATAACAGTCTAGCTTGAATTGGTACCAATTTAGTTCTAGCAGCATATAAAAACTCTGCTCCTATAAGCTCCAAACTCCCCCCTCTGTTGTTGCCATAAATGACATCTTTATACGTGGTGTGCCCGTTAAGATAGACTTGTAATTATTGTTTTATACATTTGTCTTTTACATTATGTAGGAAACAAAAAAAGAGACTACAAACAAAACACAGAGGACCAGCTTTTATATTTTCCCATGTAGGTACCTAGGTTTTTGTTTTCTTTGTATGGCTTTGAGTTACTGTCCAGCGTCTTTTCATTTCAGCGTAGAAGGGCTCCCTTTAGCATTTCCTGTAGGGCAGGTCTGCCAGCAACAAATTCCTATAGCTTTTGTTTATCTGGAAATGTCTTCATTTCTCCATCTTCAAAGGACAATTGTATCAGATATGGAAGTTTTCATTGACATTTGTTTTTCTTCTGGCCTCTACGCACTCTGGTGATTCATCTGCTGTTGACTTACTGAGTATTCCTTGTGTGTGAGAAGTCACTTTTCTCTTTCCGTTCTCAAGATGCCCTCTTTGAGTTTGCCTTTTGACAACTTGACTATGATGTGTCTTGTAATGGATCTTTTGCATGTATCCTGCATGTTCTTCATTGAGCTTCTTAAGTGTGTAGATTTGTATCTTTTACCAAATTTGGTAAGTTTTCAGCCATTATTTCTCCAAATATTCTTTGTGCTCCTTTCTCTCTCTCCTCTCCTGCAATTCCCATTAAGTGCATGTTGGCATACTTTATGGTACCCAGTATCTCTTAGGCTCTATTTATTTATTTTTATTCTTTTTTCTTTCTGCCTTTCAGGCCGAATAATTTCAATGGGCTTATCTGAAAGGTTGTTGATTCTTTCTTCTGCCTGCTCAAATCTGCGACTGAAGCCTTCTAGTGAGTTCTTCACTTTACTTACTGCACCTTTAGCTCCAGAACTTCTGTTTGGTTCCTTTTTATAATTTTTATCTCTTTATTGATATTATCTTTTTGTTCATATATTGTTGTCCTAGTTTCCTTAGCTCTTTGCCTGTGATTTCCTTTAGCAATTTGAGTATAATTAAGACAGTTGAAAAAAAATTTTTTTAAAAAGACAGTTAAATTTAAGTTTTTGTCTAGTAAGTACAATGTCTTTACCTCCTCGGGGCTAGTTTCTGTTAATTCTATGAGTGGAACATATTTTCTTGTTCCTTTACATGCTTCATCATTGTTTGTTGAAAGCTGCACTTTGAATTTTATTATGTGGTAACTCTGGAAGTCAGATTTATTTTGCTCTCGTTGAAGTATGTATTTCTTGCTTGGCGTAGGCTGTTTGGTGACTTTTCTAAACTATTTTTGGGAAGTCTGTATTCTTAGTCGTGTATGGCCTCTGAAGTCTGTTTCTTTATCTTGTGTTTTAACAGAGATTTCCTTGAATGCCAGGAGCCCTACCCCCACCCCCAAAGAAAAACAAAACAAAGCAGAAAGAGAAGAGAAAGAACAAATAAAAGAAAAAAATCTAGTATCTCCTAGTTTTTGCAATATGCTCTGTGTCGGGACATTTCCTAACTGTTTAGCCGGACCATTTACATCTCTGCTTAGCCTTCACTTCTTCTTTGTGCTAACCAAGAGATCAGCCAGAGACAAAAGCTTAAAGTCTTCTCAGGTCTTTTCTGGTATGTGTTCTGCCCTGGACATGCACGTGACTTTCTAAATTCCCAGTATGCAAGTGTCCTTTTGAATGCCCTTACTTTCCCAAAGAAACTCTCTCCTGAGCTTTTCCACCTCGGATTTTGGCCCTGTATTGTATACTTCAGTCATAGTCATTTGTCCCACCTTGATACAGGTAATCAATTTGCCTTATGATATTTTTAAGAAATGTCCACAACTTTTCCACCCTGAGCAAGTTACAAGTTAGGCAAAACAAAAAGCTCCTTGTGTCAGTCCTTCAGACAGGTTAGACTAGACAAACACAATTCTTTGCAAGTAAGGTTCGCACTGGGAACATGACATACCATCTTCAAGTCTGTGGATATACCACGGAGGTGGGTGAGACAGGGGCAAATGAAAGCACCACGAATCTTTTCGACCAATTTTAGGTTACCTTTTTCTTGATATAAGGTTCGCTTGGATCCTATAAATCTTTGCTTTCCAGAGTTAACAAAGTTGATTCTAAAATTTTTTGCTTCATTTTCTGATGTCTCCGTGGAGAAGTGGGTCCTTGGCGCTGCCTACTCCACGGTTTCCACTGACATGTGGCTGCTATACCTTCACCCACCTCTTTATATATAATCTTCATCATTCACATTGTTTCAGGTACAACTTTTGCGACAGCATAGAGTTGTGTGTTGCTTTGAATAGTCATTTGAGCCCATTTCCATGTTTCGGTATGAGAGATCTGCTTTGTCTCCGTTATTTTATATTACTTTATGTTTAATGCTTATATGAATGTGTGTGTGTGTGTGTGTGTGTGTGTGTGTGTGTGTGTGCATATGTGTGTATATGTCCATTTCATTACATGGTCTGCTTTCTTTGTTCATTTCTGCTGTGGTCGTGGTTCTCTTCGTGGTTAGGAGGCTTCCATTTCTCGTTTTGGTGGTTCCCTCGGCATGTACATCTTTATGTAATACCCTTAGTTCCTTCTTTTTGTTCCCCACTATGAATAACAATTAAATTAGCTTGTGTCTTCCTTGCCCTGCTGACCCTCTCTTCTCCAACACCCAATTTAATTAGTACTACATTTCTTTGTTTTTACCTTTTTATACCGAAAATACTTAAGCTTACATTACTATAAATGATGTCCTTTGTTCCCAGCTATTTCACATGAGACTGTCACTACGCTTATTTTACTCCCCCACTTGAACTCCCGTTTTTGCTAGTTTTATCATTTAAACATTGTTGGAACACATAACATTAACCCCTATTCCCACCTTTGTTTTAATTATTATGGTTTTTAATACTATTTAGTATTTAGTAGATTAAAGATAACATTTTCTCAGTAACCTTGGTTATTCTTGCAACTTCTCTTTCCATATGAATTTTAGAATCAGTTTCTTAGGTTCTAAGAAAAACTCTGTAGGCGAGTTGCTTCAAATTGTATTGAGTCTTGGATAAATTGGATGGAATTTACCCACAAATATCTTTGCGTATTTGTTGTTAGTCTTACAACTGGGTATGGTTTTGTTGCTATTGTAAATTACTTGGAAAACCACGATTTCTGCATTAAGCTCCTGCTTCTTTTCTCCATAACACCAACAGATACCCTGGCCTTCACTTGCTCTCCCTGCTCCTCTCTGCACTTACTCCATGCGGTCACCATGCCCTGTTACTCCGACGTAGCTCACACACTAAATGCCACAGACCCCATTTTTCTCATCACACTGAGCACGCGCTCTGTCAATGCTGGCCAGTGATCACACTAACCGATCTGTTTTCAGGGCCAAGGTTATACTTTTCAGTCTCTTCTGATCCTTGTATTTTAATAAGCACCGCTGGTTTAGGCTGTGGGTTTGGTCTAGGCAGGTATTAATGGGACCCTGAGCTGGGAGTGGAGATGGGGTCAAGATATGAAACAATGTGGAAGGAGACTCCCAGCCCATGACAAATGGTGAAATGTAGGAAGCAAGGAAGGGAGAGGTACTACGATTTTCCTCCTCCTTCAGGCTCTTGGGGTTGTGTGCCAGAGGCCTTTTGCTTTCTACTGCATGCTTTCAAGGTACGAAGGCCACAAACCCGCTTCAGAAGCGAACGCCCTCTCCCTCGATTCCCTGTCCTTCCCACAGCTCTCCGGCTCTGCCCGGTACTGCGTCTACAGTCCCAACATCCCTTGAGTGCCCTGGCTGTTCGCTGCCTTCTAACAATGAGATCCTATGCCTGATACACTGGAGATGCCCCATGAATGCTCTGTGACCAAGTGAATGACAACTATTGCATGTTAATGTCTTTGTAACCTCTGGGGCAGGTCAAGATGGTACAATTATGCCCAAAACATATTTGGCACTAGTGTGGCTAATAAATCCATACATCAGAGCTGAATGTGTTGAATCCATGGCAGGCCAGGCTCTCTCTTGCCTCTGGGCCTTTCTGCATGCAAATTTCTCAGCTAGAAAAACCGTCCTCTGCCCTCAGCCCCTCCTTAGGTTGCTAACAGTTACATTCCTCAAGGAGGCCTTCTCTGAAGAGCCCCTTCCTTCCTCCCTTCCTTCTTAAAGTTTATTTTATTTTTTTAGTCATCTCTATAGCCAATGTACGGCTCAAACTCCCAACCCTGAGATCAAGAGTTGCATATTCTTTCTAACAGAGTCAGCCAGGCAGCCCTATTTTGTTTCTTAAGTCAGCTCTATGCCCAACATGGGGCTTGAATGCATGACCCTGAGATCAAGAGTCACGTCCTCCACCGACTCAGCCAGCCAGGTGCCCCACAGCCCTTGCACTTTGATCAGTAACCTCATTTGCTTCTAAGTTACTTGAGGGCAGGGAGGGAACTCAAGTGCCTTGTACAGCAGTGCCTGGCACATATTAGGCACAAAAATATAACTTGTTGGACCGAACAAATTGGATTGCTTCCATCAATGGGAAGAGAAAGTTGTTCCCTTTTTCAAAACAATCCTTCTGGACCATGTAGAGTGTTCTCTTTCCTATCTTAAGAGAGCCCTCCACTAAGGGGTCCCACGCCCCAGCTCACTAGAGGATGTGACCCAGGACTTCAGCTGACATGTGCATGGCAACCAGTGCTCCTGTCCCCTTGACAAAAATGTGTGGGTGCAGATGGCTGCCAGCCGTGGTACCTCGCCCTCTGGAGCTATGCCAGTTCACCCTTTTATACATGGCCCCACCCCTGCTGCTCAGACTGCCTGAGCTCCCATTAGTGAGCCTGGTGGCACCTTTGCTTCTGTCCTTGAACCAGGGAGCCTTGGCCCCTTATACCCCCACCATCCAACCAACACCCTCCCCCACCCCCATTAGCTGAGAAGCTTTCCTGCCGCTGACACAGGGCCAGGGCTCCTGGATCCATCCAGTGCCAAGAAACCTCTTGTACTAATTTGTAACCACAATGCCCGAAAATTCTAACCTTGAGGATGTCTGTGAGTCATGCACGCCTCCCAGGGCTGGCACCCACACAAGAACACCCAGGGTAGAGGGCTGCTTGGGAGCGGGCAGTCAGCACAGTGAGCACTAGGCCATTTGGAATCCTTCATCTGGTCCCTCCACTACCCTTCTTTGCTGTTCCTTGTCTCCACCAGACTTGGCCATCCAGGGAGCGGTCAGTCCAGAGCAGGAAACAGGAGCTGAGGGACTTGGGAGGACTTTGGCAGTCCTCATGGACTGCGGCAAGTGGGAAATATGGCACATTGCTTCTGGGCCTTATGGCTGTCGCTGGGCTGCAGGCACTAAGGTCATTTTCTCCCTCTCAAGAAATTGCTTGGGCATGAATTTTTTTCAGCCATGTCAACATCTCCGGCTACCCCACCACTTTCTCCTAGATCCTGACGAGCGTATGCCAGTCCCTAGTAAGAAGTGGCACCCTCCAACAAGAGGAGGGGCGCTCCGTGTTTACCTTGTTAGCACCCGCCTCTCAGGGCAGCCCAGTCTCTTACTGCTATTTAGGACTTCACTTCCGGTCACTGCTAAGTGTACGGGCCAGCGCTGACCAACAGAAGTGCAATGCCGAGCACATCTGTAATTGTAAATTTCCGAATAGCCACGTTTAAAACGACACAGGTGGAATGAATTTTAACAGTACATTTTATTGAACCCAATGTATCCAAAATATTATAATTTTAACATGAAATCAGTATAAAAATAATTGAGTTATTTTACACTCGAAGTCAGTTTAATGGAAGAGTATCTCATACGGCTTCAGTTTTTAATACTTACATTGATTAAAATTTAATAATAATGTAAAATGCACTTAAGTTGCACTGGCCCCATTTCATGCGCGGTCGCCACGTGTAGCTGGGGCTGCTGTGCGGACGGTACCGGCTCGAGCGATCGGGAACCAAGTGGTAGCCCGGTTCAGTAGGCAAGCTTTCAGGATCTTACTTATCACCCTGTGTATGAGCCACCCCTTTTATTTTCCGTAATTTCATGCTTTGACCCTGGAGGGATGTCCCTCCCAATTCCCAAAGATAGCAAACAGCTAACTCACTGAACGTGTGCCTTCACAGACAACCCAACCAATCCAGAGTCCACACTCTGGGCCACTACCCACCTGCCACGATCACCTGCCACCAACCAGACAACGGGGGACAGCCCTGTGCGCCAGGGCCCGCTGAAATGATTCAAACTAGCCAATTCTAAGTCTGCTCACCCTGCCTCCCCTGTTCCCACTTGAGGAAACCACAATAAAGGCTCCGCCTGTTCCTGTTTTCTCTTCCCTCCACCTCCTGACCAACTCCAGTGCTTCTGGCTGTAGCCCCCTGCGCGGCAGGCCGTGCCTGCTATGTCTAACTGTGAGTACAACAAGCTTCTTCCTTCATGACCGTCATTTCCGTGTCTGCGTGTCTCACCATACCCTTTTAAACAAATCCCCGGTACCCTTAAACCACCCTATTCCTGGTCTCATCTTCCCTTTCAACCACCTCCTCCCCAACCCTGGCATCCTCCTTCTTAACTTTTCTGTTCTAAGAATGAGGTTCCTGCTTGGTAAAGCTCCCGTTTCCTGAGCAGGCCCGGCACGTACAGTTGGGCAGGTTGTATATAGCAACTAATTAGGGCTGATACCCAGCTGGCACTGGGTTGGCCGGAGGAAGCCCCTTTTTCTATGGGTTGACAAAACTGTTCCTCCTTCCCACCATCCCACGTCCCTAACTCCAACCCTTCACGGAACCTTCCAGATATGTTTGCAGACCTTGTGCCGCTGAAACAGAAGGTGGGATCCTACTGGTGGAGCAGCTTTGTTACTGCACTGGAATGTATCCTCCTGCCACAAGGGAAGTCTGCAGGAAGGGGGCCCGAGCTGCCTGCAGTAGCTGTAGGAAGGCAGAAAAGATGCTCCCCTGCTCCTCAGTCACCCTCCTTCTGCTTCTGGGCGGAGTTCTCGCCTTCACTCCCACTGACACCAGGGAGGAAATGCTGATGGGGCGTGAAGCGGGCCCTTTCTCACCTGCCTCCTGCCTGTAATTCAGTGGGGCTCCAGTTTCCAAGAATGATTCCTGAGAGTCTAGGCTCAAACTGAGGAACGTCAGCATCCCTGGAGGGCTCAGTAAAACACCCATCACCAGGCTCCAGCCCCAGAGTTTCTGGCGCCGTAGGTCTGGGAAGGGACCCAGGAATCTGCATTTCTATGAGGTGATGGCGATGCTGGGACCACACTTTGAAAACCACTGTTCTCGTGCTCTAGGCATCAGCCACCACCTGAAATGGTGACCCTTGTCTCCGCTGCTGAAACTTCAGTGTTCCTGTTTTGCAGAACATGGCCCCTGAGCTTTCTGGGGAGAAACTCTGTCCTGAGAGGGATCATCGTGTTTCCCTTCAGCAAGTCTTTCATATTCTCTCTGTGAAAGCTTGTGGGCCAGGAAAAAATATCCAATATTGTGTTGCACACTCTGTGTTTTTGACACCCAAGTGATGACGGTAATTTTCAAAGCTCTACACAAGTATTACATTAAGTTTCTCCTCTTACTTACCCTCCACTGAGTGACACTGAGGTTCTGATTCCAGAACAAATTAGGATTTTCTGGGCTTGTTGCTATGAGCTCTAAACCTCACAGGGAGAAAACTCAAGATGGATCTTATTTTAGAGAAGCCTAGCTCTTCCTGGCTCGCTCTCCTTTCCCACTTGACGACGATGTTGGCTTTTCAGGAACCCCAGCTCGGCTTCCGAAAGCCATAGCAGCATGAGTAGGATGCTGCAAAGGAAAGCGGTACCCTCCCCCGCTTGGTCCCAGCTCTCCTCGGAGAGCGGGAAGCCTCATTAAATGACAGCAGGTTGAAAACTGTCAGTGAGAGAGGCGATTTGCATGCAACACTGAAACCGCTCTGCAGTCGTCATTTCCGACTTGTGACTGCCTGTCAATGAGGACACCTTGGAAGGTTCCCCAGATTGCTGCAGCCTCCAAAATTGGACCTGGTTTTGTGAGCTGATGTCTGGATAGGCTGCCTCCTGGGGCGGAGGGGGTGGAGGAGAAAACAGCTTTTAAAGAGCTCCTTAAATTAAAACCCAAATCCTCTCCAGTCTGCACAGTGAGAACTGCTTCAGCCAGGCGTGCTTTCTCTTTGCACAGCCCATAAATGCTGCAGAAAGATGGACCCCCGGGAAGCCCTGTCACTTAACTCTTTTTGCACCAGTGGGCAGCCAAGCTTCAGGAGCCAAGCTCTGGACGGCAGGGAACACAGAGCACATTTGAAATCAGAGGCTCTGAACATTAGAGGCACTTGGGGAGGTTTTTAAAAAAAACCCACGCCTGAGCTCCTCCCCAGGCCCACGAAATCAGGATCCCTGAGGTTGGGGCCTGGGCATCAGTCATTTCTACCCCTCCCCCACTCAGGTAACTCAGTGCGCAGCCAGTGTTGAACACCACTGCCTTAAAGGCTGCCTGCCCCTTACTGGCTGGGTGATACTGGGAGGTTGCTCAACTTCGGGTTCCCTGCTGACTGGGGGTCAACGGCAAAAGAGCGCTTAGCACAGTGGAGGGTCTACACTAAGTCCTCAATAAATGGTGTGTTCTATTTTGAGCTCGGGTTGGCAACTGAAGGAAGATCCTGCGATGTAGAAATGAAGTGAGAAATAAAATTAAAAACAAATTCTAAGGAAATGAAACGGCAAGCCAAGGGTTAGGAGAAAATATTCACAATACACAAATAAATGATGAAGGACTCGTACCCAGAATATAGAAAGATCCCTACAAATCTATGATAAAAAAAATAAATAAAAGGGCGCCTGGGTGGCGCGGTCGTTAAGCGTCTGCCTTCGGCTCAGGGCATGATCCCGGAGTCCTGGGATCGCGCCCCATATCAGGCTCCTCTACTGGGAGCCTGCTTCTTCCTCTCCCACTCCCCCCCCGTGTTCCCTCTCTCACTGGCTGTCTCTCTCCGTCAAATAAATAAATAAAATCTTTAAAAAAAAAATGAAACCAATAACAAAAGAACAGAAGACTTCAACAGACATCTCACAAAAGAAGATAGAAGATTAGCCAATAAATGCATAAAAATATGTTCCATGTCATTAGTCATTAGGGAAATGCAGATTCAAATCACGACGAGAGATCACTTCACATCCATTGCAATGGCTGGAATTCAGAAGATTGATAATATCCAGTGTTGGTGAGGATGTGGATGGATTGGAAATGCTCGTACATTGTGAGTAGGAGCGTAAAATGGTATGATTCTTTTGCTAATCTGTTTGGTTGTTTCTCATAATGTTAAACATCTATTTACACTACGATACAATGCAATCCCAGCCCAGAAGAAATGAATACAGAAGACTTGTACATGAATGTTTACAGTTGCTTCATTTAGAGGCAAATACTGGAAACGGACCCAAATGCCCATCAACTGGTGAAAATATCAATAAATTGGAGTGTGTTGCTCAGCATTAGAAGTGAATGAACTAATACAATGGTAGAATAGCCTCAAAAACATCGTGTATACACGTGAGAAAGAGTGTGTTGCTCAGCATTAGAAGTGAATGAACTAATACAATGGTAGAATAAGCCTCAAAAACATCGTGTATACACGTGAGAAAGAAGCCAGACCCTGAAGAGTGTATCTGTATGATTCCATTCAAGGGAAGTCCAAAACAAATCCAATCTACCGTGAGAGAAAACAAAACAGTGACAGAAAACAAAGGGCGGGCAGGATTGACTCAAAAGAGGCATGAAAACTTTCTTGGAGGTAGAAATACTCCACTTCTTGTCAGAGGTGATAGATACACGGTGTGTGCATTTGTCAAAACCGAACCTCACAATTAAACCTGTGCGTTTTATTGTAATCGGATGAACTAAGTAAGAAAGGGTTTGGGGAAAATAAAGTCTCACAGCAGAGATTCTAACTGGTGGGTGAAAGAACGGATCCCGGAGGATGACTGTGTGGCCGCCAAGTTCACCACCAGCGGTTTTTGCCTGGATCGGACGAAGTGTCAGTGCCTAAAAGGAGGTGGACGGCAGATTTACACAGAATGTTCATCAAGGATGTGTGCTCTCTGCAGAGGAGTGTCATCTTCTCCCCACTCGTGTAGTTGTCGTGCCAGGTTGAGAAGCATTCCATTCTCTGAGATCTGTACACATAAAATCTTATGACAGGGTAAAACCATTCCAAGTGGGTTTTCGACTTGTACATTTGCCAGAGACTGACCCCCCAAATGTGATGATGTGGCGTGATGTCTTAATCCAGCCAGTGCTCAGGAGCAGACCTGAAGAGGTTCCACCTGGCCAAAGAGGGGAAAATAGGAGCATCGCTGAGGACGATGATTGCAGTGAATGGAAATACATCAAACGTGCAAATGCATGAGCGTGTAATAATAAGCCACAATGACAATGAAAGTAAATCTAATTGATCACATTGGAAGATGCTGGGGAACCAAGCCATTATTCTGAAAGCTGTAAATAAAATGAAAGAATTAAGCATGGAGCTCGCCTTCTCTTTACTAACGGTACCACCAGGTAAAGGATTAGTGCACAAGGAGACATTTACTTTTACAGAAGTATCCCAGCTAATAAATGAAGAGTAGATTTTGAATATCATAGTTTTAGATATAGGTGCATCGTTAGCTGTTAACATCTCAAAAAGAAAGACAACCAGACATGATGTGCCTCCTGATGGAAGTACGCACCACCATCCAGCAAGCGTTCTTACTAAAAATACCCATCCTGAGTCTGATCAAGCCTGTGGATCCAACCCCCAATATAGACAACAGAGGAGCTTGTTAAACAGCACCCGTGGGATCCAGTCAGCAAAATTCAGACGCAGAAAACTACGGTACAAAGTATCTTTTTTTTTTTTTACAACAAATTAAACATAAGGAAAAAAAGGTGGAAAGGAAACCTATAGATTAAAAGACAGTGTAAATGCATCAACCAATTGCAATGTGTGAATTCCAGCTCAACCAAGCAATTAAAAAAAAAAAAAACCTGACATTTAAGGGGCAATTGGAATTTTGAATACTTACTTGATTTTTGATGACATTATTGATTGATTCTTAGGTGTGATACTGATATTATAGTTATAAATAAAAAAGGAGTCTTTGTGCCTTTTGAAATAGATATTGAAAATTTTACAGATGAAATAATATGACACCTAGGATATGCTTTAAAATAATATGAGAAAAGCAAGTGGATGGGACACAGATGAAATAAAATTGGTCATAGGTGGGTACATATTCCTCGTGGTTAAGCTGATTAGGTTTACAGAGGAGCTCATCCTCTTTGGTCTACTCTTGTCTGTATTTGAAATTTTCCATTTAACATGCTTTTAGAAAGGGAGATGGGAACAAAATTTTGATAAGAACCTTATCCTGTTTGATTATGGATTTTATGGACGCTGATTAATTCTCAACATTGATGATAGAAAAAAATGCTTAAATATCTTCATCAAGATGTAAGTGCAACATCAGATAAGTAGAAATAAAATATATAATTTTCAAATCACTAAGGGAGGGAAAAGATAAGATCCTTGCAAGTCCAGTAAAAGGCAGAGGGAAGTAAAGGAACAACACAGTGAGAGAACTTTCTTGTGACTAGTTAATTCCAAGTGATTCCATTTGTGTAAAGAAGACTCTATGTTTGTAAATGTAAGTAAAATGAGAAGCCCGGATTCTTTTTTTTTTTTTTCAAGATTTATTTATTTATTCGTCAGAGAGAGAGAGAGGGAGAGAGAGAGCACACACGCACACAAGCAGGGGGAGGAGTAAGCAGGGAGCCTGATGCAGGGGGCTGGGGTGGGAGACTCAATCCAGGCAGCTTCACCGACTGAGCCACCCAGGCATCCCTGGAGCCCAGATTCTTAACTCCAAGGAGAGGAGCAGGATTGAGTGGGCATAAAGGCAGTGTTTCATCTTATTTTATTTACTTGATATTATTTGAATTTTTAATATAAAGTTATTAGTTTAGGGAACCTTATTAAAATATCAAAAAGAGATGACATATTTCAGCTACACATAGGGACTGGTTGCCCTTGAATTTCTTTTTTTTTTTTTTAAGATTTTATTTATTTATCTGACAGAGATAGAGACAGCCAGCGAGAGACGGAACACAAGCAGGGGGAGTGGGAGAGGAAGAAGCAGGCTCATAGCGGAGGAGCCTGATGTGGGGCTCCATCCCATAACGCCAGGATCACGCCCTGAGCCAAAGGCAGACGCTCAACCGCTGTGCCCCCCAGGCGCCCCTGCCCTTGAATTTCTAACTCCATTTCCTGGGGCAGAGCCCAGGTATCACGTTTTTACCTCTACCCCAGGTGATTCCATGGAGGTAGTCCAGCGATCACACTTGGAGAAACTGAGTCTTGGGGTTGGAGGGTTTGGTGAGGCTGAGAAGGCTTAGTGTGAATGAGGGAGCAGCAAATTGGCTGGATGGGGGGCTCTTTGTGTCTCCTGCCACTGCTGCTCCAGCCTGGAGCTTTGTAGGTGTTCAACAGCTATTTATTTTATTTTATTTTTTAGAGAGGGAGAGGGGTGGGGGAGGGCAGAGGGAAAGGAAGAGAGAGAATCTTAAGCAGGCTCCATGCCTAGCACAGAGCCCCATGTGGGGCTCCCTCCCACGACCCTGAGATCATGACCTGAGCTGAAACCAAGAGTCAGGCACTCAACCAACCGAGCCACCCAGGCACCCCCGGTGAGGACTTTTAAATAAAGCCCGCAGACAGTGAAGGTCTGGAAGCCCCAAGGCTAGGTCAGGAGAAGGCCACCCACCTGCCAGCCTCAGAAACTTGCCATGGAAGAACGCCCCTTTAGAACATTCGGGCAAAGTCAGAGGCTTGTTAGGGTATTAAAATGGAGTCGATGCTTTGGGAAAACATAGGAACAATTCCCTTCATTCTGTCCTTCTTTATTACCAGTGACACAAAGAATCAAAATTCTTCTGACTCTGGATCGTTCTTCCAGTGGTTCAATTAATTAAGGTCATGGAGATTTGCTAAAACTTGTAATTTGGAAATTGAGGCTCGTATTCCTTAGATGGCCAATTCAGTGTTTTCTTGAGGAAGATCCATAAGATGCTAAGGTTGGTTGGTTTTTCCCTTTAAAGAAAAATTCTCAGATCATAAGTAATTGAGTTTGGCCGCTCCTGTGTGTGTTTGTTCTGGCATCAAATTTTGACTGTTTAAATGTTTAAAGTGTACAATTTGGTACATTTTGACATATGTATAATGTATATATCCGTGAAACCATCACCATAGCTGGGCTGATTTTTTTTTAAACAAAGGGCAGTAATTGCCTCTTTAAACATACACACACGCAATGCACACACACTCCAATGTTTTTATATGGTAGGAAGGACTAACCTTATCAGAATCTATCTTTAGGGAAATAGTACATAGAACACGCAATACTCGAAGTTCATTGGTTTGCTTGTTTCATTGTAATAAAGTTTTTATTTTACAACAGTTTTAGATTTATAGCAAAGATGCAAAGACAGTATGAGAATTTCCGCATCCCCTCTTGTCAGCATCTTACCTTACTACGGTATATTCCTCAAAGTTAATGAACCAACTTAGCTATTATTAACTAAAATCCATAGTTTATTCCAATTTCCTTAGTTTTTACCTACAGTCCTTTTCCTGTTTCAAGACCCATCCAGGAGGCTGCAAGACATTTGTCATCATGTTTCCTTAGACTCCTCTTGGCTATGACAATTTCTCAGCCTCTCCTTGTTCTTGGTGGCCTTGACAGTTTTGAGGAACACTGATCACATATTAGGTAAAATATCCCTCAATTTGGGCTTGTTTGATGCATTTATCATGATTAGACTGGATTATGGGTTTTTGAGAGGAAGATCACAGATGTTCAGTGACATTCATATCACACCACACACACAGTCTAAACTTTCAGTATGACTTACCACTGATGATGTTAAACTTGATTACCAAAGGTGTTTTGTAACAGATAAAATTGTCCAGAGTAGATTTCCAGAAAGATTCTTAAACATGTTTCTTTTTTTTTTTTTGGTAGTGTTTTCTTTCTAATATGTTTTTATTCTTTTATTTTCTAATTTTTTATTTAAATTCTAGCTAGGTAACGTATAGGGTAATATTGGTTTCAGGAGTAGAATTTAGTGATTCATTACTTGCATATAACACCCAGTGCTCATCGTAACAAATGCCCATCACCCATTTAGCCCATCCCCCCACCTATCTCCCTCCATTAACACTTTGTTCTCTATAGTTAAGAGTCTCTTATGAGTTATTCCACCCCCCCTTTTCCCCCCTTCCCATATGTTCACCTGTTTTGTTTCTTAAATTCCACATGAGTGAAATCAGATGGTATTTGTCTTTCTCTGACTGACTTATTTCACTAGCATAATATAGTCTAGCTCCATCCACGTCATTGCAAATGGCAAGATTTCATTGTTTTTGATGGCTGAGTAATATTCTGTTGCGTGTGTGTGTGTGTGTGTGTGTGTATGTACATATATATATGTACATATATATCACATCTTCTTTATCCATTCATCAGTCAATAGACAATTGGGCTCTTTCCATAGCTTGGTTATTGTTCATAGTGCTGCTATAAACATCGGAGTGCGTGTGTCCCTTCAAATCTGTACTTTTGTATACTTTGGGTAAGTACCCAGTAATGCAATTGCTGGATCATAGGGTAGATCTATTTTTAATTTTTTTGAGGAACCTCCACACTGTTTTCCAGAGTGGCTTCACCAGTTTGCACTCCCACCAACAGTGTAAGAAGGTTCCCCTTTCTCTGCATCCTCACCAACACCTGTTGTTTCCTGAGTTGTTCGTCTTGGCCATTCTGATAGGCGTGAGGTGGTTTCCTGTCTCACATTTAGGTCTTCCATCCATTTTGAACTTATTTTTGTGTATGGTGTAAAAAAGCGGTCCAGGTTGATTCTTCTGCGTGTGGCTCTCCAGTTTTCCCAGCACTATTTGTTGAAGAGACTTTTTTCCATTGGGTATTCTTTCCTGCTTTGTTGAAGATGAGCTGACCGTATACGTGTGGGTCCATTTCTCCGTTTCTATTCTGTTCCATTGACCTATGTGTCTGTTTCTGTGTCTTAAACATGTTTCTTAGCAATGTGTAGAGTCTTTTTTTTTTTTTCAAACAAGAGAAACTAAGTAAATATTCCATGAAGTATGATGTGGTCACAAAGACTTTATGGCTCCACCAAACCTAGTAAAAGACAGTAGGACCAACAGCAAAGGGCTGATTGGGGGAGGGAGAGAACTGTGCCCCTTGAACTACCCAGACTGACCCAAGCTGCCTGCTTACAAGTGCATGTTCTCTTCTCCCCATAATGGGGAGCGCAGAGCCTCCAGTGTGGGGACAGTGTTTTCAGATTGATTTGTTTGCCCTCAGCACCAACCCTGCACTATTCAGTACTCCATGAGGGGGGTGCATGCATGCTAATAGCTGAGCAGGTGCTGAAGGAGGGGCCTGGGACCAGGAAGGACCTGTCTGCTGGCTTCACCTCCTCCGGGCCTCTCCTCCCTGTGCGGGCAGGCACCTCTGTGCCGGCAGGGACATCTCAGGAAGAGGGTGTGAAAGACCGGGCCTACGGTGCAGGCTTCCATTGGCTTATTCCTGGGAGGGTCAAGAATGGGGGCTTTGCTCTGGATTGGATGCTGTGGGAAGGGGGACAACTCTATGATTGGGCATCATCTGAATAAACTTCATGTACAGGGAAGGCAGGCTAGAGCGAGGCTAAAGCTGTAAGTGGGAACGAAGCAGGAGTCAATCATTTTAGAAGAGAGAGAAACGCAGAGAGACGGAAGGAAGTGAGGGAGGGCGGAGGGGAAGGGGCGTGTTGGCATTTCGTGGGTTGCAGAGTGGCGGTGTCTTCGTGGCGCTTCATCAGAGGACCAGAGCGCGTGTCCGGCGGTGCCGTCGGTGGTCATTTCCGGCCGACAGGAGAACGTGGCCAGCCGGGAGCCGCGGAAGAGCCGCTCCCAAGCGCGAGGCAGCCCTGAGCGGCGCCCAGAGCACGGGTGTCCGCGCTGCTTTCTCATTCCGTCCTTCGGGGGCTTGTTTCTTTTCCCAGAGCTTGACGTGGGTTATCTCGTTCAGTCTTCACAACCACCTCCTGAGGAAGGTGGTTCTGTCTCAGACGGCGCGCCTGGAGCGAGAGCCTGAGACAGGGAAACCCAGGCGCTTGGAGACGAAGGGGAGCCGCGTGAGTCCGCGGAGCCGAGGCCAGAGTCTGCGCTCGGGAAGGACGCGAATGGACGACAGGGAGCCCCGGGCAGCTGGGTTCAGAGTCCAGAAGGCCTCGAGGCAGCCACCAGGAGCGGTAGGGGGTAGGCGCCGGGGCTGAGCGCCCAGGCCCGCGAGCAGGGCCGCCTCAGCACGCCCCTCCCCTGCAGGGCTCGGGAGGCTGGCCCGCATGCGCCCGCAGCCAGAGGTCCAGAGGCCCCCCACAATCTTGCTCCAGCAGCCGGGCGGTGGGCTGGGCCTGAGGCTCTGCGGGCCTTCCCGGCCTTCCTGGCTCCCCCATCACTCCTCGAACACCCTGCGGTCGGGGAGCTCCTCTGGGAGGCTCACTGTCCGCTGGCCACGCTGTTGTCAGGAGGCGGCTGGGAGCTGCGAGCCGCAGGTGAGGCAGAGCCCGGGGGTCAGGGGCGGGGAGGGCTGGGCGCTTGTCCCCAGCTGTGCAGAGTTTTTGCTGATCCTCTAGGACCTGGTGGCCCGTGTCCATTAGAGCTCAGAGCCCAAGCGCCTTGGCAGTGTCAGCAGCAGTAATGGTATTGAGGAGGAAATGGGGTGAATGCAAGAAGCGAAGTGCTGGCACACTTCCTGGCACTCCAGTTAAAGAACGAGGAAAAGCCTAAGAGTTGCTGAAGCAGCTTAATACTTAGTGATAAATATTAGAAGAGGGTGAACCGGGAATGAGGACTGGTGGGGCTGCCCAGGCAAGTGTGTAGGCTTTGTCTACGTTCACCCCTTCTTGTCGGGGTGTCTTCCTTGTGCAGGTCTTTCCCACCCACGATCTTAAGTGACGCCATCAAACGTGGATCGATCACAATCCATTGGTCCGCAATATTGTTACAAGCACGGAGTCAGGAACACTGGGGGCTTGCTAGTCCTCTCTGACCCTCAGTTTCCTTATCTGTAAAGCGAGGCAGTTGGATTTGGAGTGGAGATTTTTTTTTTTAACCAAAGGCCTTTTTTTTTTTTAAGATTTTATTATTTTTTTAAAAGTAATCTCTGCACCTAAGGAGGGGCTCCAGCTCACAAGCAGGAGATCAAGAGTCTCACGCTCCACGGACTGAGCCAGCTGGGCGCCCCCGATCAAAGGCCCTTTAAAGACTAATTAGTGCCGTGTTTCTCACGCCCTCAGGGGCATGTGGCTCACCAGTGGATCTTGTTAACAGGCAGAGTCCGCTTCAGTAGGTCCCGGTGGGGCCTAAGAGCCTACACTTTGAGCAAGTTCCCAGGTAATGCCGATGCTGCTGGTCCATGGACTGCTTTGTTACTTTATTGCTTTGAGTAGCAAAAAAGATTACATTGCATGACGTAATGGGAGGATCCGAGGCCTCTCGTCACATGGCCCTGGGTTCGAAGGGCAGTGCTGCTCCTATGCAGTCTTGGGTAGGTTTCTTAACTTCTGGAAGCCTCATCTTTAAAATGGGGCAATATCATCCTCCTTGCAGGGGTAGTTCACCCCCTCTTGTTGGGGCCTCGTTCCGTGCACCAGTTTCTCCTACCCACTATCATGTGGTGGGTACATCAGCTCATGTGTCACAGCCTGGAGCTCCTGAACGTCTTCCAGCCTTGTAGGTACAGCTCATGAAGGATCTGGTATCAGCATGTATCCAAGGCTAACATGTCACTGTGGTTTAAACATACTCCAGCCTGACCCATTTCTTTAAGCTGCCTCACAGAAACAGGCAAAGCCTTTGTGACCTCAGGGACCCCTAACTTGTTTATTCTTGGGTGTATTCCCCAGTCCCCATAACTGTCAAGGGAATCCATTGATTGATCTCTTCCCTTTGAGATCCAGAATTTAAAAACGTATTGGTCTTGGAGTTCCTTGCAAAGTGCTCTTCAAATGCATTCCTGGCCAACTAATTCTTATATTGCTTCTGTCCGCAAAACAACGGATCAGCCAATTTCTGTCAGCTCTGCTTTCAGAATAAATCAGGAATCAGACCCTTTCCCACACCACCCTGTCTGAGGACCTACTTCTCTGGTTTGGACACTGCAGTAACGGCCTAGGTGGTTTACCTGTGCTTTCGCTTCTAAACTGAGTAGCTTAAACAACAGAAATGTATTCTCTCCTGGCCCTGGAGACTAGCAGTTTAGAACTTAGGTATCAGCCCTGTGCCTTCTGAAAGCTCTGGGGGAGTTTCCTTCTTTGTCAAGTCCAGCTCCTGGTAACCCCGAATGTGGATTGTGGATCGGGCAGCATGATTCCATTCTCCTCTCTTCACACCAGCGTCTTCCCTTGGCATTCTCCCTGTGTGTCTGTCTGTGTACAAATTTCCCTCTTTCTGTAAGGACATGAGTCACATTGAATCAGAGCCCACCCTCATGACTTCATCTTACTTCATTATATCTGCAATGACCCTATTGCCAAATAAAGTCATGGACACAAGTACAAGGGGTTAGGACTTCTGTGTATCTTTTTTTGGGGTGGGGGGCAAATTCAACAATTCATTCCGTAACATTCTGCTTCCACATTTACTTGACACCCCTTCATTTTCCACACATCTTTCTGTAATACAAATCAGATCATGTCACTTCCTTGTTTAAAACCTTCCCACGGCTTCGCATTATATTTAAAATAAACGCAACACTCTTACTGAATACTTCTTACCATGGCCTAAAACCCTGAGGTGTGACCCAGGCCTGCTGACACCCTTACTCCGTCTCCACGCTGTGTGCCCCAAGCTTACTGTGCCCCAGCCACCCTGGTCTCCTGGCTGGTGCTCCAACTCTCAGGGTAGCCAGGCGGCTCAGACCTGAGCGGCATGGGCGTGTCAGCTCTCCTGCACCACGCGGTCAGAGCAGTCTCTGCACTTAGCTACCCCTCGTACCACCGCTTGGACTTGCTTTCTTAATGGGCTTCCTTTCACCAGAGCTCTCATCACCGTAGGTGCTGTGGATCCTAGCTTTGTGTGCGAGGGCTCTCTCCTCCCCTCCTAGACTGGTGGTTCCCTGGGGGCGGCTTCCCTAAGCACCATGATTTCTCCGAGCCTGGATCATGGCAGACGCTCAGCCAACACTGCCTCAGCTGGGGAATACTTCGTTTCTTTTAGTTGCTGAATAATGTTCCATTGTGTGGATATGCAATGTGTTTTTTAAAATTTCTTCTTGGGGGCGCCTAGGTGGCTCAGTCGTTAAGCGTCTGCCTTCGGCTCAGGGCGTGATCCCGGAGTCCTGGGATCGAGCCCCACATCAGGCTCCTCCTCTGGGAGCCTGCTTCTTCCTCTCCCGCTCCCCCTGCCTGTGTTCCCTCTCTTGCTGGCTGTCTCTCTCTGTCAAATAAATAAATAAAATCTTTAAAAAAATAAAAAGTAAAATAAAATAAAATTTCTTCTTGGGGTTCCTGGCGGGTGTAGTCGTAAGAGCATGCAGCTCTTGATCTTGGGTTTCTAAGTTCAAGCCCCATGTTGGGTATAGAGATTATTTAAGAAACAAAATGAAATGAAATTTCTTCTTAGGTCAGGTTAGGTAGTTTGTGTTTTTATAGAAATGTGTCCATTTCATCTAAGTGATCTAATTCATCGGCATGCAGTTCTTGGTATTCCTTTATATTCTTTTTGCTTCTTTAAGATCTGTAGCAATATCTCTTCTTTCATTTCCGATTTTAGTAATTTGAGTCTTCTCTTTGGTTTTCTTGATCCATCTAGGTAAAGTTCTGTCAATTTGGTTGATCTTTTTGAAGAACTAGCTATTGGTTTAATTGATTCTCTTATTTTTCTATTCTCCTCTATTTTGTTAATCTGTGCTCTAATCCTTATTATTTCCTTCCTTCTGCAATCTTTGAATTTAATTGCTCTTCTTTTTTCTAGTGTCTTAAGGTGGAAGGTTAGGTTGTTGATTGAAGATCTTTATTCTTTCTTGGTATACGTATTTATGGGTATAAATTTCCCTCTAACTGCTGTGTTGGCTGCATCCCATAAGTTCTGGTGTGTGTGTCTTCGATTTCATATATGTCAAAGTATTTTCTAATTTCCTTTGTTGTTGGTTGTTGAAGAGTGTACTCTTCATTTTCATAGATTTGTGAATTTTCCAGTTTTCCTTCTGTTCCTGATTTCTAACTTTTATCTCTTCGTAATCAGAGAAGTTACTTTATAGGTTATCTATCTTTTAAAATCTACTGAGATTTTGTGAACTAACATGGGGTCTGTCCTGAAAAATGTTTCATGTGCACTTGAGAAGAATGTATCCTTCTGTTGTTGGATAGAGTATTTTGTATGTGCCCCTTAGCTGCAGTTGGTGTGTTATGTTGTTTACATCAACCATACTCATCTTCTGTCTCATTGTTCTGTCCGTTATTAAGAATAAGGTATTATATTGTATGGTGACTAACATAATATAATAAAAAATCATTAAAAAAAAAGAATAGGGTATTAAAGTCTCCAACTATTATTACAGAGCTGTCTATTTCTCCCTTACCTTCTGTCAATTTCTGCCTCATATATATTGCTGGTCTGTTAATAGGTGCATAAGTGCTTATAATTTTCATATCTTCTTGCTGTATTGAAACTATTATTATATATAATATGCTTTGTCTCTTCTAACCTCTTCTGATTTAATGTTTATTTTGTCTGGTATTAGTATAGCTACCCCTGCTGTCTTTTGGTTACTATTTGCATGGAATTCCCTTTTCCGTCATTTCACTTTCCATCTGTGTCTTTGGATCTAAAGTGACTTCCTTGCAAACAGTATATAGTTAGATCATTTTTTAAAAACCCATTCTGCTGGGGCACCTGGCTGGCTCAGTCAGAACAGCATGTGACACTTACTCTTGGGGTTGTGAGTTTGAGCCCCATGTTGGGTGTAGAGATTACTTAAATAAATAAAACTTTAAAAATAAATAAATAAATAAATAAATAAATAAATAAATAAATAAATAAATAAAAATAAAAACCCATTCTGCCAATCTCTGTCTTTTGACCAGAGAGTTAAATCCATCTACATTTCAACTAACTATTGATAAAGAGGGACCTAACTTCTGTCATTTTGCTATTTTTTTTCTATGTGCCTTATAACTTTTAATTCTTCAAACCCTACATTACTATCATCTTTTGTGTTTATTTTTCATAGTGAAATTTTTAAGTTCCATTCACATTTCCTGTTGTATATATTCTTTAGCTATTTTCTTTGTGATTACCATGATGATTGCATTAACATTCTAAGGTGATAGCACTCTAATTTGAATTTATATCAGCTTGGTTTCAATAACATACAAAAACTCTGTTCCTTGGTTCCTCAAAAAGTTAAAAATAGAACTACCTACGACCCAGCAACTACACCACTAGGTATTTATCCAAAGGATACAAACATAGTGATTCAAAGAGGCACTTGCACCCAATGTTTATGGCAGCAGTGTCCACAATAGCCAAAATATGGAAAGAGCCCAGATGTCTATTGACAGATGAATGGATAAAGAAGATGTGGTACATATATATAATGGAATATTACTCAGCCATCAAAAAGAATGAAATCTTGCAATTTGCAACAACATGGATGGAACTAGATGATATTATGCTAAGCAAAATAAGTCAGTAAGAGAAAGACAAATACCATATGATTTCACTCATATTTGGAATTTAAGAAACAAAACAGAACAACATAGGGGAAGGGAAGGAAAAATAAGATGAAAATTGAGAGGAAGGCAAACCATAAGAGATGTTGAACTGTAGGAAACAAAGTGAGGATTGCTGGAGGGAATGTGGGAGGGGGAAGTAACAGGGTGATGGGCATTAAGGAAAGCACTTGATGTAATGCATGCTGGGTGTTATATGTAACTGATGAATCACTGAATTCTACCTCTGAAACTAAAAAAATCCAAAAAAAACCAA
This sequence comes from Ursus maritimus, assembly GCF_017311325.1. NCBI lineage: Eukaryota > Metazoa > Chordata > Mammalia > Carnivora > Ursidae > Ursus > Ursus maritimus. Next base: position 78,625,554 of record NW_024423343.1, on the reverse strand, counting down.
AAAACTCTGCTCCTTTAAGAGCTCAGCCTTTACCCTTTTCAGTTGTTGATGTTATAAAGTTACATCTTCATACACTGTATGTCCAAATATATAAACTAATAATATTTTTAAATGTATTAGTCTCTTAAATTGTGTAGAAAACAAAAAGTAGAGTGACCATTGTGACAATACTATGGCTTTTATAACTGCTCATGTATTTACCTTTACGAAGGTCCTTATTTCTTCATACGGCTTCAAGGTACTGTCTAGCATCCTTTCATTTCAGTCTGCAGGACCGCCTTCAGGGCAGACCCATCGGCAACAGACTCCCTCAGCTTTTATTCATCTGGGGATGACTTAATTTCTCCCTTGCTTTTGAAGGACAGTTTTGCTGGATATAGGATTCTTGATTTTTCCCTTGTAGCACTTCACATTATCAGCCCACTGCCTTGCTGTCCTCCAATGTTTGTAGTGAGAAATCTGCTGATAGTCTTATTATGGGTCCTTTGTGTGTGACAAGTCACTTCCTTCTTAGTGTTCTCTTGTTATCTTTGTCATTTGGCAGTTTGATTTTAATGTGTCTCATTGAGCTTCTTGGATGTTTATATTCATGTATTTCGTCAAATTTGGGAAATTTTCAGCCATTATTTCTTCAGTAATTCTCTCTACCCTTTTTCTTCTCTGAGACTTCCACAGTGTGTATATTGGTTCGCTTGATCCTTAGGCTCCCTTAGGCTCTGTTCAGTGTTCTTTAACCTTTTTTTTCTTTCTGTACCTCCAACTCAATAATTTCCATTTTCCTATCTCTGAGTTTGCTGATTTTTCCTTTGGCCTGTTCAAATCTGCCTTTGAATCCCCCTAGTGAAATTTGCATGTCAATTATTGTGATTTCCAGCTCCAGAGTTTCTTTTTGGTTTCTTTTTAGGCTTTCCATTTTGTTCATACATTGTTTTTCTTGACTTTCTCTACAACTTCTTTTAGTTTTTTGCGCATCTTTAGGACAGTTATTTTAAAGTCTTTTTCTACTAGAGCTGCCTTTTTAGGAGCAATTTCTGTTGATTTATATTTTCCCGTCGAATGGGCCATACTTTCTTGTTTTTGTATGCACTGTGATTTGTTGTTGTTGTTGAAAACTGGACATTTGAATGTAATAATGTGGTAAGTCTAGGGTGTCTGACTGGCTCGGCTGGATGAACATGAGATTCTTGATCTCAGGGTTGTAAGTTCGAGCCCCACGTTGGGTATAGAGAATACTAAAAAAAAAAAAAAAATTAACTAAAATAATGTAGTAAGTCTGGAACTCAAATTCTTCCCCTTTCCCAGGGTTTGCTGTGTTTTATTTTTGTTTTTGTTTTCGTGTTTTAATTGTTGTCAGCTGTCTCTGTGCTGAGGATCAGGCTGAGGTGTAAACCTTAGTTCTTCTCAGGTCTTTTCTGAGCCTGGACTGTTACCTGGCCATGCATAGTGACTTTCCGATTTCCCCCATATATGAGTTTGCTTTTGAATGTCCTAGTCTTCAGTGTCTGGCTCCCAAAATGAGAAAAACTGGGGCGCCTGGGTGGCACAGCGGTTGGGCGTCTGCCTTCAGCTCAGGGCGTGATCCCGGCATTATGGGATCGAGCCTCACATCAGGCTCTTCCGCTATGAGCCTGCTTCTTCCTCTCCCACTCCCCCTGCTTGTGTTCCCTGTCTCGCTGGCTGTCTCTATCTCTGTCAAATAAATAAATAAAATCTTTTTAAAAAAAAAATGAGAAAAACTGAAAAATGAAAGGGGAGGAAAATCACTGGTCCTTTAAATCACCTAGCAGTCACTTCAGCCAGAGAGGGAGGGGCTTACAACAATGTAGAGAAATATGACAATAATGGACCAATTCTTTGTCTGTACATCTGTGATCAGAAGCAGTAAGCAGTGATCAGAGAACAGATCTCTGATATTTGGAGGGCAGTGTCCTTTTTGCCAGCCGTGGCTTTTGCAGGTGGTGTGCAAGCTGCTCCAGGAACATGTGCACAGCTGCCTGCCATGGGCTGGGGTGGGGGAGGGGGTAACTGCTATTGTGCTAAGCACTGAAATTGACTGAAATTACTGCAATTCCAAAGTAGTTATACTAGACTGTTTCTGCTACTGCAATTGTTGTCTAGGTGGGGAGAAAGATTTCTGGTGTTTCCTACTCTGCCCTTTTCTCAGAATCCTCCCAAGGCTAGTTTTTTAGGCCAGTCATTGAGGTTTGTTCTGACCCCAGTTGGGCTGTTTTTAGCAGTCTCTTTCCTAGTTCTCCCTGGTGAACTAGCTAGCCCACGGTTTAGCGTTATTGCTCTTAATTAAAAGGAGCTATTGTTTCCTAGAGCACTCTTAAGCTTGAACTACTGCACACTCTGTTTCAAGTAATCAGTTCCTTTCTTTTTTTTAAAGATTGTATTTATTTGAGAGAGAGAGAGCATAAGCGGGGGGAGGGGCAAAGGGACAAGTGGGCTCCTAATTGGGGAGCCCGATGAGGGACTTGATCCCAGAACTCTGTGATCATGACCTGAGCCCAAGGCAGATGCTTAACCAACAGACCCACCCAGGCACTGCCAGACCTCCCTTTTCTTATGGACTGCCTCTGCCTTCAGGCAAAATCTCTGAGCCACTATTCAGAGCACTGGCTGGTGTGGTGGCCTCAGGTCTTCTTGGCTTAGCCTCTACCCTACAAGTGAGCAAGCTTAGATGGGATGATGGAGGCCCCAGTGTTCTTGGTTTGTTAGGTCTTTTAGAGAACCTCCATCCTTTGGGTTAAGCCTGGATGAAAGAAGAGAGGAATTTAGCCTCTTTAACTTGATGTTGGAGGGGATGAGAAATGCTGGTGGTTTACCTCTCCGGGTGAGCTATGGTAGCCATTGGTTGAGAGGTGAGGGGAAAGGGAGCCCTGTCTTCTTGACCACACCTACTTGGAGTGGGGCTTCCAGTAAGCTGAGTTGGGGTAGGGAGAGAGAGGTAGGGAGTTGTGACTCAAATGCCACACACACTCACTGCTTTTATCAAGTTGAACAGATTTCCTTGAATAAATGTTTCTTTATGTGCTGTATACCCTTAGGACAATTTCCATAGACTTCAAATGGTTGTTTTAAAAAATAGTTTTCAGGGGCACCTGGGTGGCTCAGTCAGTTAAGCATCTGCCATTGGCTCAGGTCGTAATCCTAGGGTCCTGGGATCAAGCCCCACATCAGACTCTCTGCTCAGTGAGGAGTCTTCTTCTCCCTCTCTCTCGGCCTGTTACTCTGACTACTTGTGCTCTCTCTGTGTCAAAATAAATAAATAAAATCTTTTAAAAAATAAATAAAAAATAATTTCCAAGAGCTTTGCTTGTTTTGCTGGGGAATGTGTCTGCTCAGCTCCTCATGGCTACCAACCTGGGAGTGACATTCCCCATCTAATCCATTTTATACTCTGCTGATGAAGTGATTTTCTTTGGGGTGTTTTGATTGATATCATTACTTCATTTAGAAGTTGTCAAAATTTCACAACTAGTGCCAGGGACCAGTTGTAATTTAATATCCATTTCACCCTTGCTCCTGAGGCACAGAATCCCAGCATTATCTGGGGCAGCAATGCAACCAGCTAAAAGATTATAGCAGCTAGGTGTGGTCATGTGAATGAGTTTTGGTCAATGAGTCATAAGTCGCAATGTTGCCTCAGTCTGAGAAAAGCTGCTGTAAGAGAGCTGTTCATTCAGGATTGTGACCCTTTGCCTTTTCTTATTGACTAGAACAAGGTGTTGATGGCTGGTGCACTAGGAGTCATCTTGGTCAACGAGGCAGTCTTGCGGGTGGAAGTTACATGGTGTGTGTGGCACAGTAGAAGCATAGAAAAGTTTTTTGCTTTGATGACAGAGTTCTTTGTCATACCCTGGAGCTGCTGTATCAGTCCTGGAGTGCCTTCTTATAAAGAATATAAATCCTTGTGTGTTCAAGCCACTATTTTGCTCAAGTGTCACTTCCTCTGAAGTCTTGTCTGACTTCTTGACAGCTAAAAATGGTTTCTCTCTTTTTTTGAATTCTCATAACACTTACCTCTAACTCCCTGTGGTACTGATACATGATATAACATCCCCCCTTGTAATAACATTATTTAGGTTTATGCTGAAAGAAACCAGATGGCTAGCCTAATAAAATCTAGCCCAGATTCTTCAAGGCTGACTGTGGGGGAGGAATCACCAAGAGAGGAGTCCTGGCTGGACCTCAAAGCTCTCATTCCTGCTCTGAGATTCACTTCTCTCCTGGGGCTCTCTCACTAATTGCTCCTACCACCTATAGGCTGATCTCAGGGGTCTCTGCTTTCATTTTGAGGGTTCAGCCCAAGTATGAGGACACGCAACATACAGCTCTTCCCTTAAGTCCATTTGGCACAGCTGAGAATAAGCTAGGAGATTTCTTTAAAGATTATTGAGAGCCCAGGGTAACAAAGGAGAAATAAACAAAGATAATAAAATAACTTTAGGTAATCTGTTTTACTCATCTTTAGCTTGAGGTCCCTATTGCGTGTTCCGTTGCCTCCAAATAGAGATCACTTCGATGCCTTGTCATCTTTAGATTCCAAAGGCAAAACTACCCAGATGCAACCATTACATTATTTTAAGGCCTTTGGAATATGAAGGTAGTACACATCTGTATCTGGCGTGTCCAAGCTGAGACCTGGAGCCTAATGTTTTTTGAAACCTTGATAATTAAGATAAAAAGCAAACAGCTTCTGTCATTAAAAGGCATGAGTCATTTACTTATAGAGGTAATTCTTTTGGACCTAGAATTACATTTAAGTGGAAATTTTGGTAACGTAAGTATCCTCTTCTAAATGAAGGTGTTTGAGACTAGTTCCAAGGAGCTAAACTTTCTTAGAAATGTTTTTTTAACTTTATTTATTTGAGAGAGTGAGTGAGAGAGAGAGAGAGAGCATGAGCAGCGGGAGTGGCAGGGGGAGAGGGAGAAGCAGACTCCCCGCTGAGCAGGGAGCCGGGATCATGACCTGAGCCTAAGGCAGATGCTTAATTGCCTGAGCCACCCAGGTGCCCTATCTTAGAATTTAAAATAACAAAATTGTGTCCTTGCTGGATGCTGAGTTGTATCCCTACATGCTTTCACTGCTTTTGGAGAGAATTCCTTTAACTAAGGAGGTAGCAATAATAATGATGGAGAACTAGCACAGTGCCTGGGTCTTGGACTTGCCCTGAACGTCTGTATTAATCAAAGGGATGGAGGTTAAGAGATAATAGAACTGTTTTTATGGAAGAATTTGTGGGACTCGGGGCTTAATGCAAAATTTCAGGGCAAGAAACAAAGTGTGGCTGAGAGTTAATAATTAAAAAATAATAATAGCAAACATTTTTACTGGGCTTATCCTATGCCAGGTAGTGCTCTAATACGTCATATGCATTATCTCATTAATCTTCATAATAACCTTTTTTAAAAAATATTTTATTTATTTATTTGACAGAGAGACAGCCAGCCAGATAGGGAGCACAGCAGGGGGAGTGGGAGAGGAAGAAGCAGGCTCATAGCAGAGGAGCCTGATGTGGGACTCGATCCCATAACGCCGGGATCACACCCTGAGCCGAAGGCAGAGGCGTAACGACTGCGCTACCCAGGCGCCCCTTCATAATAACCTTTGAAGTGACACAATTGTCATCACCATTTTACAGATGAGGAAATTGAGGCACAAAGAGGTTAGGTAGATTGCCCAAAGTCACTCAGCTAGGAAGAAGTGGAGTTGTAATAGAAATCCATGGCATGCAGTTCCGGAGCCTGGGTCTTACTGTCCTTACTGTCCGCTGAAGGGAAGTGTCCATTTCTCTCCACCTCTACAGGAAACCCTGAGCTCTTATCAATGGCATTTCATCTCCCTTATGAAGCTGAGTATTTCTGATGAATAGAAAAATGGGTGATTTCATATATTTATTTTCCGTCTGGCCACTTTATTAAACTCTTATATTAGGTTTATTAGCTTTTTAGCTGACTCTTATAATGGAGGAGGGGTGAATATGCAATTATGTATAATTTTGCCTCCAGTTTTTCTACAGCTGTGCCTCTCATTTCTATTCGTTGCCTTACCACATTGGCTATAGTTTATGGACTAATAAAAGTGGAATTACGTTTTAGAGTGGCTATTGGAAGAATATGACAGCAGTGTGCATAGGGGCAGAATGAGCAGTGAAGAAGCTACCGCAGTAATTTTGGTGTGATGTTATAATGGCTTAATCTGGGATGATAGCTAAGGATATAAAAGGAAGGGATATATAAAGATCTTTTAGATAAGGAATTTACTGGATTTAGTGATGTGGGTGAGCAGTAAATAAATACATCTTACCTGAAATCTAGTGCTCTACCTGATGGTGACAATGTGTAACAGATGTTAGCATCTATTGAGAACATATGCCTGAAAACATCTAAAAGGAGGTAGGAGAGGAGCGCCTGGGTGGCTCAGTCAGTTAAGCGTCCAACTCTTGATCTTGATTTCAGGGTCATGAGTTCAAGCTCCTCACTGGACTCCATACCCAGCATGGAGCCTACTTTAAAAAAAAAGTGAAAAATAAAAAATAAATAGAAGGAGGCAAGAGCAAGGAAACGAATCACAAATCTCAGTGTATGACAGCATTAGCAGATAGATGATAGATGTTAGAGAAAGTTTATTCTATATCTATCTATCCATCATCTATCTATCCATCTATGGATCTATGGATCTATCCATCTATGGATAGAACTGTCTATTGATCTCATTTTTGAAAATCAAATCTCCATGGTTCAACCTTCAATCCTTGCACTATCTGGCCCATTGCTTGTCTGTCTGCTCCAGACCCACAAGCTTCTTTTTTCCCCTCAAAACCACCAGTATCCTGACCCTTGTATTTTTCATACATTTTATTCCTTATTCTTCTGCCATCTTAGTGGCGCTCAGTGAGTGCTCCCCTAATCCCTCAGTCCTCCAACTCATACCACCATGCATCCTGCACTTTTCGTTCCAAAGTATTTGCCACAGTTGCAGTTCAATAGGTATTTGTAGGACTGTGATATCCTCTTCCCTCAGTAAATCATAAGCTCTGTGAGGGCATGAACCAAGGCTGTATTTGTTCCTGCTGTATCCCTAGTGTCTAGCGCAGTGCCTGGCCTATAGGACACAATCCTAATGCTTATTAAATGTATTCATGACTATCAAAAATGTACCTTAAATTACTATTTTTTTAAAAGATTTTATTTATTTATTTGACAGAGAGAGACACAGCCAGCAAGAGAGGGAACACAAGCAGGGGGAGTGGGAGAGGAAGAAGCAGGCTCCCAGTGGAGCAGGGAGCCCGATGCAGGGCTCGATCCCAGGACCCTGGGATCACGCCCTGGGCCAAAGGCAGACGCTTAACGACTGAGCCACCCAGGCGCCCCTACCTTAAATTATTAATACCTGTAGAGCTTTTCCAGTTTCTAGAGTAACATTTTGTCTATGGGGCCCCAACTGTTCTTCACATCAAGCCTGTGAGAACTATGGATATGGGACATTTCACTAACACCTTACAGGCGACCTATACTTTCACCTGCATGAATTCATGCGACATTCACTTGTACTGTCATAATTTGCACATAAGCAGAACTGATCTCCAAACACAACATGCTTTTTTCAATCTATTCCTAAGGCTTACCTGACATTTTGAAGATAGGGGAATAGGACATGATGAGAGCTGTCCAGGTGGAATGAAAACCTTTCACACAGTACTTTGTTTTGTTCCAAGCATGGAAAATCCCCAAGCCATTTCTAAGTGTTTTTGGAATGAAGTGAGCCAGTCCTGGTCCCTTTCTGCCTGGTCCCAATCCTTTTCACCTTCTTACTGCCTTCTGCTTACAGATGGGGGTTGCAGATGGCCACAGAGCATGCGACCCACTTTCCAAAGAAGGACAGTGAAATGTGTTCATCTTTTCAACTATGTGCATTTTTAAAGAAGCAAACCGCTTTTCCTCCTTGCATACCTTCCTCCCTTGTCCCTTCTTGTGGTAGTAAATGGCCTTTATGTGTCCACACCTGTCCTAGTCAGCTCGGGCAGCCATAACAAAATACCATAGACTGGGTAGCTAAACACCAGAAATCGATTTTCTCACAGTTCTGGAGGCTGAGAAGTCCAAGGTCAGGGTGCTGGCAGGGTCAGGTTCTGGGGAGAGCTTTCTTCCTGGCTTCTGATAGCCATCTTTTCACTGTGTCCTCACATGGTAGAGGAGGAGAAAGGGATTTCTCTCTTCCTCTTCTTAGAAGGCCACAGTCCTATCAGAGTAGAACCCCACTCTTACGACCTCATTTAGCTTAATTACCTTCCTAAAGACCCTTTATCACCAGATGCAGTCATGTTGGAGGTTAGGACTCCAACATATGGATTTGAGGGGGGGAGGACAAAATTCAGTCCTTATTTACACCCTTGGCCCTATAACTTTGCAGTCACCTCTCACAGTGTCTCTGGTCTCAGCCATGTGGTTTGGTGTGTGTGACCATTGTTGGAAATGTGAGGCAAGCAGAGGCTTGAAAAGTGCATGCACAATTGCACTCAATCCCTTACTGGTTGGGCTTGCTCACTCTCATAGCTCTCTCCTGCCTTGACATCATGCCTGGCCTCGTCCCTGAGTGATGTGAGAGACATTTGGAGATGACATTCCAAGACCATCTCAGAACCTGCTGACGACCAGCTGATCCCCTGAAATGTGAGGGAGCCCAGCCGAGGTCAGCAGGGCCCAGCCTAATTTAGCAGAACTGCCCAGGGCCCCTGAGTCCAGTGAGAAATAACAAATGGTTCTTGTTTTATGCCACTGCATTTTGGAATGGTTTGTTACTCAGCAGTAGCTAACTAGTATCGTCCCTCTGTTCCTAAATCCTTCCCTTCATTCTTTCTATTTCACTTGTTTTGTGTGTGTATGTGTGTGTATTTGTTTGTGTGTCTTCCTTTATATTTCTTTTTGTGTTAGAGTTTAAGGATTGCAGCAGATCTCCAAATTTCTTTTGATTCCTGATCACCTAAACTGGACTAGAAACCACCATTCCTCACTTGCGTTTTACCCTTCGTCGCTTTTCTTCAGTGCTCATATTACCATGTGATGTATTGCGGCACGTACTTATTTGTTTATCATCTACCTCTTCAGTGGGATGTAGGACGAGGGCTTGGGGTATGTCTATCTTGTCACTGTTGCATCCCCAGCACCCAGAACAGTATCTGGTATTTAGTGAATATTTTATAAATATTTGTGGAGTGGATGAATGTCTGTGGATAGCTATGGAATGCATAAGTCAATGAATAAATTTTTCAAAAACACTAGAACGAAGATCTCCATCAGATATATGTAATATACACACGTGTGTGTATAAAAATAAATATGTACATATATAACTGAGTGCTTATAGTATGGATTAAAGAGAATAAAATGGGCCCTAGATTCAAGTTTTGATGCTAATATTTTGCTGAGGTGGACAGATGAATGCCAGTAAAAGTGGACAAAGAAACAACATAAACTGATTTCATTTTCATTAATCAGAATTAAAAAGCTGTGTATTGCCAACATGTGTTTTGTAGGAGTAAGGAGTCCTTCAAATGGGGCTGGGTAATCTTTTGCCAAATGGGTTCAAGCTGTCACTCTGCTCACAACTACATGTTTATACTAGCAGAGCCTGGAAGCTTCACTGAGTGTTTTCAGGGTTGGCTTTTTTAAGTACTATATCAAATTCATATCTTTTCTGGGTCAGCTTATAGTGCCTTCTCTGGTTAATTCTTTATAGTTCAGTGTATCTCCTCTCAAAAGGAAATGGGTCATTTTAGGAAAAAATAAAGCCACCTTTAAGCTGTCTACGGGGCAGCTGGACCAAGGGAGTCAGTTGGCTTCCCAAAGCAGAGGATGATGGTGGCAGGCTGACTAGTGACCATATCAGGACTCTGTTAGCTCTGGATTTTACTGACTATCATTATGTAGTCTGTCTCTGTCTCTCTGTCTCTGTGAGTGTGTGAGTGTGTGTGTGTGTGTGTGTGTGTGTGTGTGTCTGTGTGTGTGAGAAGAGTTGGCAGAGAGGAACAGAAAGCGGGGGTGTTGGCTGGTGGAATCGAATCTGAAATGAGGGGTGTTATGGAGGACGTACAGTATTGAATATTGCTGTATCAGCAACAATTTGGGGAAGAATTCTGTAGGGGAAAGATGATGTCTCTCTCATGGCCTCTGTTACTCTACAAGTTCCACTGACATCAACACCATGGTATTTTCCCAGTGCTTCCCCCTTCCTGGGATCTGCCCACTCACCCTCCCCCAGCCCAGTCCACTTGGTTAAGGGATTACTTCTGACAGCCATGATTGTTGAACGTGATGTTGCCCTTTGGCTGAGTTGATTTGTCCAACAGAGGAACGTTACCTGAGCTGAGCCCATCAAAGTCCTTCCCCAGAGACTGATATTGAGAGAGAGAGAGCTTTTGTAATTCTCCAGCTTGCTGGATATACAAACTTTTGAGCTGGCAGAGCTGACTATTCTATGATATAGCCTAAAGAAGCCAAAGAACCCAACAGGCAAAGAGAAAAGGAAGAAAGCATGTGCCCAGAAAGAAGCAAAGACAAGATTCAGAGAAACTATACAATATTCAAATCCTTGATTCTAGTTTATTTCCAAGCCCAATTGCAATACAGCCTTATTTCATCAAGAATTACAATTAACTCCCTTTCTGCTTTTGCTTGAGCTAGCTCAAGTAGACTTCTGTTGCTTGCAACCCAAGAAATCCTAAGTTACACACCCTGGATTATGTACTTCCATTGCTGCCATTTGTGGTGTGTCCAGTTCCATGCTTGATGGGAGGTGGTATGTCCCTCCCTCTGGCTCATGCTGATAGGCTTCAAATGTCAGAGATCAAAGGAGCCTCAAAGGCTGGAGCGATTCATCCAAGTTTCCATTCAGTGAGAAGGGCTATCTGTTTGGATCTGCTGGACAGTGAAGCCAGAGGAGGAGGAGCAGAGATCCTGTGGAGAGAGTGATGAGTCTATCCAATTCTATCCCTGGATTCTTATTTCATTGATGTTTCTCACTGGATTTAGAACTCTTCTTTCATCACATTACTCCTCTACTTAAAAATTTCCAGTGACTTCCCACTACCAGTTGAACACCACCCAGACACCATGATCTGTTGTCCAAAGCTCTCAATGATTTGGCATAAACTCACTTTCTAGTTTTAGTCCCTAGATATCTCCATTCCACTTTGTGCTTCCTGTTCCCTGAAGGTACACGTGCTTGTATATCTGGTATCTCTGTTACTTTTAGTGGGAAGTCTGTAACTGTACACTTTTTAGGGTTTGATGTTGCCCTCCCAGAAAAATTATACATACATATCTACCTTCATACCAGTAGGGTAAGAAAAGATTGCCTTCCCTGTATATATTACAATATTGGAAGTTATTATTATTTATTATATATATTATATATTATATATTGCCAACGTAATAAGCATTCCTTTGGTTACTAATGAGGCGGAATAATTTTTCATGCATTTAAGGATAATTTGTAATTCTTTTGTATATTGAGTTTTTATGCTCTGGGCTAGTTATTCTATTGTTTGTTACAACTGTCATATTGATTTATAAGAATTCTTTATTAACGGTATTGACTCTTTATCATATATATTGCAAAAACCTTCCTTAGTGGATTGTTTTATTTTATTTATTTATTTATTTTTTAAAGATTTTATTTATTTATTCGACAGAGATAGAGACAGCCAGCGAGAGAGGGAACACAAGCAGGGGGAGTGGGAGAGGAAGAAGCAGGCTCATAGCGGAGGAGCCGGATGTGGGGCTCAATCCCATAACACCAGGATCACGCCCTGAGCCGAAGGCAGACGCTTAACCGTTGTGCCACCCAGGCGCCCCTGTTTTATTTTATTGTGTATGACTTTTGATATATAGGATTTTGTATTTTTTTAAAGATTTTATTTATTTATTTGACAGAGAGAAGGAGAGAGAGAGAGAGAGAGTGAGCAAGTGAGCCCAAGCAGGGGGAACAGCAGAGGGAGAGAGAGAAGCAGACTCCCCCCTGAGCAGGGAGCCTGATGCACGGCTCTATCCCAGGACCCTGGGATCATGACCTGAGCCAAAGGCAGACACTTAACCGACTGAGCCACCCAGGTGTCCCTAGGATTTTGTATTTTTGTGAAGTTTAATATATTGCTTTTTCCCTTTGAGGATAGCTATCTTGGGCTTGTTGGGTTTTTTGTTTTTTGTTTTGTTTGGTTTGGTTTGGTTTTGGTTTTATGTGTGTGTGTGTGTGTGTGTGTTTGTTTTTAGCTTAGAGTCATTGTTATTTTTCTTTTAATCACTATATATCTTATCTCCCAACTATACTGAAACTCTTTGAAAGAACAGTCTATTTCCAAAGTTGTATTGCTTGATTCTCCTCTCTGTCTTATTTCAGTATAAGTGATCAGTAAGTGACAGTTAATTCATTTATTGGTTGTTAAGCCTTCTAAGATGGCCCCAGTGATCTATGCTTCCTGATATTCCCACGTAAGTGGAATACCCTCTTTGAAAGTGTGCTGGACCAGCGATTTGCATCTGATCAATGGAGCATGACAAAAAGAATGGATAAGATTAAGCTATAAAACACTGTGCTCTCTGGGGCATGTGGGTGGCATAGTTCGTTGAGCGTCCCACTCTTGGTTTCAGCTCAGGAGCTCAGGAGCTCAGGTCATGACCTCTGGGTGGTGGGATCAAGCCCCAGAGCAGGGCTCTGCACTCAGCGGGGAGTCTGCCTCCACTCTCCCTCTGCCTCTCCCCCTGCTCGTGAGTGCGAGCACGAGCACGCTCTCTCTCTCTGAAATAGATCAGTAAATCTTAAAAAACAAAAACTGAGCACTGCCTTGTTCTTTCTCTCTCACTTGTTCTGTTGATGCCTATTGCTCTGGGGAGGTTTACATGACAAGGAGCTGAGGGTAACCAACGGTCGGTGAGGAATGGAGTCCTACCAAAACCCACAAGAGCAAACTTTGAAGTGGACCCTTCCCTAGTTGAGCTTTGAGATGGGTATAGCCCTGGCTCTGTATTAGACAGAGAGCCAGGGGCACAGAGCTCAGCTAAGTGATGCCCGGATGCCTGACTGACTGTGAAATCACAAATGTTTTCAGCTTCTATGTGTTGGGGTAATTTGTTACACAGCGATAACTAACACAATTGTTGAAAAAAAAAAGGCTTCTTGTCTTTTGGATACTTTTTCTTTGACTTTTTTTGACCCCTCCATCTCATTTACTGCATCAAAAAGGAAAGGAGAACCTCTATAGGGAACCACATCAACCTTGGACATCTCAGGGGTCTTTAACATATTTCCAAGACATTGTTTGCTGAGGGTGCTGCTGTGTTTCTTCATTGTGGGTCATAGAACATGTTTATATTTATTCTTCTTTCCCACATTGTCTGAGGAGGATGGAGCTGCTGACTAGAGGAGCCCCCGTGCTTTGCTGAGCGTTGCCATGAGTTTCGGGTTAAAAGCCTGGGGCAGAGCTGGGGCACCATGGATTGGCTCTGCACTGGGGACAAACCAGGTGGGGGAAGTCAGGACCAAGGGAAAAGAGTCATGTGGGTGTTAGGAGGGAGAGGGACCCTCTGTGGTGCACAGTGGAGATGGTACTTTGGAGATATGAAGTCTCTAGTGATTTTTAAGTAGTTCACCATGGAGTGTGCAATAGAAATCCCTCATCTGTGATTTCTGGGACATTTTAAGTAAAGTTTACATTACTTCTTCATGCTTTCCTGGGAGTGGATGTTTGAGAGGAACTTTCAATGTGGAATTCTGTCTCCAGATGGGGCCCAAATGGACTTAGACACAGTTGCTGGAAGATGAGGGAGTTGCCAACCCACAGGCCACACTGGGATGGTGCTGAGGTGGCTCTGAGAAGGGCAGGGCATCCATGCCTCTCACCTCCTGCGGCTCGGCTCCTAACCAGGGCCTGGTGCCTGCTGCCTGCATTCTGCCCTGGGATTGCCAGCGCCCAGGCACGATGACCCCACTCCCGTCCCTGAGACACAGAGTTTGGCTTTTCTCTCTCAACTCCTTCTTCCTCCTTAGAGTAAGTGGTTTTGCATCTTATTGTCGAAAGCCCCGAATTTTTTTCTTTAAGAATTACTACTCAAAGTCTAATCTAGTACAATGAATCTCACTTCCTATGTCAGGTAGACAGGGAACGGGCTTTCTCCCTCAGATCAGCTAATGTCATGTTAAAGGGAGGTGACAGCCTTTGCTTCTTCCCCACTGAGCTGGGTTACCTGGACATCTTGAACTGAGGTGCTGTATCTTAAAAGACATCCAGATTTTCTATTCCATGGCAATAGACGAGTTTTGCAGGTTTTCAAGGGATTTTTCAACATCTTTAAAAATATTTTCATCTGTTCATCTGGTTTTTAATCTTCACTGGGGCCAGATATTTTTTTGTACTTATAGGAATGAAGCTGGGCCTGGGCAATCAGAAATGATTAAACCCACACAGGGACCTGCAGACCCCAGGGTTTGAGTTAAATGGCTATCCCAGTGCCTGCTGAAGACGGGGAGCTGATGTGAAAATTGAAGCAATTATCTAGATCACTCAGGCAGAAGAATTTCTGAAGCTTTTTTTCCTTGAACAATCCAGATAATTGCTTCAATTTACACTTCTTACTGGCAGTAGAGACTGGGACAGAAACTGCTCTCTAGGAGTGGGCTGAATAGCGAGAAGCAGTGTGTTTGCAAAATGATTCTGATAACTCAGGAGAGAATGGGGGTGTGGGGGAGAATTCAGTGCTTTGGCCTTGATTTCTACCGGGTTCAAGCAAGTCAAAGTGAGACTGTTCATTGTTGCCTGAATGATCCAGATAATTCTCTGCTCTCTGTTTCATCTCAGCAGTGATGTTTGAGGGCCATGCAGGCGTTGCTGCTGGAGGCATTGGATGAAACTGTGGCTAGGGAACTCTGAGTCTGTTTGAGGCCCTAACCCTGTGCTACCCAGTAAGCTGGCTAACTGCCTTCCAAGGACCCGTAAATCCCTGCTTGGGGAAGACCTTGCCAGGGCAGGAAAGAGAGGAGTGGAGTGGGTGGGTAACTGCTCTGGAAGAGCATACCACACCTGTTAATTTAAGCAGGAACCAACATCAGGGCAGCAGGACTTAATCATTCCCTTAGGCAAATGATTCATCCACCAGGGCCCTCTGGGATTCATTTCTGTAATGGAAATTCATATTTTTGAATGAATGAAGGAGTGAATGAATGAATAATGTATGAATGCATGAAAGACATTTACTGAGTTGCTATTTTGTGCCTGGCGTTATGCCAAGCCTTGGAATAATCAACTTTATATTAATAGATGCCTTTTTTTTTTTGGTCATATTTTCTTGGGAGGGGTGATTCCCCCAATCTCTTCACAATCTCTCCCAGACTTTACTTCCAAACCATTTTCTCACAGATCTCTCTTTTAATTCTCACTTATCCAGAACAGATAATATTTTTAGCACCGTTTCAACAGATGGGGTAAAAAAAAAAAAATCATTCGAAGAAGCTGAATACATTTTCCAAAGTTACAGAACTCATTAGCAGCAGAACAGGAATGAAAAATGTAGGTCCTGAGCCCAAGGCTCCATCTACAATGCTATTTTCAGGTACATTCATTTGTCCTTACCGTAATCATGATCATGACGGACATGGATTGATCATTCAGAAAATATCTATCAAGCATGTAAATAATGCATGATCCCCACAACACAGAGACAGGAGCAAGACACACACAAGACATTTAGCAAAAAGAATTGTGAAATGGAAAGCACTAGAAAATGGTACCACACGATAACAGGAACATCATTGCAAGGCCGCAAGTGCCCAGGTGCCAGAGCAGAGAGCCCTGTGGGCTAGAGCTGTTCCGGAAGGTTTTCAAAAGCCAATTTCTTGTTCTTTTGATGTTACATATTTTTAAAAATTGAGATGCAATTCACATGTTGTATTAATTTCAGGTGCATACCATAATGATTTGAAATATGTATATATTGTGACGTGATCACCACAATAAGTTTGGCTAACATCTGTCCCCATACATAGTGACAAATTTTTCTTCTTGTAATAAGAGCTTTATCCTCTTAGCGACTTTCAAATATGCAATACAGTATTATTAACTATCATTATCATGCTGTACGTTATATCCCCAGGACCTTATAACTGGAAGTTTGTACTTTTGACCCCCTTCTTCTGATTCCCCCACCCCCACCCCATGCCTCTGGCAACCACCAACTTGTTCACTGTGTCTATGAGTTTGTTTTTGTTTGTTTGTTTGTTTAGATTCCACATATAAGTCAGATCATATAGTAGGTACTTTCTCTGTCTGACTAATCTCGTTTAGCATAATGCCATCAAGGTCCATTCATGTTGCAAATGGCAGTATTTCCCTTTTTATGGCTGAATAATATTCATGCGTACGTGCACGTGTGTGTGTGTGTGTGTGTGTGTGTGTGTGTGTGTGTCTTCTTTATCCATTCATTTGTTGGTGGGCACTAGAGTTGTTTCTGTATCACGGCTATTGTAAATAATGCTGCAATGAACATAGGAGTGTGTATATCTTTTTGAGACAGTGATTTCATTTCCTTTGGATAACTACCCAGAAGTGGGATTGCTGGATCATATGATATTCTATTTTTAATTTTTTTTTTTGAAGAAACTCCTTACTGTTTTCCATAGTGGTTACACCAATTTACCTTCCTACCAACAATACACAGGGGTTTCTATCTTTTTAAAATTACGGTAAAATATACCACAATAAAAAATTTATATGTTATAGCATAAAATTTGCCATTTTAACCACAATTAAGTGTACAGTTCCGTGGTATTAGGTACATTCACGTTGTTATGCAATCACCACCACCATCAATCTCAGAACATTTTTATCTTCCCAAACTAAAGCTCTATACTCATTAAATAATAACTCCCCAGTTGCCCCTGGCAACTACCATTCTACTTTCTCTCTCTATGAATTTGAATACTCTAAGTGGCATGATATAGTATTTATCTTCTTGTGACTTTCTTATTTCTCTTAACATAATTTCCTCAAGGCTCATACATATTGTAGCATATGTCAGAATTTACTTTTAAGGCTGAAAAATATTCTTTTGTATGTATATACCACATTTTGTTTATTCATTCACCCATAGATGTACACTTGGCTTGCTTCCACATTTTCGTTACTGAGAATAATGCTACTATGAACATGGGTATACAAATATCTGAGTCCCTGATTTCAATTCTTTGGAATATATATGCAGACGTAGAATTGCTGGATCATATGCTAATCTATTTTTAATTTTTTGAGGCGCTGTTAAACTGTGGTCCATAGTGTCTGCACCATCTTATGTTCCCACCAACAGTGCACAAGAGTTTCAATTTCTCCACATCTTCTTCAACATTTATTTTCTGTTTTTGTTGGTGGTGGTCTATAGTAGCCTTTCTAATGGATGTGAAGTGGTATCTCATTGTGGTTTTGATTTGCATTTCTGTAAGATTAGTGATATTGAGGATCTTTTCATGTGCTTATTGGCCATTTGTATATCTTCTTTGGAGAAATATCTACTAAAGTCCTTTGCCCATTTTAAGATCAGGTTTTCTTTTATTGTTGATTTGTCATAGCTCTTTATATATTCTAGATATCCCTTAATCAGTATATGATTTGCAAATATTTTCTTCCATTCTGTGAGTTGCCTTTTCACTCTGTTAATAGTAGCCTTTGATGCATAAACGTGGATCATTTTGATGTTGTTCAGTTTACCTATTTTCTCTTTTGTTTTCTGTGCTTGGGTGTTTCTTCATTTTTTAAGCCCAGAACAATCATAGACTTTCCTTAGGATTTTTCAGTCCTACCTAGTCCATGTCCTTTTTTTCCCTCCCTCTCCATCCCCTTGATTAAGCTTTCTTAGCTACCATTGAGCAGTCAGTCTACCCAGGGGACTCTACGTTTCTTAAGGGTAATGATTTATTTTGTAACTTCCCCTCAAGTTGCAAGGGGGCAGGAGGTAAGGGGGGAAATCTTTATTAACCTGCTTTTTAAAAATTAATTTATATTGAGAGAGAGAGTGGGGAGGGGGAGGAGCAGAGGGAGAGGGAGAGAGAGAGAATCTCAAGCAGGCTCCCTGCTGAGTGTGGAGCCTGATGCCGGGCTCGATCTCACAACCCTGAGGTTGTGACCTGAACTGAAACCAAGAGCTGGATGCTCAATCAACTGAGCCACCCAGGCACCCCCTTTATTAACTCTCTGGTAAAGAGTTCATTTAATAAACCTAAATTTATATATATATAGTGGCAGCAAAGGTTATTTACTCAGTTAGTAGTTGATGACTGGATAGATGAATGAATAAATGAAGAATGAACCTAGGGACACACAGATCTCTCCACCCCAGGTTATCCATGTGCTGGCCTTCTCAGACCTTCTCAGTATGCACGAGGTTCTGGCAATCCTTGGTGGGCTCAGGGAAACTGGGGATTGGGCTGACCTCTCCAGTGTATTGTGAAGGTGACCGCTAAAGATTGTGGGTGTCTGAGTCAGAGCCTGAGAAGTACTAAAATGATGAGAATTTAGTGCTTGGGCCTTTTTTTTTTAACCTACTTTCCCTGCATCTGAGGGCAGGAAATCAAATTGGTGCTGCTTATAATGGCTTATGAAAATTTATTTTAGTAGGTCTGTCTTCTCAGCTAGGCAGAAAAACTGTATTCCCAGGTGCACTTGCATTAAAGCAACAGAGGTAGTCCTTAAATGAACTAAGTAATGCACTTGTTTTACCACTATTTGTTCAGCACAGTGCAACAATAACAACAACAACGACTAACATTCAAGGGTTTATACTCTGTGCATATCAGGCACTATGCTAGGTGCTTTAAAAGTATTATTTCTTCTAATTCCCTCAAAACCTCTATGAGATGATTATTGTTCCAATGACAGAGATAAAATTGAGTCTTAAAGAAATTAAATACCTTGCCTTGGGTCCTGCATCTAGTAAGTGGCAGGGCTGGGATTCTTACTCAAGTAGAGCTTCCTTCTAGGTCGGATTCCTTATTCAACATGCTGCCTACTATGCGCCAGGTGCTAGAGACATAAAGATGAGGCAGATATCATTGCCCATGAGAGTGTAGTGATAGAGATGTGCATAGGAGATTAGGAGGACAACAAGGAGGAAACCTACCCTTTGTGGGTGCTTAGTAAGTCAGGGCAGGCTTCCTAAGGAGGGAGGGGTTGAGTTGAGTCAAAGAGGAAAAGGTAGCACTGGAAAGGGAGAGTGGACATCTAATTGTTTTGCCAGCCCAGGACCATGTTCTTTTTCTGGGAATGACATCCCTCTGCTTTTGGGAACCTTCCCACCTTGGTATTCCTCAAAGATCTTACAAAGTTCCTGACTCTGACTGAGAGGTCTAGGGCTAGACACCTAAGCCCATGCCAATCATAGACTTTCCCTAGTTTTTTTTTTTTTTTTAAACCAAAACTCCAAGCAAACATCTATCTTTATCTAGTGGTAGAAATTGAAGAATGAAACCCAGGGACTCTTGGCAGCTGGGATCCTGACATTTGGGTGGGTGGGGGGGATGATCTGGAGTGAGAAAGAATGAGGCCAAAACAAAGAGGAAACAGGGACAAAAGAGAGAGTCTTGGTAGCCTGCCTGTTCCCTGGTTCCATTGTTTAATCATTTTTCGAATGAGCAAGATAATCTGGATTCTTCTGATAAATTCTCCTTTTGCCACAGTGGCTCCAGTTGGGTTTCTATTACTTTTTACTCTGTGAGCCTTATTTAATATACTTACTTAGTAATAGGCATGAATGGGTGACTCCTAGAGAGCAAATGGCTTAAACAAAGTATCAGTACAAGCACAACAAGGTGAATGGAGGAAGCCACAAGTAGTTTGGTATTGGTCAATGTGTAAACATTAAGACAATAAGCGTAGGAGATGAGGCCAATAAGTAGGCAAAAATATGATCATGGGGCCTAT
This sequence comes from Ursus maritimus, assembly GCF_017311325.1. Taxonomy (NCBI): domain Eukaryota; kingdom Metazoa; phylum Chordata; class Mammalia; order Carnivora; family Ursidae; genus Ursus; species Ursus maritimus. Next base: position 78,605,590 of record NW_024423343.1, on the reverse strand, counting down.
ATTATGCAAAGGACTTTAGAACTTTATCCTATATATACTCTGTTCATTCTGCAGGTTCTAAGTAGCCATTAGGCAGAGGTTCTGTAAACCTCACTATCGTTAATAGTAATTAAGTAATTAAGTAATTAAGAGGTTCTTAACCTGGCAGTCACAGGCAGGCTTCAGTTGTCCCCAAATCCAATGAAATAGCGTGAAAAATCTATGGGTGTGTATGAGTTTGTTTTGGGGTTTTGTTATGGAAAATGTCCTCAGCTTTCGTCAGATATTAAAGCAGTCCCTGACCCAAATATGTTGTGAACTGGTATGTGCAGGCATTTTGGGGAATAATGGCTTCAAATATTCATGCAAATCTCATTTTCCCCTTGATTTCCTCACAACTCTTGCAAAACCGTTCAGCACAGAGAAAATGCTCCATAACGTTTCTGCTGGACATTGTCTTAAGGGCCTGCTTCTCCTTGGAGATCTTGAAAAGATGTAGAGATGATAGACCTGGTTTATATAGAGATTTTAATTGAGAATGCTGGATATGACCTCCACCCTGTTCTTGACCTGGGCAGCCAGACCAGAACTGTAGGCTTTCAGAGGTGGCATCTGTGGTACCACCGCTGTCCCCGAAAGCCAACTCTAAGTAACACCCTAGTCCTTCTACTGGCAGGTGAAGAGACTACAAGTCCCAGGATGCTCCACTATCGGAGCCGGGGCGAGGGCGGGGTGGATCTCCGCAGTGACGTCACCCTCCCGGGGTGAGCCGGAGGTGGGCGGGGCGAAGGGGCGGGCCGGGGAGGCGGCTGAGCGCGCTGGTGCTGATGCAGGATGGCTGAGCGCGCAGGAGCCCGGGAGGTCTGAGCCGGGCGAGGCTCGCTCCCTGCGCATCGCCTAGTCCGCCGGCCGCGTGGTCGCGGGCAGGTGGGCCTGGAGCGCCGCGCCGGGCCAGGACAAGGCCAGGGAAGTCAGGTCTGCAGCTGAAGGGGCCGGAGGCAGATAGAAACCTACCCGGTCTGGGAGCGGCCGGAGCTGCCCAGCCCACCGAGTTCGCGATGACCTGCTGAGAAGCTTCGTCGGAGGCTGCAGGAGGCGGCCTCGCTGCAGGCGGTGCGGTTCGTGGCCTCCTCCCTCGTCCTGCTGAGCCCCGGCCCCCCACCCATCCCCGCGCCCCCTCCCTGCTGCCGGCCGAGATGGCGGATCCAGCTGAATGCAGCATCAAAGTGATGTGCCGGTTCCGGCCCCTCAACGAAGCGGAGATTCTCCGAGGGGACAAATTCATCCCCAAATTTAAAGGCGATGAGACCGTGGTGATTGGGGTAAGTGTCCGGGACGTGTGGCTTCCCCTGCTGCTTCGCGCAGCAGCCGGGCGCCCGAACGCCCCGGACGGCAGAGGTGTTTGGCCGCCCCTTCGGACATCCCCCACAGGGCTGCCCTCTCCCGTAGACTTGAAGAGAAACCCCCTCCCCCATGCCCTATAGTTGGCTCCCGGGCGGTGGAGGGGCGACTGGGGGAGGCGGGGCGGGCCCAGGTGGCAAGAGTAGAGGTGGGGGGCGAGGAAGGGTTCGGCGCCGCCATTGTTGTCGGGGTGGGGGCCCTAGTGGGCCTATTGTTCCCCGCCTTGGCCACGCCGCGTGGGTAGAGTGCACGCGTTACCCTCAAGCGGGGTGCCCAGGCTCCCCTTAAAGTATGATCTCTGCAGCCCACAAATGATTCCAGGCATCAGTTCGATTTATCGAACACTTTACCTGTTCTTCTTATGGCCTTAGGGGAAAAAAAAAAGGTAACAAGGTACTGGAAAAATCCTAGCCTCGGCTGGGAGCTCCCACGCCGTGTAGACACGGCTCCCCACGGCGTTTCACCTTGCCCTGCGTGCAGAAGGCGGGGGGGGGGGGGCTGTGGGGAACACTGGTGGCCTTGGTGTCCCCGGGAAGGCCTGGTGTATCTTCTGCTTCCTCTTAACCTAGGCTGCCCTGGACATGGTCTCCGGGTCTGACCCTTCCCCAGTGAGGCGACCCCCCACCTGGTGTCCACAGACCCTCGGATGTGCTTCGCACTGGGTGGAGAGTAGGCTGTGTGCCCACATCTGTGGGGCTAGAGGGCCCGGAACGCAGCCAAATAGCCCCTCTCTGCCAGGAGTAGAAGTTACTTTGTGTGGTTCGGTCAACCCCTTCCCCCCTCCCCCTTGATCTCCCTTCCTACCTTTCCCTTCCTCCCTTCTTCCCCTCCCCCCACTTGGCTCCCTTTCTGCAGCTCGGGCTGCTGGTGGGGGCAGGGAATACCATTGGGTTTTAGTTCTTAAAGCGGTATGTCAAATGAAATAAACCAGCCTCCCCCCCGCACCCCGCCCTTTCACCCTCAGTTGTCCCCAGCGTGTGTAGCTGACGGTGCCCTCTTTGTATGCGAGCCGCGTGGGGAGGGACCGAGTTAATGGGAGCCTCCCGATCCCCGCTGACATATTCCTGGCAGCCTGCTCGAGGCTGCTGATGCAGCCTTCTCGTTCCCGGCATTGATTAAGTGATGTCATCCCGATTACTGAGCATGCTCGGGCTACCCCCTCCTTCCGATTCCCCCAGTGGCTGGTGTATTTAGGTCAAGTGATTGACAGGTGACAGTTTATCGAGGGTCTCTGCCGGCATGAGCCAAGCCTTTCTCAAGCACTAGAGGCTGACGTTTGCCGGCCCAAGCAGCCCCCAGCATCTTCGTAAACCAAGGTGCCGCAGTCCCTGCGAAGGGCCCAGGGGACTAGCAGGTGCTAGCTGAATCGGTAGGCGGGCGCTCTCCGCGAAAGGGTAACCGAGGCAAGGCTCTGGCTGCCCAGGGGCTTCATCCCTTACCTCCCTTAGAAAGGCAGCTCCCCTTGAAGGCCTCTTCTCCTTTCCCCATTTTCACAGTCCTAGGAAAACCGTGACCTCCAAATGCTATGTGGATTGGCATTTATTCTAAGAGCTGACCTATGAGGGCAGGACAGAGGGCTTTTCTCTCTGCTTAGTGTTAATTTGAAGAGAAGATGTATGCTACAATTATTGACAAGGAGGAGAATTCTATACTTAATGGCAGATATGGGATCTGCAGCCAGCACATGGGGCAGATAGTAGCTTGTTTGGGTTACACCTCTCAGTTGGGATCAGCCTACAGTCTGATTTGCTGTTTCCCCAGCCAGGCTGTGGTTTAGATAGAGTGGGAGTTACTGGGGACATCTAGTCCCTGCCCCTTACCTTGTAACAGTTTTTTAAACAAATAATTATGCAGCACTAGAACGTGTTCTGGTGACCCTATTTTTTCCCCCCAAAGGTTTTAAGGAAAAGACTGGAGAGGTTGTTTTTTCTTCTCCTTCTCTTTCCCCTTCCCCCCCTTCTCCTCCTTCTTTTTCCTCCTTTCCATCTTCCTCTTCCTCCTCCCCCCCCTTTTTCTCCTTCTCCTCTTCCTATTCTTTCTCAGTCTTCTAAGAGTGATACACCAAGACTAGTGAAATAGAGTAATAAATCATCCTCTTTATCTGTGTGCAAGGCAGAGATCCTAAGAACTATATTTATTTCCCATCTAAATATACATATGATATTGACTAAATACATTAAAACAGAGTCACTATATAAAATAAGTAACTTAAGCAAAAAATTGTGGATGTGAATATGCATGTAACCCTTCAACTGTAAAGTGAAAATTTTGATTATCTTACTATAATCCTTTAATACAACAGTTTTGAATTTTCTTTAAGATAAGTTTTTTTATTGAAATAAAGCAGTCATACAGAAAAGTGTTATCATAGGGTGCAGCTTAATAAAGCTTTTATAAAGTAACTACTGCCTTGTAACCACTTGTCAGACCAAGAAACAGACATTTTGGGGACCCCAGGAGTCCCATTAGGGTCCCTCCCAGTCACTAGCTCCCTCTGCCTTAGGGTAACCACTTTTCTGACTTCTAATGCCATAGGTTAGCTTTTTTTTTTTTTTTAATAAACTGTATGTACATAAAACCATATAGTATGCTTTTGTGCGTGGCTTCTTGCAGTCAGCATCATGCTTGTCAAATTCATCCATGTCGTGGTGTGTAGCCGCAGTTTGCTCATCTCCTTTGTTCTGTAGTATCCCATTGTATGAATGTACCACAGTTTATTCGTCCATCAACTGTGGGTAGACATTTGTTTTCCACTTTGGGGTTATTATGGACAGAGCTGCTATGAACATTGTTTTACACATCTTTTGGTGAGAGTGCATACAGAACAGAAGACTGTCAGATGCTGAAGATATTGGGACTGGGTTGGCATGTGCCAGGACCTTTCCTATTCCTAATTAATAATGTGTAACTAGAGGAAATGACCATTCTAGCAGCCTGTATCATGTTTTGTACACTGAGTGGAATGGCTCCCAAGTCAATTCGGTTGCATCCAGCCCATAGGGTTCAGTTGCAGGTGGAGACTGCCTTAGGTGAGCATTTCTTTCCTGGCTTGTAGAGGCGCAGATTGTGGGGACCAAAGAAGGCCAGACTCATCCAGAAATGTCAGTCATCTGCACTCCCAACATATACATGTAAAAAATGAATTTCTGGAGAGTTAGCTGTTAGTCTAAATTCAGAATCCCAGAAATTCTTTTTTTTTTTTTTTTTTAAACCAGGGTCATTTTTTTCCCCTTTAAAGTGTTCTGTTCGATTTTTATGGAGATATATACTAAGAGGGAGATTTTGCAGATTCTATATTTGTCTTTTTAAGAAAATGTCTTGTCTTGGTAGAGTCATCTCTACCATTCCTGCATTTTATTTTCAGCTCTTCTGCAAAGCTTTCTTTCTCTGAGCACCCCAGTCACAGTCTCTCCCCACTTTGAACCTCTGTAGCATTATTTTATATACAATCTTGTAACTTTGTTGTCTTAGATTGTTACTAATTTTATCATATGTCTAATGACATTGTAAGCCATGTGTAGAGATAAGGACCATCTATGTTTTACTTCTTTGTACTTCCCAGGGCCTTGCCCACAGAAAGCGCTTAACAAGAATTTATTGATCTCTTTGTTGAATCTAGAAATCTTCACTTTGGTATATTTAACTTATTTTGTGGGCTCTTAATTGGCTGTAGGCTTCGGGGAGTAGTTAAAAAACCAGTTTTAAAGGGAAGCACTATTCCTTTGAGCAGTCCCGGTAAGACAGCAGAATGCCATAAGAGAATTGGGAGAGTACTACGTTTTGCTTTGTTAAAAATTAGGAAAGCTATTGACAGTGGTGGTGAGCTGGAAGTGGAGGGTGGGGATGATCTAGTGATTAGAAAAGGGACTCCACATAAATTAATTCTTCAGAGGAAAATATTGGATTTATAGCATTTCTTGAAGTACTTCTCCATGAGCTGCTAAAAGTCCTGGTGAGTCAGCCATTACTTTGGGCTCTGATTATAGGTTTTGATGTATCTGTAATGATGGAAATTCTCTGTTTTGGAAGGTTCCCAGTAAGGTTCTTTGAAATGGACTTTGACTCTTCAGTTTCCTCATTTGGGGCTTTCCTCTTGTTCAAAGTCCTAGGAAAGCAGTAAGTTCTGACCTATTTGACATTAGCCATGAGCTCTGAGCTGGTCAGTGGCATAGAAAGTGGCCTCATTCTGTGGGAACTTAGATTAGTTGTGGGTAGTGGTTGGGCAAGAAAGGATCAGGGCAGAGACTAGATTCCAAGCTGGAGTTACTGTGGAGATTAAGGACTAAAGAAGTGAAGAAATATGGCTAAAATTTTTCTTTTTGTCCGTAGTAATGGTCTTTAAAAGCAAGAACATTAAACAATTTTCAGTTTAAATTTATACACAGTAAAATCACTTTTTGGGGGGCTATAGTTCTATCCTAGGGGCCTTGACAAGTACAGGGTTCTATAACAATTCTGTATTAGTTTTCTTTTGCTGCTGTTAATGGATAACTATAAATTAAAGGCTTAAAACTATACAAGTTAATTATCACACAGTTTCCATAGGTCAGAAATCCATCAGATCAGCTGGTTTCTCTGTTTAGAGTCTCATAAGGTCAAGACCAAGCAAGCTATTGGCAGGGCCATATTCTGTTCTAGGGGAAAATCCATTTCTTTGCTCATTCAGGTTGGTGGCAGAATCCTTATGGTTGTAGGAGTGAGGTTCTGTTTCCTTGCTGACTGTCAGGCCTGGCTGTTCTCAGCCTCTAGAGGCCACTCCCAGATCCTAGTCATGTGGCCCCCTTCTCCAAGTTAAAAACCAGCAACAGGTTGGTCCCTCTCATGGTTCACATCTCCCCTACAACTTCCATGGCATGTCTCTCTTACTGACTCTTCTGCCTCCCCCTTCCACTTTTAAGGGCCCATCTGATTACAGTGAGCCCACCCAGATAATCTGGCATCATCTCTCCATTTTAAGGTAAGCTGATTAGTAACCTTAATTACATCTGCAAAGTCTTTTTTACCCTGTAGCATTCACGTATTCACAGATTCAAGGAATTAGAGTGTGAACATCTTTTGAGGCCATTGCTCTGCCTACCACACACCAGCACACTCAAGATATAAAATAGTTTCATTTACATGCCTCCCCCTCCTCTCCCGGCCAAAAAGCCCTCATGCTACTCCTCTGTCGTCAAACCTTCTCCCCTCTCTTAACCCCCGACAACCACTTCCTCTTCCTTTCTATAATTTTGCTTTTTCCAGACTGTCACAAAATTGGAATCACATATTAAGGATCTTTTTGAGCCTTGGTTCTTTTACTTAAGAACTTTGAGATTTATGTTGTTGTTGCATGTATCATAGTGTATTATTATTATTATTATTATTATTATTATTTGCTTACTGGTAGTCCATCATATGAATATAACACAGTTTGTTTACCCATTCACCCACTGAAGGACACTGGGGTTGTTTCCAGTTTGGAATGATGATGAATAAAGCTGCTATAAGCCTTTGCATTTAGGTTTTTGTGTGAGGGTAAATTTTTATTTCTCTTGGGTAAATACCCAAGATTATACCAATCATATTTAACTATGTGTTTAACTCTAAGAAACTGCCAAACTGTTTTTCAGAGTGGTTATACCCTTTTGTATTCCTCCCTAAAAGTAATATTTTAAGCTAGGATTTTAAAGAGTTTATTCAGTCACTTTGTCTAAGTGAAGACTGATAGTAGTGTTCAGTAGTGTCGAGATAGATCAGTCCTTCATTCTCTGTGCCCTAAATTCAGAGATGTTCACATCACTTGACAATGCGTGGTTTCCAGTAAATATACCCTCTGAAACTTTGGGATGAGTGAGCACAAGAGAGTAGCTATAATCTCACGTGTGCCCATGAGGCCACTCTCTGCTGGAGGTGAGCACACAGTCGGTGCTTCCTAAATGAATGGGGTTGGTAGAGGCAGCAGGGAGAGTCAGACAGAATGGAGTGTGGATCCACTAACTAGCTATGGGGCTGTTTTTCAAGTTGCTTAGCTTTTCTGGGCCTCAGTTTGATCATATTTAAAATGGAGATATAATTACTTATTTCACAGAGCCGTTAGAATGAAATGAAATGAAGTGGTCAAAAGGGCATCTAGCATAGAGAAAATGCTCGATAAATGCTAATTATCTCCCATGTTTCCTATTTGCCTTGTAATTTTCTCATTTTTCAGAATTAGCTTTGCCCCCCAAAATTACTGCCCTTAACTCTATCCCCTGAACACCCTTTTTGCATGTCCATTTCTTAGGCATTCGTTCACTTCCTTCTCCTGCTTGGAATAGCCTCTTTTTTCATCTTATTGTGAAATTCCTAACCATCCATGAAGGCAGAGCTCATGGTCTGTTTATTTATAGACTATATCAGCTGATCCTTTTACTTGCAATGATTGTGTATAGGAAAGTGTGTGTGTGTGTGTGTGTGTGTGTGTGTGTGTGTGTTTTACGGGTCTTTGCCTCCTTCCCTGTAGTTGTCTAGCTGCTTAGTAAGTGTACCTTGATTGCAGCTTTCTTCTTCCCTGTTCCCTTTGTGGAATCAGGTCTCCATAAAAGCCAATTTCTGCATTGCCTCAAATAACTTGGGTATCACTGGGGATTTCTCTCTGCCTCCACCTGTGCTTGTCTGGCCCAACTCCCCTATTTAATGACAATGTTTTCCATTCTTGGCTTTACTCCCCCATTTAAAATAGCAAACCTCCCCCACCTTTGGGTTCCCTTTAGTCCCTGCCTCAGATTTCTCACCTGTGTCTACTTATTAAACAAGCGAAAACAGAACTACCTGCTCCCTAATGGTTTTTCTTGAGTTAAGAAAATATAGCCCCATTGACAGATCCGATTTCACCTTATTTCTCTCGGGGTTTTTTTACAAGGTCCTCTTTTTGTGGCTGAGAAAGCTCCTCCCTTAACCCATTTGCTGCACGCCAACCAAGTTCCTTTCAATAGGGATTGACTATTGCATGTGTGGTTATCTGCCAGTAGTGCAGACAGCGTGGGAGAACATGGAGTTTTAGATTCCTTCCCAGCGGCGGACCTGGCATGAGTCAGACAGTCCAGGACCAGCTTCCAGCTCTGCACCTTCTTAGCTGCATGGATTGGACGAACTGCTAAACTTTACTAAGTTCCAGCCTCTTGGCCTATGAAATAGGGCTAATATCACTCTCCACCTTGTAGGGTTATTGTGATGATCACAAGAGTGGCTGCTCACGGAGTGCTGTGCACAGTACCTGGCAGAGAGCGGACATTCAGAAACTGTCTGCTTTATAACACCCGCTAGGGGTTATTTCTCTGTGCTTTTGTCAGACTGACTAATCTTGGGAAAGCCCAGACCGTTCATAGCTTCCCTGGTACCCTCAGGTTGTATAAAAGAAAAAAATTGTTCTGACACTTGCAAAAATAGGAAGGAAGATGATTGTGATAGGTATCAGTACTATCACAATGGGGGAGAGAAGTGAGGCTCAACTCCAAATACAAGGGGAGCAGGTTGCAGGGGTGGGTGGGTGGGTAAATGGACAGCTACTTAAAGGACATCAAGGGGAGGGGAGTTCTTGCTAAACTGACCTAACAGGATTCTTGCTAACCCTGGACTCTTCAGGGACAGACATGGAAGTTTAAGGTCAAGGCCCAGTTGAGAAGAGGGCTCAGAGGTGCCTGGCTGAAGTTTGGTCAAGGAGAGAGTCTTTGTCAGTTGGAACCCAAATGATTCAGTGGGCATTCGAGACCTTCTGTATTCGGGGCCTCCCTGCCTTCCTGACCTCACCCCGTTACCCCATGTTCCATCTGCGTGTCTATTCCCCGAAATGATTAGGCTCTAAGTGTCCCCTGCCCTACCCCAGCTGCTCACATCCCACATGCCTGGGACAACTGTCTTCAAAGTGTAGTTAAATGGCAAGCATCCATTTGCTTTCAGAATCTCAACCCATTAGTGCCTTCCGTGAAACTTTTTCTGACCAGCACCTTGCCCCTCAACCTGGCCAGGTTAGACTCTTCCTCCTGTGCACCCTTTATCCATGGGTAGCTCCCGAATGACCTCCCCAGCACTGTGTTTCATTTATTTGGGTATATGTGTCCTTTCTTCCAAGAAACTGAAAATCCTTTGAGGGAAGGAAACGTGTGCCATTTTTTTTTAACATCTTCAAGGCCTGGAACAGTGCCTGGAACAGAGTAGATAGTCAGGACCAGATGTCTTTTGAAAGAAATAGAAGAAAGCTGACCATCCTAAGCTGTTAGATGTTTGGAGCCTGGAGTTATTTGCTTGGATTTTTACCTTGACCTCTCTCCAGCTCTGATAACTTGTTTTCCTACTTTGGACATCTTCATAGTTTTATTGTTACTGTCTTGAATGAAATAGCTTTTTCAGTGTTCTGACATATTCCATGCTCATTGCAAAAATACTCAGACCATGCAGAAAAGCATGAAGAAGGTGTAAAAAAATACTTTCTATGAACCAGAAAATACCATTGTTAACATTCATTGTATATCCCAGCAATTTTCCATTTTATAAAACACCATACTTTGTAGGATTTTGTAAATAGGATTAGGATTTTGTAAAAGTCTGTTTTGAAACCCACTGTTTTGCTTAATGGTATACTTCAGATATCAGCATTTTGAAAAGTTGCATATAATTCTATTATATATCTAATCAATACTTTAATCATTTCCTAGTCTTAGACATTTGGATTTTTCTGCTTGTTTTTCTTTCTGTTACAAAGGTGTGATAAACATTGGTGCACACAGCTTTTTGTGCACATGCCTGATTGTTGTTTTAGAATACATCCCCAGAATTGGGATTGCTGGGTAACAGGCTATAGATGATTTTAAGGCAGCCATAGTTTTTGAGAGAGAGCAATTCAGAGATGGTAAATTGTCCTGCTTTATACTCTCACTTCTTTGCCTACCAGCTGGAATTGCTGCCAGTCTGTCTCATAAGGCATCCTTTCATCCCTGAACTACATTAAATTCTTACCAAGAGTACGTGCTCTGTCATGCACTGTTAAGCCATAGATCTAGAATACGGCAATGCCTTCAGACTTCTCATATAAACCATACGGTTTTGTAGGCTGGCTCTTGTCAGTTTCAATATCCTAAAGGATGTTGTTTCTTGGAGGTGATCAAAAGCTAACTCTCTCTCTTGAGGCAGAGAAAGAGACCAAGATTGTAGTCTTAAAGAAAAATAGGGTGGATGTGCCCTTTCTTCTTGGTGCTAATATTGAAAGGCCTGTGATACCTTCTGGGTGGTGGTAAGTTGAGAAGCGATAAAATAGCCATGTCAAAAAAGCCCTAGAAAGAGCTGCCCCCCCTTCACCTCTGATTATTAGGTACTCTTTCAAGAAACTTATTGTATAAAATTCCAAACATGCACCAAGTAGGAAGAATAACAAAATCTACCCCCACGAACCTATCAACCAGTTTTAACCGTCAACAAATGGCCAATTTTATTTTTTTGTGTACTCTCCTAAACTTTCCTCCCCAAATCACCTGATTGTTTTAAAGTGAAATCTCACAGTATTTTATCCCTAACCTATCATACACACACACACGTGTATATATACATGTATGTATGATCAGTTCTCCTTTAAAACCTCAATAATATTATCACAACTAAAATATGAGCAATTCGTTCATGTCAGATACTCATATTTCCCCCATTGCTTCATAAATTTCTTCTGCACCTGCTGTGCTCAAATCAGAATACTAGGAGCTATTGATTGTAAGTGAGGAGAAAAAGAAATGCTCATAGATAATCAACCTTGAAACAAGAAAAGGAGGCTTTTGCTATGGAGTCATTTGGGACGGTAGAAACACACACAGGGCAATCAGGCTAATCAGGATTTCCAGCCTAGCTCCCTTAACAATGGTCACGTCCCACTTATCCTCTCTAATAAACCAGTGCCAGCAGTGCGGTGTCACCCAGGAAAGCTATTTAAAGAGCTCGATGTGTTACAGCTTCTCCCTGCTGCTTTCCCCCTGGCTTTAGTTGGCTCGTATAAACATCACGAAAGCAGGCAAGTGTATCACTCAGTTGTCTTCTGAGCTTAGTACCACCCTTATCAGATTGGTATCAACTACCTTTACAGCAATTCTTTTAGGTGTTTCTAGGTGTATTAGTAGTTATTATCTTTTCAGTCAACGGATACCTGTCCTTGATGTGAATTGAATATTGGAAAATAAATCCAACAGAGCAGAAGGGAAAAATATATACGTGAGAACAGAATTCACTGCAACATAATACTTTAAGGAAAAAGGTTTGTAGTTGTCTTTTTATGTTTCTTATTACTTTTCTCACTTACAATAGAAAAAGCTTTGGGGCCGCCTGGGTGGCTCAGTCAGTTCAGCATCTGCCTTCGGCTCAGGTTATGATCATGGAGTCACAGGATCTAGCCCTGCGTCGGGCTCCCTGCTCCGTGGGGAGCCTGCGTCTCCCTCTCCCTCTGCCTGCCACTCCCCCTGCCTGTCAAATAAAATAAAATTTAAAAAAAGAAAAAAGTTTTGAAGGGAGATGGCGTTGGAGAAAAAGTATAAAATAAAAAATAAATCCCAGTAATTTATGCTTTAACTTCCTAGACGGCAGTGTATGGTTCTAAGAACTGCCAATCAATAATACTACTTTAGAAGCCGGTTATTTAAAGATCCTGGCAACACAATTCTGGCCTGACACATCTCTGGGACTCTTCCTTTCTCAGGCCCTCTCACAGAGCAGTCTCTCTCATTTCCAGGTTTCGTTTTGCCTCATGAGGAAATGAAGAGCAATCTGCTTCAATTCTTTGAGGACGTTATATCATAGTTTTTTTCTGAGCAACTGTCTGGCACCTAACTCCCCAGAGATTATTGATTTTCATCTGGGAACCTGGTTAAATAACAACTCCATGTGACATCAGAAACTTTGGATAGTCTTGGGGGAAGGGACTTCTGCTCCTCTGTCATAGCTGCCTCCTGCCTCATAGAGAGGAACAAATTCCATTCTGACTGGTGAGCGTCCAGACCTGTCTTGGTCCTGGTCACTGGTGGGCAGGATCCCATGAGAGGCGGTCAGTTCCTTCCTGTAGCTGGCCTTTGTGGTGAGCTGACCTCTGCGGGGTCTGGCTTCCTGGGCTGGCTTCCAGGAGCTGTTTTTCTGTCTCCTCTCCACGTGCTGCTCAGTGGGTAAGTTAGGCTGGGTCCACAGATTCACCCCCAGGTGGGCTGGTCTCAAGGTCCAGAAGAGGTTGGGTTGCCGGATGGAGGGGTGGTGAGATAAGGACAGTAGAAAGACCATGTAAGCCTACTTGCTTGGCCAGGTTCGGTATCGGGATGATGGGTGCTGGTACCCTAGCCCAGTGGTGCCTGGATACTTGAGCAAACTCACCCAGCCAGCGCGTAGGAGGGGCTGACTGTTGGGGGAGGCTTCTGGCTTTCTGGGTCCTTTGTACTAATGTCATCCTTCAGCATCAAAACCTCCTAACTAATGATTTATTTATATAAAATTTGTGGAAAGTAGACTTTAGAAAGGAAGCGTTTAGCTCTTTGGTAATAATTACTAAACAACACAACCTACTAATTACGTGTTCAAACAAGTGGGGAAGAAACACCCAAAGTACTATATCCTAGAGGAACAACGCTTGCTTGTTCATTTGTTTGTTAAATGTTTCTTAATAAACATGGCTCTTGATAAAGATTGGCTTGAAGATCTGTTTTAAGCTGTATTTTCTGGTCTAGACGTTTATCCAAAAGGGCCTATAAAGGGGAAAATACGTATCTATTTAATACTTCTTTAGTTCTATTAAAAAGCAAATGTAAAGAGGGAATATATACATTCATGGAAAACTTGAAATTAAGTGAGTTCTTTATAACTATGAAAAATGTTTCCTTTTCTAAAGAGTAAAAGTAAAGTTTTTGGACTTCGCGGTATTGTTGTGCTGTCCAGTATGGAAGCCGCTAGCCTTGTGTGGCTAGTGAGCTCATGCAGGGTGGCTGGTCCAATTTGGGATGTGCAGTAGAGGTAATATTTACACTGGCTTTTAAAGACAGTACCAAAAAAAAAAAGGAATATAAAAGATCTCATTTTTGTGTATTCATTGCATTTTGAAATGATAGTATTTTGGATATATTAGGTTAAATAACATTAATAAAACGATTTCTCCCTTTTTATTTTTACTTTTTAAAATGTGACTAGTAGGAAATTTAAAGTAATGTATGTGGCTTGCATTCTTCGTTGGCATTGCATTTCTGTTGGATAGCGTTGCACTAATATTTTGATGCTGTCATACTGTTTCTGTATTTGTTAATTTTAGTTCCACTTTGGTGTATTGAGGGCTTATTGTGTGCTAGCCAAGTAAGTCAAGATCCCTGCCATCCATAACCATATATATAATCCAAGAAAAGAAGGCAAGTAAAAAAAAAAAAAAAATTAGCATGCTGGGAGTGTCCAAAGAGAAGAGAAAACAAAACCTTGCTGGAGTTATGAGAGAGAAAGCACCTCCAGTTGCATTCAGGGAAACCTCTGCAGAGGGACCATTGATCATTACCTTGACGCTGGGGCAGGATCTACTTCGCACGTGTAAAATTTGCTTCTTTAAGTTATTTTGCAGTTCTACATAGCTGCTTTAGGGATTTCCATTTTGAACAGTGTTGGGAAAAGATCTGTGCCGTAGCCCGCTCCGTCTCTCTGCTATCACTCCCCGCTCGCTCACAAGTATTGTGACATTGAGTGTTGCCCGCGGAGCTGCGGGAGGAACTGCCCACCCCGTGTCCTATAATGAAGGACTGGCCATTAACAACAGCAGGCTGTGACGCGCTTGCAGTGGGTGACACTGGGAACACCTAGAGGTGACACGGTGCATTGTCTTTGAAGAATGTCATGATGCTGCCCTGCTGCCCAGCGCCCCCCACAGCCGTCCTGTTCGGCCGCCCCGGCAGGCGGGTTTTTTTTTTACCTCCACCTCCACCGTAAACCTGCCACTTACCTTCTCTCGGCATCTGTCGCTAATGCTAGGAATGACGAAACCTCTGGTCCTGGAAATGCATTTCCCTTTAGCACGGGCGCCTCCTAATGAGGTCCCTCCACCCCGCGGAACAAAAGCGCGCAGTAGGAGGCCCGCTGGTGGGAGGAGGCGCTGTTGTGGGAAAGCCTGGAAATGCAGTCCCGGTCGCTCGCAGGTGCCTCTTTGTCCTGGCATCTGTGCGGGAGAGGTCATCTTGCAGGTGAAGGCCGCACAGCTCTTTGGAGAGGGAGTTGGTTCTGTGCTGGAAAATCTCTTTCCCACCCCCCTCGTGTCCCTTTTTGTCTGGGTTGGCACAGGCTTGATTTTTCCTCCTTTGTAAATGGCAGAAACGCCATGATGGTAACATGAAAGCACAATAATACAAAACCAGCCCTAATCTCACCACCCTGCATCATCCAGTTTACTTTTTTTTTTTTTTTACGATTTTATTTATTTATTTGACAGAGAGAGCATAGCAGGGGGTGGGGGTGGTGCGGAGCAGAGGCAGAGGCTGAGGGAGAAGCAGATTCCCTGCTAAGCAGGGAACCTGATGTGGGGCTGGATCCCAGGACTCTGGGATCACGACCTGAGCCAATGGCAGACGCTTAACCGACTGCAACCACCCAGGCGCCCCACCAGTTTACTTTTTATATCCTCCTTTTCCCTCTCCTCATTGACACTTAACATTTCAAAAAATGTTGCTTCCAACCCTGGATATATACAATTCTGCCTTTTTTTTTTCTTTGTACCTAAGCTTACTTCATAAATGATTTCTACCTTGTGTAATATCTTCATGGTTATGATTTTCAGTGATGATTTAAGTGCCGGCTGGGCTGATAGATCAGATTGCTAACCCCTCTCGTGTTGTTGGCATTCAGATCTCCAGCTTCCCATTACTCTGGGTGATGGTTTAGTGAACATCCCCAGACACAGAGGTGTTTTCTTTTGTTGAGTTGTTTCTAGAGGATGCATTCTCCAGAAGTGGATTTACTGGACCCAGTGCTGTGAACACTTTACTTGATCTTATTAAATATTATCCCAATGCTTTCTGTGAGACCAATTTCTACAGCCTCTGGGGTTATTCGTGTCCTATTTGGCAATGAATTAATTTTTGATGGAATTATACATAACGGAAGCAATATTTAACATAATGTGTTTCTGATGGTATGGAAGTTGCCGGGAAGACTTTGGCATTGTAGGTGAGGACTGTTTAATTTGGGATATTGCCCATGTCAAAGGCTCCTCAGTGTACAACAGTAGTCTCGTGGCTTTTGGTCTTGCCTATTTGAGGGAAGAGATGATGGAAAACAGCCCTCTAAAGTGGTTTAATTCTGGCAGAATTTCTTCAGCACTAAATTTCCTTCCAGAAGATGTAACTTACTTGGAAAGTGAGTATGGGATGCTGGAGAGAACGTGCTTTTCCACTTGGATGTTTAGGACTGTATTTAGAGAAAATTCCTTAATGTTTTTAAAGTTAAGGATAGCCTCTTTTTTATATTCTATTGTCCCCACCCCATCCTATCACAAACACAACCCTAGGCAACAGTGTGTTCAGTACAAATATCAGAAATAGAGTATCTTGGTTGGCAGAACTACAGACAACGTATGTGTTACTGCTCTTCTCACATTTATGCATCCGTTTGATGGAGAGTAATTTTCTTCTTAGACGAGTGAAGTTATACTCTTCCCCAACTGCTTGAGAATGATTGTAATTCTAACACAGTAGTGACAGCATCTAACAAAATCTGTTTTACTTAACACACACTTATGTAAATGCCCTACCCTATGTTTATCCATTTACTTTAATCCCCGGTACCACCCTAAGAGGTAACTACTATTGTCCTACCCTTCTCTGCATTCCACAGAGGAGGAATCTAGAGCACAGAGAGGTTAAGTCACTTGCTCAAGGTCACATAGGTGTAAGTAATCTGTGGACCTAGGATTCAGACGAAGGCAGTAGGGCCCTAGAATCCTTGCTTTTAGCCATTTGCTGTGTTGCCACCTACGTTTTGGTTCCTAACAGGAGTTGAGAATGTCCATGTGCACAGCATTTTCTAAATTAGAGTTGCTCTGGGGTACAAGTCCTTTGAGTTATTCCCTGATAAAGGGGTTTGTTGTCAATTAAATGTAGGAAGTGTTGCTCACATTCTCTGCCTCTTGGAGACCACCCCCCTCTCTCATCAACAATCCTGCAGTGAATAAGCACTCTTAGTTTTGTTTACTTGGTCTTTACCATTAGCAACCCACTGGGCTGAGACTTAATTTTGGGAACTGCTGTAGAAGGTAGCTATAACCTGGGCTGTTCTTGAAAGTGGAGGGTTGTTTGTTTGTTTGTTTCCTCTCTGTTGCTTGCTCCTTGCACTGATACCGGATTTTTGTATGAAGGTCAGAATTAGGTCTTCTATTGCTCTAATGTCCCTCTGAGAGACACTCCGGGGTATTCCATAGAACACAATGCAAGTGTTCTCAGGGTGTGTTGCATTTGCTAGGAGATATTGTCGGTTCAACTTCGGGATGTGTTAGTGTACTCTTAATCTACATGAATCTGTCCACAGAGAAAAGGATTATGTTGCCTTTTTTTTTTTTTAATAAAAGCATGTGTCCACCCTGCTCTTCTGTGTCTTAAAAGTGGAGAGATTTATGTCTGCTGCTTGGATTTCTAAATCCATAGGTACATTCAACCATATTAGAAAGCTGTCTTCTAAGAATTGTGATTAGATTTTTTTTTAATCTTTTTTTTTTTTTTTTAAGATTTTTTTTTTTTTTTAATCTTTTTTTTTTTTTTTAATCTTTTTTTTTTTTTTTAATCTTTTTTTTTTTTTTTAATCTTTTTTTTTTTTTTTAATAAAAGCATGTGTCCACCCTGCTCTTCTGTGTCTTAAAAGTGGAGAGATTTATGTCTGCTGCTTGGATTTCTAAATCCATAGGTACATTCAACCATATTAGAAAGCTGTCTTCTAAGAATTGTGATTAGATTTTAAAAGGTGCATCGTGAAGGTAACTTTTCTCATCTTCAAGGAATGACAATTCTGTTTCCTTCTTTCCACAACATATACTTTTTACTCCTTTTTTCTTGTTTCGCTGCATCGGATAGGACCTCCAGGATGATCTAAAATAATGAGTGAGTGAATGAATAAATTAAGTAAAGGGGTATTTCTTCTGGTACTTATTGTCTCATTTTTATGATTATATTTGGTCTGATTGTCCCTCTCTACCTGTCCCTGTAAGTCCTACCTGACCATGAAAGGAGCTGCTAACATGTTTCTTTTGAGAAATTCATCATAATTGGACCAAACTATATACAGGCACTCCTTAGGGAACACAATCTATTTATTCCACCCTCAACCAACTCACTGTCTAGTAAGAGAGACAGACAGACACGTGTGTGCAGGTGTCCACATACACACACAATGATAGTACAACTGAGAAGTGATTGACCAGTGCTCAAGGTTTATTGAGCAATAAACACCTTTAAGGTTGAGGCAGATTTTGCAAAATAGTTCCATTTTCCAAAAAATAAAAATTTTTTGTGTTGAATATCCAAACTCTGTTTTGTTCTATTCAGCTCTTTAGTTGGCAGAGCCAAAAAGGAAAGAAATTAGAAATTCGTTACGTACAGAAATGATCGATTTCAAATGATATCCCCTTCAGGTAAAACATAATGCCACACACAAAACACTCTTCTCTTGATTTGCAAATTATTAGAGTTACAAAATTATTTTAATTTGAACTTAAAACTAGCATCATAAAGAAAGAAGGTCCAAGAAATTCTAAATTGAAGACATTAAAATAAATGAACTATACTTACAATTCTGTTGATGGTCCTTAGCTCTGAAAGGTAAATGTCTGTAATTTACCTAAATTGTCTTGAAAGGAAAAGAAATAAGAGAATTTCTTTTTTGGATGTCTGGCATTTTCCTAATAACCTGACTGTAGAGTGATTAAATTACTACTATAATCCCATAGCTGTTATTTTCATTTCAAGAGTGTGGTTTAATTCCAGCTGAAGCTTATATTTCAAATGAGTTTTTGTGTAATATATGTAATAAATCAATACTTAGCCATAGGGTCTGAGGATCAAAATTATTTTAGACTAATCAGTACATTTTTCTTAAATATGGTCAGTTGTTCTTCCTAGCTTATTACTCAGGAAAATGGAAGAGGGAGGGAAGATAAAAGAAACTATGAAAATAATTACAAGCTGGAAACAACAGATGTTGGTGAGAGTGTGGAGAAAGAGGAACCCTTTTACACTGCTGGTGGGAACACAAGCTGGCACACCCACTCTGGAAAACAGTATGGAGATTCCTCAAAAAGTTAAAAATAGAGCTACCCTACAACCCAACAATAGCACTACTGGGTCTTTATCCAAAGGATACAGAAATGGTGATTTGAAGGGGCACATGCACCCCAATCAACAATAGCCAAATTATGGAACGAGCCCAAATGTCTATTGACTGATGAATGGATAAAAGATGTGATGTATATGTACAATGGAATATTACTCAGCCATCAAAAAGAATGAAATCTTGCCATTTGCAACAACATGGATGGAGCTAGAGAGTATTAGGCTAAGCAAACTAAATCAGGGAAAGACAAATACCAGATGATTTCACTCATGTGGAATTTAAGAACAAAAGAGATGAACATAGAAGAAGGGAAGGAAAAATAAAATAAGATAAAAACAGAGAGGGAAGCAAACCATAAGAGACTCTTAACAGTAGGGAACAAACCGAGGGTTGCTGGAGAGGAGGTGGGTGGGAGGAATGGGATAAATAGGTGATGGGTGTTAAGGAGGACGCTTGTGATGAGCACTGGGTGTTATATGCAAGTGATGAGTCACTAAATTCTACCCCTAAATCTAATACTACACCATATGTTAACTAACTAGAATTTAAATAAAATCTTGAAAGAAAATAAAACAAAACAAAAATAATCACAAATGTTCAATAGGTTTTTTTTACTTGCTTTAATTTTCTTTGACTTTTTATTCGAAATATAAATATTATGTAAACACTTTAGGACAATTAAAAAGATACAGGGAGGTAAAAATTGGGAAGTAGAAATGTCCCATATCTCCTCTCTCCAGAATAACTACTGTTAACTAATGGATCTTATATTATTCCAACATCTTTATAAATTTGATTGTTAAATATTTAATACATATAAAATAATGCATATAACAAAAATAGGTGATGACACATTCTAATAAAATGAACACCCATGAGGTCACCGTCCCCCTAATGGCACTTTACTAATGTGTAAAATTCCCTTGGTCACAGCTGCTGTCATTCTAGAAGAAGCCATCCTCTTAAATTTTGGTTTTGTCATCCAGCTAATATTCTTTATGGTTTTACTGCAGACATTCTTTGGTTTGCTTAATTTTGCTTGGTATTGAATCAATGAAATATTTATAAAAATGCTGTGTATATTTTCCTGTGACCTGATCTTTTCTCTTAACATTTATGTTTCGAAATAGCTACTTAAAACTGCTGTGAGTTCTGAAGGTAGAAAATAATGGCCTATTCAGATCCAGAGAAATCTCTGGTGTCTCTCTTCACCTTATAAGGAAAAGACACCAATCCTACTGGATTAGGGCCCCATCCTCATGACTTCATTTGACTCTGTTGGTCTTTAAAGGCCCTATGTCCAAATATTGGAGGTTAGCGCTTCAACATAGGAATTTTGTGGGGACATGATTTAGTCTGTAACAGGTTGCTTGTACTAAAGTCCTACTGTACATTGCAGGGAGTTCAGAGATGACAAAACTCACACCTTTCCTCTGGAGGTTATAGCCCATGTGGGTTTCCTGGCTTTTTCCTGATAATAAAACTAAGATTCCCCGGAAGAGAGCTCTCGGGGAGCCCTCCCAGAGAGTAACTTTGTGAGCATGCAGAGCTGAGCCTTCAAACCAGGAAGTAGAGGGGCCAAGTGAGAGGCACATCAGCTTTCCCCTGTGTTGGTGGTGGTGGTGGGGGCACTCCTGGACTTTAATCCTGAGTCTTAGAAGTGGCTGCCCTGAAAGCCAGCTGTTGCTGTCACAATAGGGTAACTGGCTGCATCAAAGAAATCTACAGCAGTCGGACCATTTTTATAGACGTCTCCCCTTCAGGAACATCACAGCGCTGACATCTCTCCTGTTTTAGTCAAAGAGGAAAGAGAAATCCAGACAAATGTTTTGGTAAAGGGATTGAGAGTGCCCTCAAAGAGAGAACAAGGAGGTGATTCTCTTAGCATCATTGTCATCTTGTCTTGTTGGAACTCTCGGGGACTCCAGGTGATTGTACATAGCCACAAGAAAAGTCAGTAGGAACCTAGGAAGCTAAAAATTAACAACCATTTGGGACTGAGTTATTGATAATTGTCACCCTATGGAAAGCTAGCCTATTCCAGAGTTCTGTGATGGGGATGTTTTCACGGTAGCAGCAGTTTTCAATTTTTTTTTTAAACTATGACACCATGATGCATTTTACCAAGAAATCCAAGATATACCCTTGACATCATAAATCTGAAATAATAGATTTATGAAGCAGTATGTTTAATATGTGTGATTTGCTCTGACATTTTCTCCTTTTTTTTTGTTTTTTTGTCTTTTAATTTTTTAATTTTTTTTTGTTAAGTAAGCTCCATACCCAGTGTGAAGCCCAATGTGGGGCTTGAATTCACAACCCTGAGATCAAGACCTGAGCTGAGATCAAGAGTCAGATGCTCAACTGACTGAGCCACTCAGGCACCCCACACTCTGATATCCATTCTACTCGATCACATTTTATTTTTTTTAGATGCTAGTTATGATCTAATAAATGTAATTTGTGAACCAGCACATAGTAGATTAGTGTTTCTCTAGTAGGGTTTCTTTTGGGGGGAATTCATTCAAAAAACGAATTCCCTGTGATGAATTCAGGGAGAGCTGGAGGACATCAAAATCTCACTTTTTACCATTCTTATGTTCTGATCAGCTCGAAACTCCCCCTGAAAGATACTGTAAGAGTATGTGATGTTTATTTGTGCAACAGATATTTTTTGACCCCGGCTCTAGGCCAGATACTTTGAGAGGCACTAGTGAAAAATTTTCTAGACTGGTGGCATGTACATTAAAAGTATGCAGAACATGGGGTGCCTGGGTGGCTTAGTCGTTAAGCGTCTGCCTTCGGCTCAGGTTGTGATCTTGGGGTTCTGGGATCGAGCCCTGCATTGGGCTCCCTGCTCAGTGGGGAGTCTCCCTCTTCCTCTGCCTCTTCCCCCTCTTCACCCCCCAATTCGTGCTCTCTCTGTCTCTCAAATAAGTAAATAAATAAATAAAATCTTAAAATATATATATATATATATGTAGAATGTAATTTACAAATGATATTTTAAAACTTATCCTTACTTAGTCCAAAGGAGTCTGTTTGGCACTCTGCTGCCTCTCCCCCAACCGACGCTGATGATACAAATGTTTAACTTTGGTGTCTCTGAAGTCCCAGTCCTAGGCTCTCTGTCCTGTGTGCTCCAGGGGAGTTTGGGTCAGTAGAGATGACTCAGGCCCTGATTTTACCTCTCCCTGAGGGCATGATCGCACGCAAGTCAACTAATTTAACATGTCTGCAATGAAATTGAGATGCTAAGCACTGGCTGGTGGAGTGGGAGTGAAGATGAAATGAGATCCTATCTGTGAAAACAGTCTGCACACTGTACCCACCCCCCAGCGCCCTCTGCGTGTAGACCATTGTGTGAAGTCCTACCTCTCTCCTAGACCTCTCTTCCTGCCACATGTCCTGTTCAGTCCACATAGGACTGGAGACCTTTAGGCATCTAGGGGGTGGAAAGTTCTAGACTGAACAGTTCTTTCCAGTTGGAAAAAGCCAAATTTGCTAATTCTCCTGCAGTCAAATAGGCTGACTCACCTTGAATATGTCTATTTCTGCAGTGATTTCAGTGAACATTAAGATCACCATTAAATCATTTGTTAGATAGATACACAAGGTCACAAGACCCTCAAAGGCACATCTCATGAGACAGTTCCCATCCCATCTGTGGTAGGCAGAAAGATGCCCCCTTCCCAATTCCTGGAACCTGAGTATGTTATATGACAAGAGGGAATTAAGGTGTTAATCAGTTGACCTTCAAATAAGGAGAATATCCTGGATTATCCCCCTGGGCCCAGTGCAATCACAAGGGTCCTTAAATGGGGAAGAAGGAAGCAGGAGAGTCAGAACCAGACCTGAGAAAGACTCAAACCAGACCGTTGCTTTGAGGGTGGAAGGAGGAGCTGAACCAGGAAAAGTGGGTGGCTTCTAAAAGCTGGCGAAGGCAAAATGGACTCCCCCCAGAGACTCCAGGAAAGAAGCGCAGTGCTGCTAACACCTTGGCGTTAGCCCAGTGAGACCCCCAGAAGACTTCTGACCCACAGAGCCGTAAGATAATAAAGTTGTGTTGTTTTAAGCCATTAAATTTATGGTAATTTGTTACAGCAGCAATAGGAAACGCATACATCATCCCACTATTATTTAAGTTTTTTCTGTGTCCCATTTTTATGGTTTTGCAGCAGAATGCCCAACATGGAACATAATTGCAAGTGTCTGGATATTATTTAATTTTATACAAAGAAAAAACACACGTATTTGCTGGACATGAATATAGGGTGAGAAAAACAGTAATGTTTGAAGGGCCCATTTTCACATTAACAACCAAATATCCAAAATACAGATGAAAATTTTATATGAAATGGAGACATTATGTATACGGTCCTTGCTTCTAAAATAAAAGAATTAGGTGCTCACTTTGTAGAATATTAATTAAATAGTATTTTTTTTTCAGAATTCAGAATTGTTGACCTATGTAATTCTTTTGGCAGAAAAGACTTTTTAATCTTTTTAAAATAAAGATTCAATGACAAAGCACATACAGTTATATCCCACTGTTCCCTTACATTCATGTTTCAAGACTAGTCGCTGCTTTTATTGTTAGAAATCTGTGGCAGGTTCAGCTTTTGGATCATCAAAAATGGAGACCAGAGGAAGTAAAGTAAATTAAAGGGATTATTTTATTCTCTTGAATGAGAACATCCTAGACATGTTTGCACTTTGCCCAAAAAGAGTGGATAGTTAATACCCTTCACTTACCTAAAGGCTCCTTGAAAATGAGCTCAACAGATTGCCTTCACCAAGTAATGGGAATTTCTTCCTCCTGAATTCCCTGAGATTGGGTCTCCCCTTCATCTCTGTACCCCGTGCATAGCCCCTGCTTTCATGGCTGCATGTAGGATGGTCCCGGGGCATTGAGGCAGCAGAATGATTGCAGATCCTGTGGAAAACAAGTGGGAGGGAACACGGCGGCTCATCCTGCCCTACTTCAAGCTTGGCTCAGACCAATACAGAAACAATTAAGGTTGGTAGCTGCCCCAGAATCTGGCTGCTTGGTCAGCTTTATTGAGCCATACCCTTCAGGTACCTCGTTTGAGTGTTCCTTGGAAAGCTCCTCTGCTGATTTTGTGATTTTTCCCATTTGCCTTCTCTGCAGCTCAATTTTCAGTATTCCCCAAAGATGTCTTTTTATTTTGAGGATACTTTGTGCTTCTCAGACCTCAAAGGAGATGGTTTTCCTGATGATTTATGTCTCCTCATTCTTAAACCCACATCGTGTGGACACCCTTTGTCCGATAACCTGCTCAGTCTTGCCATTTTCTATTTAAAGCTTACAGTCCGGTGATCCGGTGACGTGGGCAAGGCCTTATCTGTGAATGTGTCATGGTAAGCGCAAGAAAGCCCTCTGATCTGTTTTAAGAACCTTGGAAATCAAAACTTAAAACATGCCTCGTCCTTTTCTTCCATCAACAAAGGCAGAAAGTAATACAGAGGCTCTTCCCTGTCTGCCAGGAGAATCTCGAGTGGCTCTTCCCCATCACAGGGCTGGCCCGCCTCTGCCGCTTTGCAAGCTTCCTGTCTCCTTTCTGACAGTTACTTGAAGTATGAAATGAAGTTTATGTCTAGCCACTTCTATGGCAATGTCAATCAGGGAATTGATACTTTTACTTTCTAATTACAAACTCTCTTGGAGAAAGGGTTTAACAACTATTCAGTTGGTGCTTTGTCAGTAGAAAGGGAAACATTGGTGAACAAGAGTGGAGCCCAGGCTGAGAGTCTAGGGGGAGAAAGAGATCACTTCAGAGGCTATTACAGTGTGTTATGGGAGGGCAATTACAGGGGTGGGAGCACAGGGAAGACATCTGGCCCAGCACAGGGCAGATGGGGCGGGGCGGCTGTGTTGGAGGAAGCTTCACAGAGGGGTGAAATACCCAGGAAATTCATTACCAGTCTGTAACAGAACAGGGTAGCTTTATATCATCGTAGCACATATAAAAAACATGGCACTGTCGTGATGGAGATCAAAAGTGCTGGTCGCCGAGGTGGGGTTGACTGGAAAGGGACACAGTGCAAATGCCCTCTCTCTTGTTTTCGGGGACTGTTCCATGAGGGTACGTGATTGTCAGGATCATCTGGAGGAGTACTTGAGATTGCATTTATTATATGCAAGTACAAAATAGGATTTATTGTGAGAAAGCTCTCTGTACTAACATATGGAAAGATCTTCAAGATACATGAAGTGAAGAAAGCAAGGTGGAAGACAGGTGTATATCACCTATCACCTTTTCATGGCGTAAAGGGAGGAAACTAAGAATTTGTCTGCTTCTGTATGTACAGAGCACTCTGGAAAGACAGGTGAGAGACCCATAGCAGTGGTTGGCTTATGAGTTGGGGAGGAATGGAATGGAGGGCAGGGAGGGAGATTTCTCAGTGTTTGAACCATTGTAAACATATCTCATATTTTTGGCATTTGAACCATTGTAAACCTATCTCTTATTCACAAATTAAATAAACAGGAAACACTTTGAAACAACACTAAGGAGGTTTTAGGCTAAGACATACACAATTTCATTATTCTTTATAGCAGGTTATTTACTAGTTCAATGTTTTTTGTTTTGTGTTGTTTTGTTTTGAGAGAGAGCATGAGCCAGCAGGGAGGTGGGGGAGGGGCAGAGGGAGAAGAAGAGAGAATCTTAAGCAGACTCCACACTCAGCACGGAGCCTGACAGGGGGCTCCTCTCATGACCCTGATATTGTGACCTGAGCGGAAGTCAAGAGTCCGATGCTTACCTGACTGAGCCACCCAGGTGCCCCTATCAGTTAAATGTTTTCAAGCAAGCCCCACTCAGCTCTGCTCTGGCAGCTAGCCGGGACAGACGTGCCACCTCCATGCTGGGCACACCCATAGTGGGCTCCTGTCAGCCAGCATGGCTCTCCTTCCCTCCCAGCTTGCCACTTCCATGCTCCATCAATCTCTTTGGTACTTCAGAGGAAGCATCATTTGCCATCTGGATAGTGGTCTGTAGGAGACATGGCCTCAGTTATAGCCTTTTCTTAAAGGGTCAGCATCCTCTATAGAGACTAGAATACTTGGAACAAATGTAAGCAAGGGATATTTTGTGAACAAGATTTTTGACTTGGATTATTACATAGGGCCTGTTACGTCTTGCCTGTCTTGGGGGTGGGCTGTGCATGCCGGTGACCTCTTCACTGAACTCACCATGTCTTTCTAAAAGTCAGGATTGTGCAGGACAGAAATCCTGGCCCTCTCTCCCCTCATCTCAATGCCTCCTTTGTATATGCGGACACGTGGCAATGCCTTTTATGGTTGGTGGGCCAGCAGAAACACTGCTCGTCTTCTTGGATTCCTCTTCCTCCTCAGGTTTTTTAATTTCTCTGAGTCCCAGGTTCTCCTCTGACTGGTCTTACAAGGAGCGAGGCTGAGACGGCTGCTAGCTGCAGGACATCTTTAATAAGTACCTTGCAGATTCTGTTACTTCACGTTTCTTACTTTTTCCCTTTACATTTTTTACCTTTCAAATGAATACGATACTGCATTTTTTTATGGGACTCTGGGGAGAATGAAGAATAGTTTCAGAGTGCTTGTGTATTCCGGCAAAGAGACTTACAAAAAGAGCATCTCACATTGCTTATGTGTATTGTCACTTGAGTGCTTTGACTCTCTGCCTTGCAACACACACAAGATGATTTTGTATTATATTCTTAGCTGTTTAAATGCAAATGTCATGTCAAAAGAACCTAAGTAAAAATAATTCTTGGCCCCTGCTGAGTTTCAGTCCCATGCCTTCTTCATCTTGGGTCGCCTGCTTATACTGTTATCCCCTAAAACTCAGTGCGTACAGACTGGCAGTGGCTTCTCAGAAGACTTTGTTGAGAACGTTAAGGCCATATTTGAGCTGTCCTTGGGCCGTGTGGGCAAGTGTGCTGTGATCCATTAGTGGTATCTGCCATGGGGTGTGAGAAAGAAGTGGGGCATAGTTCTAGATATCTGCCAGACCTGCCTTAGATAACCCTACTCTAAATTTTTTTGTATCTCATACAGTGCCTAGTGCTTTTTAACTAATATGCTGAATAAATATTTGCTTATGTTGCTCTTTTATTTTATTTATTTATTTATTCTTTAGTTTGCTCTTCTGGAAACATGATTATTTAAATAAACAAGTCTACCCACAAGAGCATGGCTACTGGCACTGCAGCCCATTTTTGCAGAGCTTATTTATTTATTTATTTAAGAGAGAGCAAGAGAGCATGGTGGGGAGGGACAGAAGGAGACAGAGAATCTTAAGCAGGCTCCATGATCTGCGTGGAGCCCGACATGGGGCTTGATCTCACGACCCTGAGATTATGACCTGAGCTGAAATCAAGAATCAGATGCTTAACTGACTGAGCCACCCAGGCACCCCATTTTTACAGAGTTTAAATAGCACAATAGAGCACACTAAGGTTTAATTTCTATGCTCTCTCCGTCCTTAAAAGAACCTTGGCTAAACTCCTTTGCTTCATAGTTTGAGCTCTGTGCAGTAGATGTCAGCGCTCTCCTCTGATGGCTCCTGAGCAGATGAGAACACATCTTTATTATCATTCTTAGCAGCCCTGATGAGTACGCTGGAGTGTTTCCAAGGCCTGTTATACAAAGGTGGCTTGCTGTTTAAAGCAGCAGTTTTAATGGCTAACTATTGATCAGACGCCATGTATCTAGGTAGTGTTCCAACTCTTCACATATATTAGCTGATTTAATTCTCACAAACCTTATGCAATGGTTACTATGATTATCTTCACAGCTCAAGCTCAGAGAGGTTAAGTATCTTGCCCAAGGTCACACAGCTGCTAAGTGGTAAAGCCAGGTTTTCAGCTTTTGGCAGGCTGACCTTAAACCTGTCTAATCAGTGAGGTTCACTGAGCCTTTGAGTAAAAGGCAGAGACTTGCATGTTGTTGGGAAGTTCCTTCTCTGGGCCCCGATTTCTCCAAATGAAGGGTTGGGCAGGATGGTTAAGATCCTTCTGAGTCCTAGCTTATTTGACTCTAAGTTACATATTGAAAATATCTTTAAATGGCCTATCTAGTCCCCTCCATGAAATTTGACCAATACTCTATGCATGTGCCAGGGATGCACAGATTGAAGCAAAGACTTGAACAGGCTCTCAGCACACACCAGAATTATAGCTTGTCAAGGGGGAGGAACTTATTTTCCCAAACAATTAGAGGACACTAGTAATTATGTTTAATTACATATTGAATGGTTTTCCTGTTGTGTCAACCCATTGTCTTAATTGTGCTTAAGAGCAGCAGGCTATTATTTTGAGGTCTGTGAGGCTTAAAATTGCTTTTTGTTCTCAGCGTTGAGGGCACAGTAGAGTTAAGAGCACGGGCTCTGGACTCAGACACACTTGGTACAGACCCTGGATGCTTACTGGAAATCCCCGGGCTGCTCCTTAACTGCTCTCAACGTTGGTCTCCTCACATTGGAAATCATAGTGGCCTCAGCCTCGTGAGGGTATTGTGAAGATCGCAGGCCATGTATACGAGGTGTCTAGTGCAGCATTTGGCCTGTAAACTTCTCAGACATTGGCTGTCATTTTGTCTATTACTGATGGTTTAGATGTCAATGATGGGCAGCTTCTGGACACATTCCAGGCTCAAGCTCTGATGGGCAGCCCTAGCCAGGGTGGATCTGAGCTTTAGCCTCCATGAATTGCTGCTGTTGTATACTAATTCTGACATTTCAGGTGTTTTTTGTCTACCTGGTTTCAATTGAATGTCTACGATCTCATCTTCTAAGGATAGGTAGAGTGGAGCTAAGAAATATGGTCAACCATTGAAGAAGTCATAACTGTGAGTCGCGTGAGGAGAACCATGGAGGAGTAAGAACTAATCCTAGTATTTAGTTGCGAAATTCTCTTGGTTGTTGATAATTTTAGGCAGCACACAAACATGGCCTTAGGTGACATTTAATTGCATAGTGACAAGTTATTTCCTTTTTATTCCCTTTCAGGCCTTATTCTGTCACAGAGAAAGCCTCCGTTTGGTGCTAGTCTTTAATCTCTAATACTTTGGAATTTCCCTTTTAACAAAAGGAAAGAACAGGTCTTAAGTTTGGAGCCCTTGGCAGGCAATGGTATCTAGCTAGAACTCATTCATATTGCTTTGTTTTCATTGTATTTATTTTTAGTGCCTTCTCTTAGAGCATGTGATGCTAACTTTTCACTGATCATAGTAATACAGAAGTTTCATTGAAAGTATACTTCAGGAAAAATGAATTGACTTAAAGAAAAATGCTAAAGCAAGAGTTCGTGGACGGTCCAGGGTGATGGCAAAAATTGTGATGATAGCACAGAAATCTCTGAGTTGGGACGCAGTGGTTGAGAGAGTGAAGGGGAACAGAAGAAGCTTTTCCCTAGGGAAGACCAGCGTTCAGAAAGAAGAGCAGGAGAGACGTCAGAAGGCTCCAGGAGAAGGCAGAGCTGCCAGACTGAGCCTCACAGAAAGGGGGAGACAGGCAGGAGGGCGAATGTTGCAGAGAGGGCAGTGCAGTGACGGGGCCCGCGGGGGGTGAGGGGGAGCTATTGGCATTGCTGATGGGACCGCTGTGGGGTCTTTGCTGCCACCAGTTTAGCAAAAGGAACGAGTCCGGGGAAGGAAGCAGGGACTTTATTCTACTTTTTCCCTGAGAACCCTGGTGCATAGTTGAAGTAGAAACAAGGTGGATGGGAGGATTTTTTGTTTTTTAGAATAGCAAAACTGTGCACATGTTTTTAGCTAATGGAGGAGGAATTGGCAAAGGCATGTGTGAGCAAGATAGATGGAGCCAAGGTCCGGGCTGTCCTCGGATGGAGGGGAGCGAGAACAAAGAGGAAGGAGCGAGGACGGAGGAGACAGCAGGACATCACCTCTTCTCCCACCAGTCGATGCTACAAGTAAATTTTATCTAGTTCTTGATGTTTAAATAATTCAGCAGAAAAGAAGGGAAGAGAGCAAGTCCTAGTGCCTGGAGGGAAGCAAATGGCTGTGAAGGTGGAGACCAAGGGGATCAAAGCAAACACTGGCTCATTGATCTTCTGCAAGTCCCGGGGAGGGGGTGCTCAGAACCAACCTGCCTTACTGCAGGGCGGGGGAGCTCTCAGTGTGACATTGCTGGGAACGGGGAAGGACAATGAAGTAGCAGCGGCTCTCAGACCCACGGAAGGGGAATTAGAGGAAAGCCACCTGTTGGAGGCCCTCGGTGCTGTCTAGTGAGACTCCTTTAATAAGGAAGCCCAGTAGAGAGAGTTGTGCCCTGAAGAGGGGCTTATTGGCCTTCAGGGGGAAGCGGGAGGTCTCCTCCACTGGTGTCACAGAGACTACCTTCCCCCAAAGAGATGGCCTGTGAGGGACAGGCTGGGCTGCTTCAGCGAAGGCACTGGCTGTCTGTCGTGAAGGCCTTGGGCTTCAGACACAGGAGGTGCTCACGTGCCCACGTGTGCAGCTGTGGTCACGGCAAGGGCCCAGCTCACCAGACGACGACTGGACCCCAAGCTTTGCCCATTAACCTAGAGGGCTGAGGTCTCTTCTTGTCTGATGGCTGTGCCCGTGTGTTTGTGTCCCTGGCTAAGTCAGATCATGGAGCATGTGGGAACACGGTGGCCATTGGGGCCATAAGTCCTTCGGAACTCTCTAATCTAGGGAGAAAAGGAAAGTCCTTTTCTGTGTGTGGCCCTAAACCTAGAGCTTCCTGACCTCATATCCCGGCCTGTGGGCACCAGTGGAAGGTGGGGGAGGGGAAGGTGAGGAGCTGACAGATGTGCAGCTGGCTTTCGTGGCTCGGGCGGCCCTGAAGGAGGCAGGTGAGGAGGCCGGTGTAGAGAGCCCTGTCCTTCACATCGTACCGTGTGGCTCAGAGGTGGTGAATGGTTAGAGACCTGGACTGTGTATGCGGCTGGAGCCACTCTGCAGTCTCTCTTAAGGTAAAGGTAATTTCCTGTCATCAGACTCAGCTGCACATCAACCTCCCGGTCTCCACGCCGAAGTCTTTTGGCCTGCCTCTGACTCCATCAACCTCCCAGTCTCCACGCCGAAGTCTTTTGGCCTGCCTCTGACTCCATCAACCTCCCAGTCTCCACGCCGAAGTCTTTTGGCCTGCCTCTGTCTCCATCAACCTCCCAGTCTCCACGCCGAAGTCTTTTGGCCTGCCTCTGTCTCCATCACCCTCCCAGTCTCCACGCCGAAGTCTTTGGGCCTGCCTCTGTCTCCATCACCCTCCCAGTCTCCACGCCGAAGTCTTTTGGCCTGCCTCTGTCTCCATCAACCTCCCAGTCTCCACGCCGAAGTCTTTTGGCCTGCCTCTGACTCCATCAACCTCCCAGTCTCCACGCCGAAGTCTTTTGGCCTGCCTCTGACTCCATCAACCTCCCAGTCTCCACACCAAAGTCTTTTGGCCTGCCTCTGTCTCCATCACCCTCCCAGTCTCCACGCCGAAGTCTTTGGGCCTGCCTCTGTCTCCATCACCCTCCCAGTCTCCACGCCGAAGTCTTTGGGCCTGCCTCTGTCTCCATCACCCTCCCAGTCTCCACGCCGAAGTCTTTGGGCCTGCCTCTGTCTCCATCACCCTCCCAGTCTCCACGCCGAAGTCTTTGGGCCTGCCTCTGTCTCCATCACCCTCCCAGTCTCCACGCCGAAGTCTTTGGGCCTGCCTCTGTCTCCATCACCCTCCCAGTCTCCACGCCGAAGTCTTTGGGCCTGCCTCTGTCTCCATCACCCTCCCAGTCTCCACGCCGAAGTCTTTGGGCCTGCCTCTGTCTCCATCACCCTCCCAGTCTCCACGCCGAAGTCTTTGGGCCTGCCTCTGTCTCCATCACCCTCCCAGTCTCCACGCCGAAGTCTTTGGGCCTGCCTCTGTCTCCATCACCCTCCCAGTCTCCACGCCGAAGTCTTTGGGCCTGCCTCTGTCTCCATCAACCTCCCAGTCTCCACGCCGAAGTCTTTTGGCCTGCCTCTGTCTCCATCAACCTCCCGGTCTCCACGCCGAAGTCTTTTGGCCTGCCTCTGTCTCCATCAACCTCCCGGTCTCCACGCCGAAGTCTTTTGGCCTGCCTCTGTCTCCATCAACCTCCCAGTCTCCACGCCGAAGTCTTTTGGCCTGCCTCTGTCTCCATCAACCTCCCAGTCTCCACGCCGAAGTCTTTTGGCCTGCCTCTGTCTCCATCAACCTCCCGGTCTCCACGCCGAAGTCTTTTGGCCTGCCTCTGTCTCCATCAACCTCCCGGTCTCCACGCCGAAGTCTTTTGGCCTGCCTCTGACTCCATCAACCTCCCGGTCTCCACGCCGAAGTCTTTTGGCCTGCCTCTGACTCCATCAACCTCCCGGTCTCCACACCGAAGTCTTTTGGCCTGCCTCTGTCTCAGATCTTCGCAACCTACTTAGTTGCTGCTTCTGCCATTTACATGAAAAGTTTTGGCTGGCCTGGCTTTTCTTTTATTTCAGCATTGCCCACGGTCACAGACATGGAATTGATCCGGAAAAGCATTCTAGTGTTTAC
Organism: Ursus maritimus; assembly: GCF_017311325.1. Lineage (NCBI taxonomy): Eukaryota > Metazoa > Chordata > Mammalia > Carnivora > Ursidae > Ursus > Ursus maritimus. The sequence goes on along the minus strand of NW_024423343.1, from coordinate 78,573,365 downwards.
CAGGCTGAAAATTAGACTTTTCAAGGCAGCTCAGATGGTTACTTGTGGAATCACTATGCACATGCGTTTTGCTCTGGAGACGGAGGGGGTGGATAAGTCCTGGCTCCTTCCCTCTAGAGAGTTGCCACTCAATCGGGGAAAAGACAAATTCTCAAAGACAGAAAATAACCAGAAAAGCAAAAAAAAACTACAGTGGGTGGGATTTGAAATGGCCCTTGAAGAAAGAGTGGGGTTAAGAGGAGGCACTTGTGGTTCGGCAAACAATTATAGGGGACACCAGAACTCTCCAGGGTCCAGCAAGATCCCACTGTCTGGACATTCCTTATCTCATTCTTTATCTTCATCCGCCAGCCCGAGGGTGTAAGCTTTTTCTTCTGTCCTCAGGGGAGATGGAGAGCAGCTGTCTCAATTTATTTTAAAAATATCATGAATATGCTTTAATTAATCATCCTCCAAGATTCTTTTCCTTCAGACAAAACAAAGCTAGGTCTGTCAATCCTGTTTCTTATTTCCAACCCCTTAGTCATCTTAAAGAACCACCCTGGCCTTAGCAGAACAGACCAGGCATTAAGAATTTGGGTCCTTGTTGGGGCGCTTGGGTGGCTCAGTCGGTTGAGCATTCGATTTTTGATTTCGGCTCAGGTTGGGATCTCTGGGTTGTGGGACTGAGCCCACGTAGGGCTCTGCGTTCAGCGGGGAGTCTCCTTGGGATTCTTTCTCTCCCTCTCCCTCTGCTACTCCCCTGGCTCTCTCTCTCTCTCTCAAATAAATAAGTAAATCTTAAAAAAAAAAAAAAATTGGGGCCCTTGTTTTATCCCACACTTATTCACTGGGTAACCTCATACTAGTCATTTAATGACCTTTAGTGAAATGGGTATCCTAACATTATCTACTCCATGGGGTTGTCTGAAATTTCTGTGGGGTAATTTCTGCAGTGCACTCCCCACTACACCTGGTTTCAGCCGCTGACAGTGTTCTCTTTTGTGACCATTCCCCACATTACACTTAGAATTGGTCGTACTGTCTAGTGAGGCACTCATGACTAGCACTGCTAACATTCTGAAGGCTGCTTTAAATAGAAAAGAGTTACTTTTCCTGAGACTTTGCATTTTTTAGGTTGACACATTTTTTTTATTAGTTCTCTTACAGAATAATAAAATGGAATGAATCTGTGAAGTTATCTACATAAGGAGGCCAGTGTGGCATGAAAGCAATGACGTCCCTGAAAATATCAGCCAGATTTCTAGTGTCAGTTTAACCCTAGCCTTTATAGAGCTTTAAAAGACCAAGGAGTGAAAGGTCACCTTTCTTTGCTGCTTCTTTGCCTCCCCAGTCAGACTCTGGACTCTTTGGTGCTTAGGGAGTGTGTCCTCATTCTTGGCTTTCTGGGATCTAGCAGGTTGCCTGACACAAGGGACCACCAATAATTATATGGTAAAGAAATGAAAGTGTTTTTGCCTAGAAAATTTTGAAAAAAGTGAGAGGAACTATAGTTAATGAGCAGAACCCTGAGTAGTTTCAGGAGTGGGTGTTATCAACTCCTGGTCACCCCAGCCATCGCGAAGTTCATTGTCTGTGCAGTGAAGTCTCTTGATTTCATACATGGTGTGGTTGAAGGACATGGACATTGAGGTCGGACAGATCTGGGCTCCATTGTGGATCTGTCACCTACCAATTGAGTGATGTTAGGGAAGCTGTTATCCCTGTGATGTGGGGGTTTTGGCACCATTTCCACAGGATTGTTATGGGGATGAAAAATATGGGCATGAGCTACTCGGTACCTTGGGCTCTCTCTTTGCCTTGATTTCTGGACTACTCTGCTGACTCCACAGTTGGCCTACCTTACCTTGGAGGTCAGAGGAGAGGCAATCTCTGAAGAGTGTGTTGAGAATAAAGATAAATAGGTGTTTCTGGCTTGGTCAGCCTTGGGTTGACTTCAGTAAGCAGTACTGAAGTAGTGTGTGACTCTGGCGTGGAGATCAGCGTATGAGACCCACGGACGTTTGCGGGGTTTCATCGTGTGCTTCTTTGTCATCTCTATCTGTGGCGTGGGCCCACCTCCCAACTCTACCTCAGATCCACCCTCTCTTTCCATCTGCATTGCCTGTTCCTTAGTCCAGACTGACGCTTGTCTTTCTGGGCTTCTAGATGACCTCCTAGGTGGCCTCCCTGTTTGTGTTCCCATTCCCTCTCCAAACACCAAGTCCTCACGGAGCAGCCAGGGTACTACTCTAGAAATAGAAGCCGGATTGGCCATTCCTTTGCTTTAAAGTGTATTATAGGATGTACGACAGGGCTTCCTAGCATGAGGCCTCCGCCTGGCTCTTCCTCTGTCACTCATACGCCTTGCTCCTTGCTGTCTCCAGATACACCAGCCCACTTTCCAACACACCGAGTGCTTCCTAGCTCAAGACGGCCCTTTTTGGGTTGCCTCTGCCTGGAGCACTCTGCCCCTCACTCTTCCAGTGGCTGGGAGAACTCCAAGCATGTGCTCTGCTCTTGTGGGCCCAGAACCCTCCTCCCTGACCCCCTTCATTTCCATCACATCACAACACTAGCAGGAAGTGATCTTTATTATGATCTGGTTGCTTACCACCTGTCTCCTCCCACTCCATTAACATGACAGCTTCACAGAAATGGGACCCCGTGTCTCAGCACTGCTGTGTCCCCAGCATCTGGAGCAAAGCCTGGCACATGAGGGGCTCTGTTGATATGCACTGAATAAAGCAGTGAGAAGAGAAGCTCTACATCTGTGAGAATATAGAGTACACTTATCGCGATGAGCACTGAGCCTTGCACAGAATTGTCGAGTCACTATATTGCACACCTGAAACTAATGTAACACTGTGCATTAACTAACTGGCATTCAAACAGAAACCTTAAGGTTATATGAAATATGCGCAGCTGTGGGGAGGAGAGTGCTGAGAGCTTGCTGGTACTGAGTAGAATCTGAGAGGGAGCTCTCAGTGCTCGCACGTGTAAGAAAGACGGTGATGTTTCTGGGCTCGCAAGGAACAGGAGTCACCTCGGATGCAGAAACCTTGTTGGACTGCGAGGGCATCTGGGCGAATTGGACCTCTGTGGTCAGGAGTGTGGGATGGCAGGAAATCATGAGCTTTGAGCTCATATCCCCCTGCCTCTCCGGCTTGTTATATGACTGTTCCTTGCTCTCCTGTTTTCTTACTTGCCCGTATCTCAACCAGGGACAATAACACAAGCCTTCCAGCATTGCTGTGCAGATTAGAGGTCGTCTGTGCCTGGCACATGCACCTACCTTCTCAATAAATGGGAACTTTCATTTGCAGTGGGAGGTTTCAAAATACTATTAATTCAAGTCATGGCATCAGGAATCCAATTTATTTATTTGTTTGTTTGTTAAAGATTTTATTTATTTATTTTACAGAAAGGGAGCATAGGCCCAAGCAGGGGGAGTGGCAGACAGAGGGAGAGGGAGAAGCAGGCTCCCTGCCAAGCAAGGAGCCTGATACGGGACTTGATCCCAGGATCCTGGGATCATGACCTGAGCTGAAGGCAGATGCTTAACTGACTGACCCACCCAGGCAACCCCAGGAATCCAATTTAATTAAACAACTGTTAAGCATTTTTATTTTTTATGCACTTTTAATAATTGTCGTAAATGCTGTAGGGAATACAAATATGGGTAAATTAGAAAACATGTCCTAAATAAATAAATAACTGAATAACTAAAAATAAATAACTAACTAAAATTTAATAACTAAAAGGATAAGTTATAGTGTTAATAACAAACCCATGTACAGTACTTTGCAATTTGTAAAGTGATTGTTGTATGCCTTTTATTTTAAAAGAATAGCATTTATAGACCTTGTTTTATTTTTTAAGGTAACCTCTATGCCCAGCATAGGGCTCGAACTCACAACCCCGAGATCAAGAGCTGCATGCTCTACTGACTGAGGCAGACATGTACTCCTTCTATGCCTTTTATTAGTTGGTTCTCACTCCACCACATGAAGCAAGTGTAATGTGGACTTCATGACCCTTTGCAAGGCAGGGACCTCTCTGAACCTGACCTTGTCACTAGTAAAATGCAAAGAGTAGTAGTTACATTAGAGAGTAGTTGTGAGAAATCTATGTGGTGACCCAGGAAAAGCATAGAGTCTGGCAGGAGAGTCATTTGAATATATTATACCTCTCGTGCCTCAGTCTCTGACCCTGGATCCTACTTTCTTTCCATAGCATGCTGCCTCCAGATGACTATAATATCGAGTAGTTTGTGTCAGAGTCCTCCTAGAAGAGTATCAAAGAGCCACAGAAGTTCAGAGAAGGAGAGAAAGAGAGAGAAAACTGACATCTATTTGAGAGGCTCAAGAAAAACCTTTATCTTGGGAGAGATAACATTCAGCATGAGTCTTAAAGACCAGGTAGCGTTTGACAGATAACAAGGTGAAGGTATCAATATGCCATTCCAGTTCGAGGGAACAGTTAGAGCAGGGAGGTGAATGCATCAAGTCCCTCCAGGCACGTTGCTGGAGTGTTGGGTAGGGAAGGATTCGTCTGGGGGGTGTTGGTAGGTCCCGCACTGTGGAAGGCCCCTATCTGAGGGTGTATGTACAGTAGGGCATCTTAGCAAGTGATTGAGTGCCATCCTTAGGAATTGGGTCAAAGCCAGATGGATTTGGCAAAGGATGTAGAATAGAGGTAGGAGAGATAAGCAGACCCCTACAAGGCTCTTGCAGAAGTCTAGGCAAAAAGTAATAAGGGTAGTTGAGATGCCAGGCAAGAGATAGACCAAATAAATGAACCACGACTCTGGCAGCGACTGGGTGATGGTGGTCAGGGAGAGCTGTGGGCAAGGTTGCTTGAGGTTTTCAGCCTGGATGACTGGTAGACAGTGGTAGACAGAGGTGGTTGGCTTGGGAGAGGAGGAAGAGGAAGAAGGCAGCGAGCTCCCTCTTCAACATACATTGTTTAGGGTATGTGGGGATCTCCAGTTGGAGGTTTTAATCAGACAGTTGGTAACAGGGTTTTGGGGCTCAGAGTTAGAGATGGGCATTGCATCTTCTGCACACAGCTTATGGCTGAAACTACAGGAGTGTTTGAGCTCTCCCATGGGGGTGAGCACAGAAGAGGAGGCTGCAAAGGAGAAAAGAGGCTCACCAAGAGAGCTGGTCGTTCTTTATTTGACGTTGGCAGCCAAGGGGAACTAGTGTCAAGAGGAGAAGGAGGAGGAGTCAATAGGAAGGAGGGTGAGCAGAGTGTGCAGCGCGAAGAGACGGCAGATCAGAGTTTCAGCAGGTGGGGCTTGTGTGTAGCTCCAGCTGGTTTTTACGTTTTAAGAACATTGTGGGCTGTCAAATGTCTTAGATTTGATGATTAAGAGGCTGCGGAGCCCTTTAAGAAAGCAAAATGAGGGCAAAATGAATGAGGGCAAAAATCGGATGGCAGAATGTGGGGTGGAGGGGTGAGGAAGTAGGGACAAGACCGACTTCCGGGTAGTTTGACAAGGTGGAGAGAGGCAAGAGTCTGAGCGAGGACACAGGACAAAATTCATAGATGAAGAAAACACAGGCTCCTTCCTTTTCCTAAAACATGCTTATAAAGAGGGAGGTACTGAAAGGAAACAGGGTGAGAATTGATGAACACAGGGTTCCCTTCTCAAGGGAGAAGGTACCAGTAAGCAGCCCTTCAGCTAACCGAGTGTGGGTGCCTATGAAACGGTTATTACCCTGCATAGTTGAGCAATAGCTGTTTGGAGTAATCGGTTTAAACAATTCTTTTGCTGGTCCATCCTAGCCTGGCTGTGAAGGAGGTGGCATTTGGCTTTGCTGCCATCTCCCCGCCACCCTGATTTTCTCTGCTTGGCCCGGGGAACTCCTCTCCCCCTCCCCAACACACATACCAGACACACACACACACACTTCACTGTCTACTCAGAAATGAACAATTGGTTTATCTGGGTTCTCTTAGCTAACGAATCTGATAAGCTAAGTGGGGCTCCTGGCCCCCTACAAGAGCTATTTCTGATGACAGCCTTCTGGACCCGATTCTCGTTTGTTGTCTAAGCCATTCGGGGTTCACAGGGTGGAACGTCAAGTCAGGAAGGAGGGGCAGGCCAGGCAGAGTGTGGGGAGATTTTGCTCTTCCACTCTTCCCTTGTTTGGCCCATCCAGCCCTTCTAGTACTTTAAGCACTAAAAAATATGGTGCCCGGTCCTCCGAGTAAAATTTAAAATCTTTTAAAAGTTACAGAGCTTCTATGTCAGCTACACTTAAAAAAGCTTCTTCTAGATTTTCCGATTACACAATTGTGGCCGAATTCAACAACAACAAATCTTAAAAAAGACTTGTTTTTTGGTGCCCCACGTACTTCATCTGTCAGTCGAGTGGTCTGCTTCTGCCTCTATTGACCAAAATTTGGTTCTCCTGGATGAGGACAGAGGCTCATTGGACGGGGATGCATGCGTCTGTGTATCCCGAGTTCCAGCCCATCCATTCTAGAGGTAGTTGGCTGGTAAAGGCCCGTAGGGTCTGTATGAGCAGCCTTTCTATGGTGCTGGCGCCCTCTCATCCACTGGGGGTGGCACTTCAGACACTGATCGTGACATAGCTACGCTGAACTTGATGACTGTTGCTGATTGGCACTAATGTAATTATTCTACTCTATGGAACATTTTTTTGTCCTGTGTTTTATGGGAGTTATTTTATTAATAATATGTAAAAGTACGTCCTTGCACTCTGGGTTATACTGCATCATGTTTTAAACCCAAATGCACAGAATTCTTAGAGAATCTATGGTTGAGAGTTAAAATATGTTCTTGGAGGATCAATGACAAGATGCAATATGGTGTTATGGGTAGAAGGCTTGGCTGGGAACCAGAAATTCTGGATCCTACTCTCAGCTCAAATTGTTGCCTTCTACATGCTCATGAGACCTGATTCTCCATTCCCGGAAACGGAAGCTAATATTCCCACCCAGCCTGTCAAATCATGAGTACACATGGAGACATGGGGTCTGAACATACCACAAGAGCAAAACTGCTGTCCAATACATGGGAAAATTAGAATTCTAGAAGCTGTTTCTGAAGAGTGAAAAAAATTAATAGGAGATTAGTTCTATTTGTAGTAAATATTTGCAGTGCACGTTTATCAGAAGCCTCTGTACGCACCATACCTAGCCAAGTGAAAGTCTGGGCAAAAGTTTTATATTTCACGTTTTAAACAAAGGGAAGAAACTTTGCCTGTGCCACCATGTGGCTTCCACGATGGAGATGCCACTGTGCGTCTCAGCCTAACTGGGAGAGGTTGGCAACACGGCAATTTGGATCGCACAGGGCCGTGCCAGGAACCTGCCCCCGGGGACAATGCGGCCCCGAAAGAGGGCTCAGAGTTTTTTTTGCTATCTTTCACTTGGCAAAATAAATCCTACGTTCTACCTTCAGTGGAACAGCTTTACACCCTCTTTCTAGTGAGGAAAGTTTGCATTTTTTCAGACTTGACTTGGCAGAAAACCAGATCTGCTGAAAAAACTATAATAGCAATTTTTACTCATTTCTCCTAAGTATATAAAACATTGAGCTCATGCCAGTTTAAAGTTTACCTTCTCTTGTGCGATATGTGGTCAAGACTGAAGCCGTTCTTATGGGGAAAAAATCTCCGAACATTATTCTTGCACGGTAGAGCTGGAAAAATCCAGTCTTTCACTTTATAAAGTGGGGGAGGCCCAGAAAAATAGGCAAATTGTTTAAGGTCACAAAGTATATGAGGGGCGAGGTGCTGGACTAGAACCAGATCCCGACTCAATCTACTAATCCCTGCATCTTAACAAATTAGGATACAGAACAGTTAAATGGAGAACACGGGGGGAAGGTCATCGTATTTTGATATGAAATGAAAATCACGTATAAATAAGAACCTTATTTCTGCAACATGGATTCCTTTAATTTCTTGAACAGAAGTAACACTTTTGTCTTCGTTTTTCCTGTTAGCCAGGCAATAATTCTGAGTTTCTTCATTATTACTTGGACAGTTCTCTTTCCCAGAATGTTTTGTTCATGGCTGTCTGTGGTCCTGACAGTGCTTGTGTGTCCACGCAGTGGGACGTTTGGCAGAAAAGAAAGAATTTGAGCCTGGTTTCCTGCAGGAAGAAGGCTTACAAGATTCATTCTCGTGTGTTGCCTTTGTTCATTCTTGAGACGTGGTTGGCATCACCTTGGCAACTCAGTAGAAGCCAATCGGTGCTCCGTCGGTTTCATTACCGCCTCTCCTGGGAGCAGCCTTGGCTTTGGCCGGAACTGGCACCAGCTGCCTTCCTTGGGGCACAGAGCCAGTGTGGGGAGGGGGATGGGAATGTCTGCGGCTGGCGCTGGCTTAGTGTTCCTATCCCCAGCCATACAGTCATCCTGGCATAGATGCGGGCGGGCAGCAGAGCAGGGCGGGTGGGGGGGGGAGCATGGAACTCTTCATTGTGAAGCTACCTTTGTACATGGGCAGATTCGTGGACCCGGGACAAGATGTAACAGTGTTGGGAAAACATGGATGGTCACTGCCAGGTATGGGTGGTGCACAGTGGAGCTCTTTTCTGCTTTGGGAATTTGCAGCCCAGCCTCAGATAAAAGGGAAGGTCGGTGGTGGGGTAAAGAGGAGTAAAGGGATACAGAAAGAGACCGTGTGACTCCATGACTGCTAAAATCTTGGAGGTGGGGGAGGAGAATGGCCAGCAACAAGTAAAGTACCCGACACACTGGAGAAATACAGTGAGTAATGGTTCCCTCCCCCCTCCCACCCCCAGCTCTGTTTCATGGTGTCTCAGCACCCTAATCTCCTTGGTGCTCGTCTGGCAGGCATTCGCCAACAGCAGCAGACTTTTACTGAGCACCTACCCAGTACCGTTATGCACAAGACACTCTGCTAGGCCAGGGCGTTCATGAGCCTGTAGTGCTCCTTTGTGTCTGTCGGAAACTGGTAATCCTCTGGGCAGATGTGGCCGCATGCGCCCAAGACTTGGCAAGAGACCAGCTCCCTTTTATGGAGAAAAAGGCACTCTTTTTATCTGCAGCAGTGTCCTAGGCCCCCACAGCTGTGGACTTTTAACAAGGGTTTCAATTTCCATTCGCCACCTTGTCTGGGTATCAACCAAATGTGATGGCTTCATATTTGACAGTGATTCAATACATCCAGACTCTCTTAGGAACTCCTGAATGAAAGAGCAAAATGTCTAGAATTTTGTCTTACTTTGGGCTTCCCCAGAAGCAGGCACTGAGACAAGGATTCAAGTGCAAGTTTCTCAGGGAGGTGAAGAAACACTGAAGAAGAGTGGAGAAATGAGGCAGGGAGGTACAGGAAACCAATACAGTATGTGTCCTCATGCAAGTTACCAACGTGGGCAGTGGGGTTTCAGCCCAACAGGGAGCTCTGGAGCCAGTTTGAAATTCATGCCTCACAGTCTCCCCTCCATTTCCACCTCGGGGCAAGGGAGCTGGAGTATTTACCCCCACTTGGATCAGTCATTGGATGAGGCTGCTGGGTTGGTCCTGGGCTGTCTGTCCTTCTGGCCTGGATCAGGTGACAGAGAGGGCAGCCAGTGAAGCCCTCAGGCAAAGAGATGCATGCAGGTGCTGGAGGTCAGGCCAGCCTGCCTGGAAATGGTGAAGATGGAGAGGGTGTGTCTGCTCCATGTGTGTAGTTAGTGTTATCACAGCAGTTTCTGGAAGGCTCCAAAGCTATAAGAGCAGAGCTGGCAAGTCTATGAGTACCTGCCCAAGACATAGCTCCTCACCTTTCCTAAATAGTATTTATGGCTGAACATTAACATTTTCTTTATTTTTAGAGTACAGAGGATAACCTTGGAACAGAGTTAATTTTGCTAGGACCATCAGAAATTAAAGACCTCATGGAGCAGAGCTTATGAGTTGCAGACCTAGGGGCCTAGAGATGCCTGAGGTGTGATTTCCATTAGGGTGTTGTGGGGGCATCAGGATGCCAAGTGTCTGAGCTGGTACATTGCCTTTCCTTTAAAGGGTCACTGCTCACCGAGTTGGGTGTAGTATAAGGGCCTGGTATAAATTGGTCTAAACTTTTTATTATAAAACACTGACCATGACTTAAGCATCTTCTAGAATGTCAGGCATTACAATAGATACATTTTTTGCCTGGACATATCTAATTTTCACAATCCTGCATTATGGATCTTATTGTCTCCATTTTACAGATGAGGAAACTGAGCCTCAGAGAGATGGGAGCTATACCCATGTTTATGTGAATTCATTTATACCGCATATTGGTATGCTGCCTTCCTGGACAATACTCAGTATTAACTACTGGAGTGAGGAGCACAGAAACCCTACCATGAATCCCTTTAAACATCCTTTCCTTCTCGTCCACTGTTCTCTTTCTTAAAGCACCTGGGTCATTGTATAATTTATGGTTTCCATGAGATGATTCCCTCACTCTGGACCACTTTCTAAATATTACGACAACAGTACAACAGTGTCTTATAATGCCTAGAAATATCTCTGTATCCATAATATATGTTGAAATGAATTTTATGATGCGTTAAGTGTCAATTATAAAAACTCCTGAGGGCTGCCTGGGTGGCTTAGTTGGTTAAGCATCTAACTCTTGATTTCGGCTCAGGTCATGATCTCAGGGTTGTGAGATCGAGCCCCGCGTCAGGCTCAGCACTGGGCGTGGAGCCTGCTTCAGATTCTCTCTCTCTCCCTCTTCCTTCCTTCCCTCCCACTCTCTCTCCCTCAAAACAAACAAAACCAAGTTCTCCTGAAAATCAGTATCACAAAGAAATGCCACTTCATACTCACTAGGATGGTTATAATAAAGAAGACAGACAGTAATAAGGACATGGAGAAATTGGAACCCTCATACATTGCTGGTGGGAATGTAAAATGGTGCAGCTGCTTTGGAAAACATTCTTCAAAAAGTTAACTCCTATAGAGTTACTATATGACCCAGAAATTCCACTCCTGGGTATATGAAATGAAAGGGGAAATGAAAACATGTGCACATAAAAATTTGTATATGAATGTTCATAGCAGTGCCCATAATTGCCAAAAAGTGGGAACAACCCAAATGTCCATCCTGCTGATGAATGGATACATAAAAAGTGGTTAATCTATGCAATGGAATATTATTCAGTCATGAAAGTGAAAGCTACAATAGGGATGGACGTTAAAAACATACTAAGTGAAAGAAAATGTTAGTCACAAAAGCTACATATTATATGCTTCTATTTATATGAAATGCCTAAAATAGGCAAAGCTGTAAAGACAAAGTAGATTGGGAGGATGGGGAGTGACTGCTAAGGGGTACTGAGTTTCTTTTCGGGGTGATGAAAATGTTCTGAAATTAGATAGTGGTGATGGTTGTCCAATCTGGTAAAGATTCCAGCAACAGCCGAATGTACCCTTTTATTAAAGGGGTGAATTTTATGGCAGGTGAATAATATTTCAATAAGTAACACAAAACAAAACTTGTTTAGGCACGATATTTGTGTTGATAAAAAATGAGTATCAACATTAACCCAAGGACTTCCTGCTTCTTAGGTGATGTTTTGGAAACATTCTTTCAGGTTGTTACCAAAGCCCTTCAGAGTCTGTGAGTTTATTTAATTTCTCCTTGTGCAAACTAATACAATGTTTTAGTGATGTCTTAACCTTGGGCACCTATGGAGTCCTTCAAGTCAGGACAAATCCACACAACTTTTAGGAAGGAAGCACATCTGTCTTTCTCTTTCCCTCTGAGAGAAAAGAGATTTAGACAATGAACACAGCTCCCAAAATGAAACATAGCTGTGCTGTTGACACAGGCAGGTCTCTTGGGCCTTGGTCTGTCTTGTTCTGGAGGGCGGTGCCAGGTCTAATACTTCAGGGAGGCCGATTTAAATCAATATAAGGATACAACCTTCTAACAATTGGAGCCAGTGGAGGTTCGAGCAGTTCGTCATCGCCGGTGAGGGCTTGTGGAGACGAGGGCTCGTGGCGATGGGAGTTGCACATTGAGAGGAGGCTGGAAGGGCTGACTATAGGGTCAGTACTAACTCCGAGAGGCCAAGATCCTCGTTCCCTTGTTCTACGGCCCCAGGTCTCATTGCAATGACTCCTCGTTCAGCGAACTGATCAACTGTGTATTTGAAAATAATTTAGAACTGATTAGGAGGAAAGCAGGAAAAACAAAGCTCCAGAAGCTCGTGCTTGTTGTTTCCTTGATGTTCAGAGAGAACAACTGATTCTAAAGCCAGAACTTTTAGAACACTAGATAGGGAGCCAGGAGGTCTGAATTCGGGACACAGGTCTGCTACCTACCTAATTGGCTGGGTGACTTTCTGCAAGCCATCTACCCTCTCCTGACCTTAAGTTTGTGGGTCGGGCTGACCTTGAAGGACTTTTAGGCTCTGAAACATTCTAGAATTATTCTTAATAACTTCCAACTTTTCATAGCCAAGTCTTACACTTGCTCACACATGCCTTTTCCTAGGCTCTGATTGGCCTTTGCCTGTTGGTTTTTTCTTTCCTGGCATACATGAACTATTTGATTACGATTGAAAACTGTGTCCAGTACTGCTTGGCTGCTTGGCTGCTTGGCTGTCCAGTGTGCACGACCGTGTCCCTCACCACTGTGCCCCAGGAAGATGTTAGCGGGTCTCTACTCCTTCCCAAGACCAGCACAAAAGCCCCAAGTTCCACAAAAGGCTTATGTCATACAGAGGGGAGGGGTTCAGTCCTTCGTGGCCACTGCTTTCCTCACGGCAGCAGGACGTTGCCCCGCTCCTCTCTCTTCCTCTTGGCATAGATGTGTGTCCCCACCCTCTTCTTGATGAACTTGAGGGTGCACTTGTCCTTGGAGACCTTGAGCAGCGCCATGGCACACCGCTTGTATTGGGCAAAGCCACACACCTCTCAGATTACGTCTCGCGTGAATTTTGTGTGCTTGGTGAGGCGCCCGTGGCAGTGGCTCGGCCTTGGCACATTCACAGTCTCGGTCACCTTGTGGCCCTTGCTCAGACCCATGGCCATAGCGTAGTACAGAGCGATGGCTGCTGCTCCTCCTGGCTCCCGTGGCATCAGGCTTTTGCGTGTTTTTAATTTCTTCTGTTGCCAGTAAGGCTTGCCACGTGCATGCCCACCGTTTTTCTCGCCAGTCTAACCCTTCTTCCCTGGTCTTATGCGCTTCTTTCCTCAGTGGTTCCATGTCAGTCCCACCTTCATGGTCAACACTTTCTTGACTTCTCTAGGCTACAGTAGGGGTCTCTGACTTTTGTTACCTTGTGAATTACCTCGCTTCAGTCTATCATATGAGTCCTAAGCATCTGCTGTTTGTGTGTCTCCTACTTTTCCAGTACATCATAAGCTGCTTAGGAAAACAGCATGGTGTGAAGGAAGAACACTTGAAATCAGAGACTTAAAGTTATTTCCCCAAAGGGCCTCAGTTTTCCAGTCTGTGGCATGGGAATAGTAACATCTACCTCATGGAGCTACTGTGAAAATGAAATGAGATGAAACAGAAGAAAAGGGTTTGGGTCGTGTTTGGTGATGGTGCGGGTAGACAGCCCTGAGAAGGTGGCCAGCAGAGGCTGAAAGAATTTGTCATCTCTTGTACTTTCAGGAAGGAAGTCACATGAACACCTGGCACAGAGACTTGAAGATTGTTCTCAGAAATCCGTTCCTTTTCCTAATACTCCTCAGTGTCTAAAGATAATTCCACAGAGCGAGTTTAAATCTTGCTGTGGAAATTTAAGGGTTTTTTTCCCCTCTCTCTTGCTTTTCTTTTCTTTTCTTTTCTTTTCTTTTCTTTTCTTTTCTTTCTTTCTTAAGATTTTATTTATTTATTTGACAGAGAGACAGCCAGTGAGAGAGGGAACACAGGCAGGGGGAATGGGAGAGGAAGAAGCAGGATCCCAGCAGAGGAGCCTGATGTGGGGCTCGATCCCAGGACTCTGGAATCATGACCTGAGCCAAAGGCAGACGCTTAACGACTGAGCCACCCAGGCTCCCCTCCCTGTTTCTTTCTTTCTTAGTTACGATAGAGAAAAATCATTCAAATCATTGGGCACCTTTGGTCCCAACCCTTGGTTGGTCTTAGAGATTATTATTAGATTACTTCTCCATGACCTCTTCTTGGGCAATTAATTTCAGTTTCCTTAACATCCCTCCTGGTGCCCATCTTCTAAATGTTGAAGTGGGTCTTTTGCTTTCCTCCATCTCACAGAGTAATATTCCTTCCAGGCTGGGGAACAGTTGTTGGGTAATGGGTCAAATGAATTAAGAGGCAGGCCATATGGTTCACGGACACTTTGCTCTCAACAACTTGATAGGAAGTGGTTTGATTTTTTTTTTTTAATTTTAACTATAAAAATGTAAGAGCCCTCTGCTGTTATTTTTTGCATGTGATCCTGGTAAGTTATTTAGTTAGACTGCTGCTATGCCATTAGCTGCTCTCTGTAGAGGCTTTTGTGGCAAAGCTGTTTCCAGTTGTAGTGTGTACGGAGTGTGCGTGTCCCATCCAGATTCCTTTCATAAACTGCAGCAGGTTTGCCTACATGCAGTGAGCTCTTGGGATTTATACGGCTTCTGTCTTAGCTGCTTAAATGCTTTAATTGTGGTGGTCCTTTTGATTGGTTGAGAATAGGTCACACGCTAATTGCTATGGAGCAAACTGAATAGGGTAATGTGATGGAGAGTGATGCCAGGATGGGGGTGGCGCTGCTTTAGATGGAAGCATGGAAGCCCTCGAAAGAGGAGAAATTGGAGTTGACATCTGCAGGGTGATAAAGAGACAGCCAAATGAAGATGTCTGGTGAGCCAAATGAAGATCTGCAGTGAGAGAATCTGAGGTTCTGGGAAGGAAGTGAAGAGCAAAGGCCCCAAGCCATGGAGTGCACGGAGGAGTGAAGAAGTGCAGAGGGTTACTGTAGTGAGACGGAGGAGAATGCAGGGGGGTGGGGGTGAAGAGGGTCTGGTCTAACAGAAGCCACTGGAGGTTTTTAAGGGAGGATTTGATGTCATCTGATTTATAGTTCTAGAAAGCTCACTCTGCCTGCTAACTGGAAATTGGATTGTTAGGAGCAAGAATGGTGTCAAGAAGACCAGTGAGGAGACTGTAGCTGTTGTCCAGATGAGAAACCATGGTGGCTCGAGCTAAGGTTGTGTGGTATGGATGATGAGACATGATCTATTTGGGATATATTTGGAATATGGAATCTATGGGACATATGTGATGATTTTGGTCTCTTACTCAGATATGGAGCACTTGATGATTCATTTTTGGTCAGCTAAGTTTTAGATGACTAATGGAATCCAAGTGGAAATGTCCAGCGGGTGATTGAGTATCTGAATCTGGAGCTTGGATGAGATTTGAAGTCTGAAGTGTTCATTTAAATTATGTGAAGATCAAGAATGTAGACGGAGAGGAGGCTGAGGTGTCTGAGTCTGGGATACACCATCGTTTAGAAGAGACACCAGCAAAGACTCGGACAGAGAGTAGCCAGAGGGATGGGAGAACCGTGTGCTGAATAGGTGCCTGGAAAGGAAAGTGTCTCCGGGAGTAATTGGCGCTCTCGTCCTTCAGTTTCAAGTGTTAGCACTTCGCACCCCTATTAAAACGTTAATTGAAAGATGTATTCTGTAGCTGCACATTTAGTGACAGCCAGAGCACGCTGGGCCCAGTGCTAGTCTGCGGAAACCCTCAGCCACAGCGGGATCACAAACAGGGAGACTGTCATCTCCTGGGGGCCAGGGGAGGGGGTTTGCTGAAGTCTCTCAGGGTTTGTGAGCTCTTCATACCATTACCAAAGCAGCAAAGACTGACGTTGTTGTTGTTGTTGTTAAATGGCAGTTGTATATGTAGCTCGCACAGCAAGGCCACAAATCAATTCTTGGAGAATAATCCATAACCAAATTTTGATTCTCAATTTGAATTTTAAGAGTCGAAGGTTCACTTAGAATAAAAGCCTATATAGCCAACTTAGTGTATGAAAAGACAAAAACCCTTACGTTTTTAACTTCCTTATATGCCAGTCCTGATGAGAAGTCTCAAAACAAGTCATTTTCTACATTTTATCTTTTCTCAAAGGCAGTTTCTGTTCGGGAGTTAACTACAGCTTATGGAAAATTGTTGTATTATGTCTGTCACTTGATAAATGATATTATTTAAATGAGTAGTAGAGATTTCTTGCTTTCTGCCTCTCTTCAAGGGAACATACATTGTACTCCAACAAGCATTTTAAGTCGAAGGGCAAAGTTGGGAATCCTCTGTTTTTTCTGTACAATTTACCACAAATTAATAGGTCATTTTTCCTGCTGTAGTAAGTGCATTTTCTCCAAAACTCAAAGCAGGATTGTTCTGGAAATAAGATGGTTTATTTTGGTGATTCTCATCAAGTTTGGAGAAATAATGGATTTGTTTGAAATTAAGCAAAGCTATAGTTTCTTTTAAGAAAGTTCAGTGGATGACAAATACTTATGCAAACTCCGTAAATGTTTATTCTGACCTTTTACCTTACTGACATTTAGTTAATTTTATGAACAGATAAAGCTAATAAGAATGTAGTAGGCTGATAGTTGGCAACAGATATTGGTGAGGAATATTCTCTTGGTTTTTCAACCAAATACTTGGTTCACTACTGGAATGAAACTTGCTGGGAACAAAACATCAGAAAATAACCCCTTTCCATAATTGTAACAAAATGACTGATTCTGCTGCTTTGTATAGAAATAAAATTTCGGAGTACCTTGGGTAGCTCAGTTAAGCATCCAATTCTTGATTTTGGCTCAAGTCTTGATCTCAGGGTTGTGAGTTCAAGCCCTGTGATGGGCTCCATGCTAGACGTGGAGCCTACTTAAAAAAATTTTTTATGGTACTTCAAAATTCTCCATTTCTTCTAAGACCAAACTGGAAGTAGCTCATTTACCTGGTTGGCTCAATCCCATTTTCAAAGACTAAAAGCTCAAGCATAACACCTGAAGCAAAGGACTTTAGCTATATGCAGCACTACCCACAGTCATGAATGAGTAAAACGCCAAGCCAGTGTGACAGCTGTGTACTTTTTTTTTTTTTTTAAAGATTTTATTTATTTATTTGACAGAGAGAGACAGCCAGCGAGAGAGGGAACACAAGCAGGGGGAGTGGGAGAGGAAGAAGCAGGCTCCCAGCAGAGGAGCCCGATGTGGGACTCGATCCCAGAATGCTGGGATCACGCCCTGAGCCGAAGGCAGACGCTCAACGACTGTGCCACCCAGGCGCCCCCAGCTGTGTACTTTTGTGTGAAGGTTATGGGATGTAACAAGCCTTGTCCTTGGGTCCCTCATGAGGAGTTATCTTTTTGAAGCATTGGCAGGACTGTCCTGGGGTAAACGTTCCTGGTGTCTAAGCCACGTGTAGGACCTGGTGCAGGGTGGGGGTGAAGGAGACTCCGGGCTCTCCTCTCTCCTTCCCTTCTCCTGCCGTCCCCTCTAACCACTTGGGGAAAACGAAGATGAAGGGCTGCCTGGGTGGATCAGGCTATGGGAAAGGGCAGCGGGAGGGCCACCCCTTGTCTGGGTGGTGTTGGTGGGGAGAAGGTACCGTTATGGGGCAAGGTGGAGGGTTCTCCCCGTGGTCCTCAGGACATATAAATGCCCTATAACTCCTTGGTGAACATCGAGTGATTGGGGGTCAGGGCTCATAGAGAGCAGGGCAGAGCTTCTCCCCTTCCCTTCTGACAGTTACTCCCTCAAATGGCACATGACCCACTGTCAGACCAAACCCCAAGATCCTGCACCTGGGGAAATCACTTGATTTATTATACAGAAGGGCCCTCTGTGGCTTGGAAGCCTCCACCCAGTTAGGCATCACTTATAGATGTGAAGAAAACACTAGAATTCTTTGGGATACAAAGCAATAATATCTTGCTCTTAAGAGCAGCTTCTTCAATTTGATCATGTCAGCTTCCCATCAAATAAAATCCAAGCACAGTATCTTGGCTATCAGTGCCCTGCATTAACTGGCTCCTGATTTCCTTCCTCACCTCCTGTTGTGCCGGCCCCCAGTTACTCGAACACTCCAGACCCCTTCCCGCGTGCTCCACCCTCCGCTCTGTCTGCTGCGTTCTTCCATGGCTCTTCACTTGCCTCAGTCTTTCTGATCCTTTACAGATCCTCTGAACTGGCATTTCCTCAGGGAGGCTGCTTTGCGCTCTCTGTCATCCCTCTGTCCCATTATTTTGTACCTGGGCATTTTGTATTTCCCCGCCACTCTTGATTGAATGCTTTATGGGCCAGACTGGTTTCTGATTTGGTTAGCCTCTAGTCTAGTTCCTGGTTCAGAGGAAGCTCTCAAAAAATAAATGAATGAATGAAGCCTCAGCCTACTTTTCATCAGAAAAAGTGTTTCAAGTAAAAACAAAACAAAACAACCCTTTTTTTTTTCCTTTCTCAGATTCTCAGCATGTAAAACACATATGCCCATCGTACGTGTGGGTTCACACTGTAATAATTCTCTAGTCTTGGTGTGGAGCTGCCTTCAAGGATAGGGTTTGTGATTTAGTGCCTGTAGTCTAACTGCTTTAGTGCTTTTTATTCCTAAACTTCTAATGTGTTTTCACCGCCCTTTCCTTTCGTCTTTTTTAGCAAGGGAAGCCATATGTCTTCGATAGAGTGCTGCCTCCCAGCACCACCCAGGAGCAGGTTTACAACGCGTGTGCAAAGCAAATTGTCAAAGGTAAGTGCTATTTCTTTATTTCCTCCTGGGCCTTTCAGAGTAATTGAAAACATTAAGTGATATTTGCAGCCTAGGAATCAATGTGCCTTGACTATAAGCAGAGGCCTGCTAATTGGAAACACTGAATTATAGCTGGTGCTCTGGCCCTGATATGTTATGATGTCAGGCAAGTTCTCGAACCTCTCTATACCTCCTTGCCAAGGAAATTTCTTTATTTCTTCGGCCACCTTTTTGGCAGAATTATTCTGCCACCTTGAAGCTTAAAAGCTATGGTCACACTATTTCTGTATGGTTTTAAAATACTGCTGTAGTGTATAAGGCCTCCGTTTTACTTTGAAGGAGACAGAAATATATATATTTCTGAATCTCCAGTTGTATATTTTTGGCTGATGTATTTTGTACATCCATCTCTTCAGGGAGAAGCCTTACACGTGGAAAATTCTTGGGCATCAAGGCATTTTCTACAGCGTCATAAAATCACATTACCTTCTGCTTATTGAGCTGTTCTTCCCACTCAGCATTCCTTAAATGTACTTTCATCCAACCCACTTTCAACCTTTCCACCCAGATACCAACACTTGTTCCTCCAAATAGATAGCCTGAAGCCTAAAATTGTCTTAGACATCAGTCCTTTTCTCTGGGACTGGCCTTGGCCCTGCAGGATTTGTGTCAAAATAACAGCAGGGAGATGAAGCAATTTACACACTGCTCTACCTTGCCCTTTCAAATCAGGGGCAGGCTGGAGCTTGCCTTGGGGGAGCCCGCCATCTGGACAGAGCCGAGGGGCATCTCCTGCTACTTTGTTTTTCATCTTCAAATCTTAACCTTCAACTCTGAACGCTATGGCAGCTGTGCTTTCAAATGTCCCGATGTTGCCACCTTTACAGGTAGCTCTAGGTTTAAGGAGCAAAAAAGCAAAAACAGAATTCAAAAAGCACCTTGTCATGCAAGATGTGCTTGTTTTTGGAAGCCGAGCTGACTGCCTAACTATTTGAAATTCATAAAAGCCAGCCCTGGGTGCATCTGTTAGGTTAGTTCTGACCCCGGACACCTGCGTGGGAGACTTAGTCAGTATGTAACGTTCCTCACTGAGGTGTATGGTTATTCACATTCCTGTTGCAGACATCAATTACGTTGGAAGGTCTTCACAGTTAGATTATTACAGAAAACAGAAGAGAAAAAACATGTCTGAATTTGGGCTCCTCTTGAATCATACTGTGGGCCTGTATCTGGTGGTAATGTTTGTCTTCTCTCTGCTTCTATGCTTTTGTATCTCTTCCTGTCTAAAAATGTTTTCTCTCTCTCTTTCTCTCCCTGGAGTGTGTTGTTCTGGTGTGCTCCTAGACAGCCCTCCTTCCTCTCCATTAGCAGACTCTTCCTTATTTTTATTAAAGTAAGATTAATCACATATAAGCCATAATTTCGCTCTTTTTCTCTCCCCTTTCATTATCAGAATCAAATAGTATTTACCACGTGCTGTGCTAAGCATGAGGTCCATTTAAATACATCTCTAAGTTGATGTTGTAATTAGAGATGAATGCACTCCATTTTTAAAAAATCCTGTGATTAACAATCCCAATCTTTCAGTCTTCATTACTAGAGAAGTTGGGTCTCTTTCAGTGTTTGGGTTTTTCTGTAGTATGAAATGTCAGAAATAGGCAGTCCTTGGAAAGTTCTTATGAAGATGTGACCTAACTGGATAACTTGAGGCCCAATAGATGGTGAGCCACAAAGAAAACCGTTTAGGGTAACGTTAGGCTCTGACATGATATGATACACAGGTATTTTTCAGACACTGTAAATGTAATGTGAACATACTCATTTTGTAACAATAAAGAGTACTTTCTTCTTCCTTGAAAGGAAATTATTAGGGGATGATGAAGGCCTAATTTGACTTTTTTTTTTTTTAAAGATTTTATTTATTTGACAGTGAGAGACACAGCGAGAGAGGGAACACAAGCAGGGGGAGTGGGAGAGGGAGAAGCAGGCTTCCCGCTGAGCAGGGAGCCCGATGCGGGACTCGATCCCAGAACCCTGGGATCATGACCTGAGCCGAAGGCAGACGCTTAACGACTGAGCCACCCAGGCGCCCCCTAATTTAACTTTTTTAAATATCCACTAAGGCTAGCGTGAGAGGAGGTGGCCATGTTATTTCTGCATCAGCAAGGTAAAACACAGATATATAAGAAAGAACGCCTTGGAATAGTTACTAGGTACAACGGAGGTTTCTTTTGTCATGACAAGCCCTATTTAAATCAGGCAAGGAAGGTGGTGCTGTAGGGGCCTCTTTTTCTAGAGGCCAGGAATTCAATCAGATAACTTCGGAAGGTCACCGCAGCCCCCATGATTCATGGTAATGTAGTAGACTGGTGAGCTTTTCTTTCAAGGCTCTCTGAACCCTTAACGTTTTTGAGATCAGAAAGGCTCCTTTTAACTGGATAGCTTTATTCTCTCTTGGTTTTTTCATTCCCTTCGACTTCACTGGGTTTTTCAAAACATATTTCAAACATTTGATTGTAGCATTCTGGTACCTCCCACACTCCCATCTTTGTCTGGTGTGTGTTTTTCAAAATGTTGTCTGAAAGAGTATGTGGAATTCTCCGTTTCTTCCAGAAGAGCTTATAGGATTTGTGACTATCAGCATGGTCGATAGGAAGGTGTCTGTGGACGCGCTACGAATTAAAAACCATGGTTACTGCTTGCTCTTGTTGAAGTATGGGGAATTATTTCCCAGCCTACAGAAGTCACTCTGGGCATTTGCCTTTCAAATTAACTAGATATAGACTGTACAGGGCAAGAGAAGGTGGTTTCTTGTTTTCTACATCTGATTTCTTTAAGCTTCATTCATTTGGTTGTTTTATCCATTCCTTTATGCAAAGATATTAAGTATTTACCATGTGGTGTAGGCACTGCTAGGGACTAGAGTCACCAAGATATAGAAGACTGTCTGCAAAAAGCTTCATGTATAGGAAAAGAGACAGATGCATTCATAGTTATACCTATGGGGAGCTTTAAGGTGGCTGTGTGGAAAATGCTGTGAGAGCACAGAAGAAAGTCACTTGGGACTGATTTTGGTGAGTGGGGATGAGGACTGGAGAATGAAGGAAGGCTTCTTAGAAAGGTTGGGTCCTGAAGACTGTAGAATTTAGCAGGGCTGTACAAGCATTAGGAACAACAAAAGCATAAGGACACATTATATGGCATGTTTGGCCAACTTAGAGTGTTGCAAGGTACCTGGGGGCTGGGACTTAAAAAGATAGGCTGGAGCAGAGTTTGGTGGAAATGGATGGGCTTTATCCTTCAGGCAATGTGGACTCATTGACAAATTTAAGTTCAGGGTACTATAAGATCTATTTTATTATATTATAAGTGACTCTTAAGAAATATATTTATTGGGCTACTGTCAGGCACCATCTATGTTACATATATTATTTTATTTTAAGTCTCAACAATTTTATGAGGTGTGAGCATTATTGTTCCCATTGCACTAAAGAGGAATTTGAGGTCAAATAACTTGGCCAGGTCAGTTAAGGGGTGGTGAGGCCGGAACTTGAGCCTGCATTTGCCTGTCTTCCTTGAATTTTTCTGTACTACCCTGCCCCCACTTTTCTGGGGAGCTCATAATGAGCATTTAGTAACAGTTTATGAGTTGTTACTTTTCTATCAGGCCATATGGACTATTAACCAAGCATTGCAAAAAGACAGGGATAGGAATGGCGGTGGGGAGAGGGAGAGAATAGAGATTGCTGTCCCAGAGCTTTGGGGTGGCTCTGTCTGTCGTCCAACAGTGAGATGCATTTCCGTTCTGAAGATGCAGCAGTGCCCTTCCCTTCAGACTGGCCGGCCCGCCATTCTGGTTTGCCACTAGTGTTCAGCAGGGCTGCCTCCGGGCATATGCCTACTTTAGTAGTCTGGTTGGCCAGCCGGAGCCTTAGGATTCCAAGGCAGGGATGACTTGTCAGTCACTAGTGCCACTGACAGGCCACCATTTTACCTGGGGAGTTGGTAGGAAGCCATGCCTTCTCAGGAACTTGTATGATTACCTCCTCCCCAAATTCTTACCAACGGTGGAACTAACTCTTCTGCTCAGAACTGGCAAAACCTAGGGTGGAAAACTGGCTTCCGAAGTCTACAGCAGGATACAAGAAGTATTTTCAAGTTTCACCCTCGTCTCTGGAGGTGAGAAGGCTCTTCCCACCTGCAGCGGAATCTCTCTTTGGGTTTGCTTGGCTGCCGGATGGACGTGTACTGTGTTTGTGGGTGCTGCTGGCTGTGTGGCGTGAGCTGAGATCACATCACGCCAGAGCCCGTCACAAAGCAAGGTTCTGTCTGGCTGAGCTGGTTCCCGGCTCTGCGGCTGGTGCATAAAAATAGTCATTCTGCTACGGGAGAGGCTCTGAAACAAATGCTTTCCTTGGGCCCAGGAACTGTCATTCAGTGTGATGAAAGTGCTTTTGTGGGCCGTTTCTATGAGGGTCGAGTGGGGGAGGCTGTGCAGCTCAGTGTGGAGCGCTCCCGTCCTGCTCTCCTTGGCGGGGCTCCGGCCTCCTCCATCCCAGCGGCCCAACCCCAATGCATTGTGTGCTCACTCCCCCTCCTGCCTCTCCTCTCCCCCGATAATCACACATTCTAGGTAAACAAACCGACCCCCACAGCCTAGAGTCTGGAAGACAATCGAGAACACTGGGTTTCTTTTTAAAATTACCATTTAATTCACAATTGAGTTGATAGAGGACATCAGCTCTGTTCGACCTTGATACTAAAGATAGGTTCTCCAACAACGAATTAATTGTAACATGATTGTAAATAGTACTTTAAAGACCAAGCAGAGTTTGTTCTGATAGGGTTTTATGTGCTCTCTTTTCCTTAAAAAAAAGAAAAAATAATAATAATAATTGCATTCCGTGTTGAAATAGCAGCAACAAACAGTCAAGGATTCTCCAAGTAGAGTCTCCCGTGTTCCTTAGCTCCCTGCTCCCAAACAAGTGGCGTTCTCCATGAGCGCCTGTTTCCCTGCATGTGTCCCAGGCTTTACCCTGCAGGAGCTGGGGGGGCACAGCTAACTAGGAGTTAGTAGGATTGTGCATTCTACTTAAGGCGGTTGGATTCAGAGGTGTGGACCCTGTCCAGGGGAGCCTGGTTCAGGTGCCCGGCCCCACTGCCTCGTGGCAGAGGAAGAAGTGTGTGCCGGGTTTTCTCTTGTCCGTGGGGCTCTGGCTCTGAGCCGAGTTTTCTTTAGGGTGCGGCTCGTTGCTCTGAGCTGCCTCCTGCGTGCGTGTGCACGTGCAGGGTCGCCAGCCACCTGTTCGGAGGAGCAGAGGGAGCTGGACCCTTGGCCTTGGCCTCCTTACCCCTGATCTAATGCCTGGGCTGCCAGGTCCCAGAGTGCCTCCTACACAGGGCTGAAGGTGAGGAAGCCCTTTCAGTGTGGGGGGAGATGTTTGATTTCTAATAGACAGAAGCTTTAGTGCTGTGATTGTGGCTGGCGTTCCAACCGCCTGGAGTTGTTTATGCCATGAATATAGAATTTTAGAAGTACGACCGCAGGGTGGGGACCTCTTTCCTTGTGTCCCTCAAAGCCCATTGCATTCATGGCCGTTTAGAGGCTCTCCACTCTGAATCTGTTCTCTGAGCAAGTTGGCATTTCTGGGAAAACTGAAGCTTGAACCTCCAGCCCTTACACTGTGGTCTTCAAATTTTTGCTTCTCCTGTTCCCAAGGAAACCATTACCAGAAGTTTGATATGTGTGAACATTCTCTCCCTCCCTCCTCTCTCTCAATATAGCTTGACACAAGCTCTGGAGGGCTGCTAGGATTTAAAAAAAAAAAAAAATCTGCTTAATTTCTTTCTTTTTTTTTTAGCTTCTTGAAGGAAAATCCCACTTTCTTTTCTGACCCCAGTTCATACTCCATTAACCTCAGATCAATAAAATGTATATTGAAAAAAGTTTTAGACAAGCTAACAAAACAACAGAAATTAGCGGCATTATGAAATTCGGAGAGAACAAAACCACAAACCAACCAGCCTCATCAGGGCCTGAACTACATGGAGCTGGTGGCCTGGGCTTGGTGAGTGAAGAGGCCAGTGGCCCCGAAGAGGACGCTTCAGTAGGGGGTTCCTCTTGCTCCCGCTGCCCTTTGAGGAGTGAGGCTTCCTCCCCTTACGTAGAGATGTTGGGTCAAGGATATTAATCATGTACTATTTCCCTTTTGGTAATGTTGATGCAGATGAAGGAGGATTGAGGGAAACGAGTGCTAAATGTATTTTAATCACCTCTGCTGCTTTGAAGGAATTCCCACAGATAATCTTCAGTGCAAAGCAGCCTCTGTCCTCCCGCCTCCCCTCGTCCCTGTGTGAAATGGAAGCTGGCCTGCCGTGTGCGGGGCTTTGCACAGTGTGCTCCTTGTGTAATTAAAAGAAATTCCCGATGCTGATGGCCCTGGGCCGCCCTGCTAGCGCTGTCACTGAAAAAACAGAGGCCTTCACTTTGAGCGAAGGCCCCGGCGGTTTCCGGGCTGATTGGATTGTCCCTGTGTGGCTGGGTTTACAGAGTGGGGCCCTGTCCTTCTCCCCAGCTCTGCACTAGCTCCGTTCTGAAGGGGCTGCGGGCGGCCTTCCTGAGAAACCTCCCCAAGGAGCTCGCCTGCGCCGGCATTTCAGCTGACCCAAATCAGATCTTTAGGAAAGAAATTCTATTCTGTACCTCACTCCAGAGACTCAGGACACTGACAATGTTTTTCTTCCTCCGACTGATCTCAGGAGACCAATTTAGAGATGAAAACTCAAGTATCTTTCTGCTAAAAAGGAAGCGTACTGTTCGATATCTGTCTTAATGTTGATGTTACTGGGAGAGAGGGTGTCTGCCTCTTTTTCTTTTTGCCTCTTTCTTCATTAATATATTCTGTAGGAATGTGAGTACATTTCTTATTTGTGGAACAGTGGAGGCCTTCGTTTCTGCTTTTATCTCACAATTCTACTTAAAATGCAAATGGAGTTGAAATACATCATTTGTGTGAAAAATGAGATGGGCCATTTGGAAAATGTAATTTTAAAATATGGAACCAACACTAGCATATGATCAAAGTAATGAGTTAATTTTAATTTCGTTTTCTTGCTTGCAGATGTCCTTGAAGGTTATAATGGGACGATTTTTGCGTATGGACAGACCTCATCGGGAAAAACGCACACCATGGAGGTAAGATCGCCGCGCGCCGTGGGGCATTCTCTGGGGTGGCTGGGCAACTCTGGTGCGGCCGGCCACGTGCCGGCGCGTGCAGGCCCTTGACTGCGTGCAAGAGAGGTGGTTAAGGGGCTGCTCATGTTTGGCCAATTTGTTTTGTCTTTGTGGAGTTTCGAAATAGTGGCGATAAAATCTCGGGTTCAGAATTTAAAAAAAAATCCTTTGTTGGTAGCTCTCTCGAAATGGTAGATTCTATTCAAAAAGAGTCCTCAATAAGCTAAACAAACAGTGGTGTGAGTACCCTTATGCATCGCGGCCCTAATCTCACTGAGAAGGTCTGTTGTGAGAATCACTGATGCTAAGGAGGGCCGCTCTGGGGGGGTGAGTTTCCTCAGAGGAAATAAAACACTGTAGGACGAGATGTAAAGAAGTTGGCTTGTGGACCAAATCCAGTCCAGAGATACTTTTGTTTGGTCTGCACTGTGTGTTTTTAAATTTTTTAAATTTATTATTATATGTATTTTTTAATTGTAGACAGTGCTTAAGATAGGACGATTTCACACAACTCTAACTTTCCAAATTTGGTTGAAAATTCTGAAGCTCCTACAACTTGGTGAAATTTCACCATAATAAAAAGTGTAGGCTTCATTAGTGCAGAGATCTTCATTGTCCCGTTCACCTGTTTATTCACGCACATTCCAGTGCGCGGAACAGTGGCTGTCATCCAGGAGGGGTTCAATAAAATATTTGTTAAATTGATAGCCTCGGGATGACCGTGGCCAACCCTCATGTGTGGACTGGGCCGTCCAGTGCACCCCAGCCTCCTACACGCACACTGCGAGTGTGGACTGACATGCAGCGTCCTCACTCGTTAACGTACACACCTGACCTCTGCGGGCATGTGAAGGGGTGAGCCCAGCTCAAAGTGTTGGCTGTGGAGCCCTGGGGCTCCAGGCTGTCTCCCAGACAAAGCACATCTGCACATAAAATTGGCCCCCTTTCCTTCTTCTCCTGCGTTTTGCCACGGCCTCCTGTAAGCCCTTCAGGGCCGGATATTCTTCTAAAGCCTGGACCCCTGACAGCTGAGGAGAGGTGGAAGGGTGGTTATTACAAGACACAGTGCAGAGCAGGTTTGGGGAGTTCAGCTGACAAGCAGCAGCGTAAGAGGAATCCTTGATCCTTCAGGCTTCGGATCTTCATTTACGGTACCCTCCTGGGAATGTTACTGAGAGACGTCTGCTGCAGAATCGGTTTAGCTTATGAATCATTCCTATTGAAGAGGAGATTTCAAAGGCACGAGGCTAAAACCCTTGGGGCTCTGATGTTCTGCTCACACCAATTTCAAGTGTGCGTGTGACTCTGGGAGATCTCATTTCTGTTGTGTTGACTCACTTTCACCCATTTTGCGGGGGACAGTGGCTCCAAGATTGCACAGATTAAAGGAAGCAGGAGGGTGATTTGTCACTGCTTCTGGACGGAGCAGGCCTGTTCCCTGACACCTGAGCCTTGGCTGTGCTCTTCTCTGCTCTCATGTTCTCATGCTGTACACCTTGGAGACGCAGGCATGACCCGTTGCCTGCTCTCTCACTGGGCCCCAGACCCTTAGCCTTGCAGGCATTAGCAGAGTTGCAGCTCTGTATTTCCTAAGTACCAGCAACTCCAGGAGCCATGACGAACGCCTCCTTTGTAGGCCAGAAGGTGTAAGAGAGAGGGGGCATCTCATGAGGGTGTCCCATCAGTCTCTAGGTTTTTGGAACATCACCAAACAATATGCAAAACAACAAAAAATGCAATCTTTAGAATCCCCTCAGATCATAGGGACTGTTTACAAGAGTGATCTTTTTAGCTTTGGGATTAAGTCATCTTTGGGAAATACAAGGTATTTGCTCAATGTCAGAAATTTAGATTGTAAACCATCAAAGGAGAGACCTGTCCCCAGAGTAAAATCTTAGTTTGTGTTGTGTGTGTGTGTGTTGGGGGGTGTGAATTGGTGGGTGTAAGGAGATGGCAAAGACGAATGCCCGCTCTTTAAAAGGAAGATCGGAGACGTTCTGTTAAACGAGGGCGTCTGGAGCCCTGGGCGGCTCACAGCGAGAGCCTTACAAGGCCTGCAGCGCCGCCCAGCCAGAGGGACTCGTGGGGACCTAAAGGGAACTGGCTTCTGGGCAGGTTACTCTCACAGCTGCCTAAATTCTGTAGCCTTTTCATCCACATCAGTTTTAAAAGGCTGATTGCAAGGGGTTGCTTTTCTTTATCGTGACTTCTGAAGATCATGAACTTATGCCCATAGGAGGAAGGGACGGGGTGGATGGGAGCCCTTTCCTAGCCCCCCTCCCCAACACACACCGTTAGTCTGGTTCTTTCTGTCCAGTGATTATAGATTGGAGAGAAGGTAGGGGATATTTTAGAGGAAAACAGAGGAAAGGAGGAGTCCTGAGCTGAAGTCATAGAGACTGTGGGAGACTGAGAAACCCAGGACCCTGGAATGCAATTAAATTAAAAGCAACAACAACAACAACAACAACAACAGCTCTGCAGGGCTTGCACCATCTGAAAGGATTTATGTATTCGGAATTACACATTGTGATTTTTCAGGCTTTTGGAAGGGGATGTTAACTTCCTGAATGGACAGAGCTGTCACATTTTAAAGCTGTTTTTCATTTTAATCCCCTCATTTTCAGTCTGACATCCAGTGGTGATTCCATTACCTTCTATTGAGGAGAACAAACAGATAAGCCTACATAAAATTGGAAAGATTAGCTTCTGAAGATGGAGCATTTAAGGCGGATTTTCAGTAAAAATATGAAACGCTTGACAGTGTCGATGCCAAGCTTGGTAGGACACCGTCGTGCACTGGGCCCAGGGCGTGTGCGGCCAGTGTTCCCAGGGCTGGGTTGAACGAAGGCTGCTGGGGCTGCTGGCTATATGGGGAAGAGCGGGCTGGACCTTTGTTTGGCCTGTGGTGCTGGGAAGGGCTTCTCTGGGCCCTGTGCCTGCTTTGTGGCCCTCTTTGGCCCAGATTTAGATGGATGGAGACATGCTGTTTTTCCTTCTGCCCAAGGGGACACCTGGAGCCCCTGGAATGGTGCAGGCCACCCCACTGCGGAGCTGAGCCTGCCAAGTGATTTTTCATGAGCCTGTCTGAGTGCATTGGTGCTCGTGTGAGCTGACAGGCTGCCTGCTTTCCCATCTTAAGTGTTTCAGGAAACTGTCCTGCTTGGGAGGTCGAGGTGGCACCTGGGGCTGGAACAAAGGGAGTCTTGTTCTGTGGCCGTGGCCTGGGTCTGGTTTCTTCTTTCATACATGCCCCGAGACGGCCACATTCAGAAGTGGGAGAAGTTTTTGAAGAGGATTATCTAGGATATAAGTATAAAAATGTTCTTTTTGTTTTATGAGAGAAAAAAAGGTGATGAAATGGGACATTCCTTTGCTACCCAAGTCCATCCCGATCCTTCAGCCAACTGAACTTGTCATGGCTCTCTAGAAGGACGTTATTCTTCCTCAGTTCCTGTACCTTTGCTACATCACTGTCCTCTCAGCTTCCCTGCTGTGTCCCCTTTGCCCATCCTCATCTTCCTCCTCTCTCAAGATTCGGTGTCCCTCAAGGAAGCCATCCCATATCATCCCAGCTGGAAAGGACTCTTCTGTATTCTGAATTTCTAAAGCTCTCTGCTTTTTTACCACCTTTTATTGCCTGAGGTGACTCTTGCGTATGTGTAGATGTGTATTTTATTTGCAAGAAAGGGTGAAGACCTTTATAGAACACCTCTCTCATACACATACACCACACATCAACACCCTCCAACACTCACACCCACGCCATACATACATCACACACATCCACACCATACGCTATGTAAAACACACACACACACACACACACACACACACACACAC